>NW_026068001.1:3233373-3236624 GCF_014885135.2 Alexandromys fortis
TTTGGATGTTCACCTTACTAGACCTGGATGGAGGTGGGTGGTCCTTGGACTTCCCACAGGGCAAAGAACCCTGATTGCCCTTTGGGCTGACGAGGGAGGGAGACTTCATTGGGGGAGGGGGAGGGAAAGGGGAGGCAGCGGTGGGGAAGAGACAGAAATCTTTAATAAATAAATAAATAAAAAAAAAAAAAAAAAAAAAAAAAAAAAACCAACCAAACAAACAAACAAAACAAACAAACAAAAAAAGAGTCCCAAAACAAGCACAAGCACACACACTTTCACTCAAATCGTTTCCTTTTCAACAATACATGCAAAAAAATCCCATCTTGATTTGCTTTTTTCCTGAAAGGTTATTTGATGGGGATTCCGCCATATCAGCCCTTGTGTTCTGTGAACCTGTTTTTGTTTTTGTTTTCTGTTCACAAAGAGAAACAATCTATCTAAAATAGTGATTTTCATTTGATGAATCCTCCCACCATGTATTTCCTTTGTGGGGGTAGGAATCAGGGTGAGAGCCGGTCTGGACAGAAGGAGCTTTTAAATTTCTTTGGTCTCTAGACCCACAGGTTGGATTCATGTTGGAGGAGACCCCTTGTTCATTTTGGCTGCTAGTTAGTTCCCAGTTGCTCAGCCCCAAAATAACCACACAGAAACTGTATTAATTAAATCACTGCTTGACCCATTAGCTCTAGATTCTTATTGGCTAACTCTTACATATTAATTTAACCCATCTCCATTGATCTGTGTATTGCCATGTGGCAGTGGCTTGCCAGGTAAAGTTTCAGTGTCTGTCTCTGGCGGGACTACATGGCTTCTCTCTGACTCTTCCTTCTTTTCCCCAATATTCAGTTTAGCTTTCCTTCCTAGCTCTGTTCTACCCTATCAGGCCAAGCCAGTTTTCTTTATTAACCAATGGTAATCACAGCATACAGAGGGGATTCCCACATCAGATTCAACCTGAACAGTCCTAATCTGTCTCTTTCTGTGTCTGTCTAAAATCTTCTGAAGCACAATGACTGGACCTGGATCAGAGCCCCACATAACTAGAATATTGTAACCATTTTGGATTTTAAGGCCCATTTATGGGACTCATTCATGCATACCTTTGCTAAGTGCTCCACCCAGACCCAGTAACTAGCAAGACTAGTTTAGAATTCTAAACTAGGCATGGGTGGATTTGGGAGAGGTGCATTTAATACAATGAAACCTCTAGAAAGGTTTTAAATCTAGGTTCCTTCTTTGGTCATGTCTGACAAGACCTTAAACCAGTTTTTACACACTGTATGATGTTTTTTTTTGGGGGGGGGGGAGAGTATTCTGTAAACAAAAAAGAGCTGCAGAGTTGGAGATAGGCTATGAGGAGCATGCTCACTGGTCTCTACTCTCATTTGAAACCTAGCAGGTGCCGGGTTGTTTTGTCTTTTGAAGGACTCTATGACAGAAGGTCTGTGGTTGCTTTGAAAGAAAACTGAGGCTCAGAGAGACCCCCAAAAGACAATAGAAGGAAGTGTCAGTAGTTGATAGGACTATGGCCAGCAACTCCAGCCTTTCAAGTTGTGCTGGCTAGATTTATGTCAACTTGACACAGACTATAGTCATCTGAGAGGAGGGAACCTCAATTGAGAAAATGCCTACGTAAGACTGAGTTGTGGATCAGCTTGAAGAGCATTTTCTTAATTACTGATTTATAGGGGAGGGCCCAACCCATGATGGGTGGTGCCATCCCTGGATTCTATAAGAAAGCAGATTGAACAAGACATGGGGAGCAAGTCAGCAAACAACTCTATTCCTGCCCTGTTTGAGTTCCTGTCCTGGCTTCCTTCAGTGCTGGACTACAGTGTGGAAGATTAAGCTTAATAAACCCTTTCCTATTCACCTTGCTCTTTGGTCATGGTGTTTTTTTTTTTTTCGCATCAGTAGAAATCCTAACTAAGACACAAACACGTCAAGGCCCATGAGAGGAACCTGAGGCCCAGTCAGCTCATTCTCAGCACATAATCTGAAAAGAAACTAATGTCCCTTTGGGAGGTTGCTGAGGGGGGTCCCTAAGGACCTGTAGAGGCTCTGATGTTTAGTACATTACTCAAAAACAAAACCAACCAAACAAACAAAAAACCCCAAATTGTATAGAGTAGAATGATTTCTTCAACAAATGCACAAATCCAATCTACAAAAAATAAGAGTTGGATTACTGGAGTCAAAGGCCAGACAGGGATGGCCTGAGACTCCCAGAGGTCTCCCAGAGCCTGATGGCTTAGAAGCCATTTTTCAGTAGGATCTTACCTGAGATGTCATGATGTCAAAGGCTCTGACTTGGAGTCAGAATGAGAAGAATATTTACTTGCAGGGTAGTCAACCCAGGCAGGGCTCAGGATTCCAAGTCATCCGTATGTACATGGTGCTATTGGCAAGTCTGTTTAAACTGAGCAGCACTTGCTCTGCTGGCCCCATTCTCCCACACTGCTACCTCACACGTCTAGTCCACTGTCATCTCCTACATCCCTACTCCTCAATCCTCATCTCACCCACCACCCTTAACCCCACCTTCCACCTCCACATATTCCTACATCATAATCCAACTCTCTCCTCCCCATAACTTCTTCCACCTCCACACGTAATCTACATCATAACCCAACCTTCTCCTCCCCCACATTCTATAACTTCCACATACTCCTACCTCATAGGCCTAAACTTCTCTTCCCTCACTTTCTTTACTTCCCCACATCCTCCCATTCCACTCTTTCCCACCTGCTCTAACTATATTTCACAACCATAACCCTCCCACCCCTATTTTCCCCCACCTCAGCATACCCCTACCTCAAAATCCCAACCCTCTTCTCTCTCTCTCCCATATTCTTACCTCACACATGTCACACCTCATTTTCACTTCCTGAATCCTGTCTAACATCTCCAGCCTCCCAGACACACCTTCCTCCAACCCCTATCTCTGTATCTCACACCTATATCCACATCATTCCCTACCCCATGACCTCTGTCATGTTCCTGCTTTCTGCCAGGTCCCACTCACCTGACCTGTCCCTTAAGAGGTAAGGAACATTTCACCATCTTACATTTACTGAATTTTGTTCTTTGAAGATAAGACTTAGAAATATTAGAAACATTTCATCATCTTACGATTTAATTTTATTGAGTATATGACAATTAAAATTTCCAATCCCTTCTCTCCCCTTTGCCCACATCCACAAGGTCTCTTTCTGGCTCGCGTTCTCCCTCTCTCTCTCTCTCTTTTT
>NW_026068001.1:3241456-3242905 GCF_014885135.2 Alexandromys fortis
CCTTCCTTCCTTCCTTCCTTCCTTCCTTCCTTCCTTCCTTCCTTCTTTTTGTAGTTGTTTGTATTTGAGACAAGATCTTAACATTAGCCCAGGCTGGCCCCAGCTTCCCTAGGGTTTGGGAGTCCAGGCCTGCCTGCGTGACCATGTCCATTTTCCAATTCCTTTCTTCATAGTGTATAGTTTATTTATTTTTTGAGATAGAGTCTCCGATACTCCAAGGTGATCTTGAACTCATTATGTAGCCAGATGTTCTTGAACTTTTCTTCTTCTGTCTTTACCTTCTGAGGACTGAGATTATAGGCTTGCATCTATTTATACAGTTCTAGGGATTGAAACCAGAGATTCAGAAATGCAAAACAAACACCTGAGATACATCACCAGCCTTAGTTGTTTTTAAAAAGAGAAAACAATTACTTTGGTTTGTTTTTTTGCCTTTTAAAATGTTCTAATACAACATATCTGATTTATGTTTTAGTTATTCTACCACTCTGAACATAATGCCTTTGAATGCTTCTGTTTCATTAATGTTTAAGAACAAAGTTTATACTTTCCACACAAAGTAGTAGTCTCATATTTGAAGTTGCAACGGCCTTTAATCACTATAAGATTGCAGCAAGAATAGGGCTTGACTGTGATTGGTGGAGCTGTCATGGCGCTTCTTTGTCAATTGTAACCACAGAATTTTGTTCCTGTTTACAAATACATTAGAGCTGGTTATAAGGAAGCATGGCTAACATATTTCTAGTGGTCAGTTGTGATTAATTCAGGAGTGTCACTTTTCATTTATACATACATCCCAGTTGATTTATCTCTGAATTCTTTTTTTTTACATGTGTATGTATGTATTTATTTATTAAAGATTTCTGTCTCTTCCCCACTGCCGCCTCCCCTTTCCCTCCCCCTCCCCCAATCAAGTCCCCCTCCCTCGTCAGCCCAAAGAGCAATCAGGGTTCCCTGCCCTGTGGGAAGTCCAAGGACCACCCACCTCCATCCAGGTCTAGTAAGGTGAGCATCCAGACTGCCTAGGCTCCCACGAAACCAATAGGTACAGTAGGATCAAAAATCCCTTGCCATTGTTCTTGAGGTCTCAGTAGTCTTCATTGTCCACTATGATCAGCGAGACCAGTTTTAACCCAGGCTTTTTCGGACCCAGGCCAGCTGGCCTTGGTGAGTTCCCGATAGAACATCCCCCTTTTCTCAGTGTGTGGGTGCACCCCTCGCGGTCCTGAGTTCCTTGCTTGTGCTCTCTCTCCTTCTGCTCCTGATTTGGACCTTGAGATTTCAGTCCGGTGCTCCATTGTGGGTCTCTGTCTCTGTCTCCTTTCATCCCCTGATGAAGGTTAATATTCAGGAGGAAGCCTATATGATTTTCTTTGGGTTCTCCTTCTTATTTAGCTTCTCTAAGAACCCGAATTATAGGCTCAATGTCCTTTATTTATGGCTAGAAAC
>NW_026068001.1:3247496-3290103 GCF_014885135.2 Alexandromys fortis
CCTTCTGTTGTAAGATCATTGGGTTCTGGTGCTTTCATGTTGTTTTTCAGATTATTGGTTGAATTTTTGCCTTGGCACCTGCCCATCTCCTCCTATTGATGCTCTCTTATTGGTCTTTTAAAACCAGATCAGGTTTCCCTGCTGGCCAGAGGCTCCTCTTGGAAAATGCCCTCGTTCTGTTTCCTGGCTTCTGTCAGGGGCCAAGATCCCTCTCACCCCTCAGACGGGTCTTCAGGAAAAGAACCAGGTTCCCTGTTTGCCAGGGACCTAGCCAACCAAAGGCCTACCTCTTTGATTAAATTGTCCTGCGGCGATCTTCTCTCAGTGTTTTGCTGGTCCCTGGCGCCTGCGTTGCCTGCTACTGTGTCAGTACCTGCCGGTCCGGCCTGTGCCAGCTGTGTTGCCCGCAGCCGCCGTGCGTTGGTTCTGCCCGCAGCTGCTGTGCGTTGGTTCTGCCCGCTGCTGCTGTGCGTTGGTTCTGCCCCCCGCTGCCGTGTGTCGGTTCAGCCCGCCGCCGCCGTGCGTCGGTCTCTGGATTCTTTTTATTCCCTGAAACATTAGCTCAAATAATTTCATCTGCTTTCTTCAAAAGGATACCCATGTGCTTTGTAAACTACAGTCATTTTTATTATCACCAAGATATATTGTCAATAATATTAAAACATTCTGAAACAAGTTAATGTCACATTACATTTGGATCAAAATTTTATTTTTAAAATGCTGAGACTTGTATTTCCAGCTGTAATTATCTTGTAGTTGACTGAATTGTAAAGAGTACCTTAAAACCTAGGCATTGCTTCAGTGACAATCCAGAGACACATAGTCTTCCTTTTTATTTCATCATCATTAAAAAGTATTTATTATTAGTGTGTATGTGTAAGGGCATGTGGAGATCAGGGGACACGTTTGAGAGCAGGGGATTAAACTTAGGCCACCAAGCTTGTACTGCTAGTGCCTTTACCCACTGAGCCATCTCACTGGCCTATCATTACTAAAAAAGATGAAGCAGCTAGTATCCTCCTCATACAAGGAAACGATAACCTCAGGCTGCAACACAGACTTCCTTTTCTCAGATGTGGTAATGAAAATTTTATATTACTTAAATTATTAGTTTCCATAAAAATAAAAAATATAACGCAAATGCCAAATATATATGAGAACTACTTTTTGGGATATCTCAATTTCACTAAAGTTATTTAAAAAGGGTTAGTCCAGGGCAAGATATATATGTGATAGAATATTCGGGGCTGAATTAAAGGAGATAGGGCCCTGGAACAGAAGAGAGGTCCTTCAAGACCAGACATAGGCTACATTAGGAAAGAAAGTCATCATGCATAGCATGATAAGACACCTGAAGGGGAATCCCCAAATATACAAACAAAGAGTATTTCTGACTCTTACAAATTTCCAGAAAGGGTGAGAAGGTTCAAACTGTGTCATCCTGCCTCACCTGGCCAATGTGACTCCTAACATGGAGGCTTGTGTTAGGTGTACCATAATTCAAAGTTGCTTTGGTCCCTGACCACAAAGGGGGCAGGTTGAGATTTCTCCCCTTGCCTATCAGGCCTCCACGTTCTAACAGGTAACTGTGTTCTTTGTCTCAGGGGAGAGACTACATGAAGGTGGGGCTAACTTCTGGGAGAGACAGAGCCAGGTAGTGAATCTGTAATCTAACAGTTGTGCTCTGATCTTAATACACTGCATGCCCACTGTGGCCCACATGCACCTGCACTCACACCACACACACACACACACACACACACACACACACACACAGAGAACAAAACAACAAAACAAAACAAATAAAACAATAAAAAGAATTTTAAAAAACCAAGTATCCACAAATGGGTAAATAAAATGTGGTACATACACACACACACACAAAAAGAATGAACATGAGTTGTATGATTGTTACCCGAGATTACAGGGAGTAGAGTGTTTGGGAGGAAGGATATAGGCTGGCCAAGGATTATCGAGTTGCAGTGATATAGAGTAAGAAATTAATTCTGGTGTCCTAATACACATTGGGGTAATACCAGTACCAATAATGTATTGTACATTTCTAAAACACTGTAAAAAAGAACTCTGAATGTTCTCCCATGAAGAAATGGTGTCTTTGAGAAGATAACTACATTAACTTAAGCATCATGACACAATGTTTTTAAGTTCCAAAATAAAACATGACACAGTACCATCCACAAGTAATGATGGTGGCAAGTGAAAGTAAATATTAATTTAAAATTCAACACTTGCCTAACATCAGCAGAGGGTAAGAGTTTGTATGAGGTGATAAGCTCTCTTTCCCCAAGCGTAGCAGGTAAGTTTGCGTGATGTTAAAGCAGTGGTTCTGAAACCCCTTGTCCCCTTGAGTCACATATCGGATACCCTGCATGTCAGATGTTTACATTATAATTCATAGCAGTAGCAAAATTGTACTTATGAAGTAGCAGTAAAAATAATTTTATGGTGGGGGCCACCACAACATGAGGAATGGTATTAAAAGGGTCACAGCATTAGGAAGGTTTATAATCACTGTGTTAAAGGAGCACAGTGATCAAGCTTCTGCTTGATCAACATTTTTAGTTAAAATTATCATCGTGAAAACCTTTTTGCACACAATAATGGGGATTTTTAGTGGGTTCAGCCAGGAGGCAAATCCAATCACTTACTCTACAGTTTATAAAACAGACTATTCAATGAGAAAAGACTGATGGCCTTATAGAAAAAAAAACCATAATATTGGAAAACCTTGTTCAATTCTATTTTGATAAGAGAAGTGCAAACCCTGAGAGATCATTTGTTCCCTCTCATATTAGTGATTCGGAAAAGCAGGGAACCTTTGAGGTGGTTTAGGGTACTTGTTCCTAAGCCTATTGATCCACAATACGTAGTGTCTACATGGTGGAAGAGGAGAGCTGACCCCTTGGGGATTATCCTCTAACTTATACACATACAGAGAGAGAGAGAGAGAGAGAGAGAGAGAGAGAGAGAGAGAGAGAGAGAGAGAGAGACAGGCAAAGCCACTCAGACATGCTCACAAATGTGCTCGAGCATACAAAGACAAAGAAATAAATAACTTTTAAGGAAGTGTCATAGGCAGTAGTCCTGTATGTTGTTACTGAAAAAAGTTTTATTTGAGTGGGTATTATAATTTTTAAAAAAATTATTGGGGCCAGTGATATGGCTCAACTTGCTTGCTACCAAGCAGGCAACCTGAGTCCAATTCCCAAAACTCAAATGGGGAAGAAAAGAATCAGGTGTCCTCTGACTACCACAGGCACAGTGGCATACAGGTCCTCTTTCTCTGACCACACACAAATAAATGTAATAAATTTATTATTGTTGTTAGTTGTTGTTGTTATTATTATTATTATTATTCTCTCTCTGTGTGTGTTGAAAGTGCAAAGGCATATGTGGATGAAGAGGGCCGGATTTGAATTGCATAGGAACTCAGTGCAGGGGTGACTTGAGGTAGCATTCTTGCTGACAGGCCTGGCAAACCAAGTTGGGAGAAGGCAAACCTTTCCCATCACTAGAGTGCCTTGCCAATGGTCAGTCCTTGAGAACACAGATGTGCACTGTACTTCAAAGGCTCTGATTAGGTGGTGGTTTGTCTTCTGATGAGGTGTTTTTACATATTGTATTACAACAAGAGTTTTTCCCATGACACTGAGCTTTTTGTTTAGATTAGCTAGGGCACGAAGCTCTTGAAATTAGTTGCAACCAAGTGACTAGACTATGAAACTATTTTCATGTATTATGGGAACCTAGTTTGAATCATGATTTGAGTATTATAAAAAGAGCACAGGTTTTGCAATGAAGTATGCAGTTGTATCTCCTACTCTGCATCCCTTATGCCCTGATTTCTGTGGCACTACCCAGGGTCATCCATAACCGAAGAGATTGGGGAAGGGTCCCCAACATGTGGAGGCCAGAGGACAAGGTTGAGGACTAGGTTGTCTCCTTTCTACTTTATATAGGTTCCAGGAATTGAACTCAGGTTGTTAGGCTTAAACAGTAAATGCCTCTACCTGCTGAGCCACTTGCCAAAAGAGAGTTTTCTGAAGGAAGTTTGTCAAGGTCTGTCAAAATGTTAAGTGTGATGAAATAGACACAGCAATTTCACATTTAGGAAGTCTTTATTATTTTAGGGCACATATATAATAAAGGTTTTTGTAGCACTGTTTATAATGGCAAATTGCTGGGAATAATCCAAATGTCCATTACTATGCTACTAGTTAAATGCACTTTTTTATTATATCTATATGATAGAACAGCATGCAGCTACAAAAAGGTTGCATGTGTACAAACTAATACAGAAAGGATTTCAAGGTCTTACTTACACAGTTGGACAAAATCAAAACCTGCCATTTACCTTGCAGGAACTGTTCTAAACCTTTCACAGCTATTAATCATTTCAAATAGTCAAAATGGTAAATATTAGTTTATGCATACTTCACTCTACCTCAAAGTGAAGACACACCCATGAAACTAGAAATTCTTTTACTTTGTCTGAAAGGAATTTAAAACGCTCATTACCAGGTAATAACCACAGGAGGAAGCACAAACATTCAAATACAAACACAGACTATAATGATCTTTCAAAATACCTTGAACCCAGATTTACTTGGTGGTTTCTGTTTCCTATTTCCTTCTGGTGTGATTAATAGCATTCATTTGGTTTACAAATGCAGGTTTAGTTGGTAAAAATAAACAATACCTCTTATTGATCCAGCTCAATCAAGAATTGTAGCCCTGAACTCAAAGTAGAACCAAAAACCAGGGAAAAAATGCTCTTTTTCCATGTTGAAAACTTAATTATATAAGACTACAAGTATGTCTTCAATTAAAAATCAACAGATTTAGAAGGACAATGGTTCCAGAGTAACATTGGTTACTACCCATCCCTATTTTCCCTCTTCTACTGGGAAACTGAACAACTGACCTACACAAAAGAGGCAGATTTGAATGATTGGCAAGCAACTTAGAATACATTTTTGACACATGTAGCAAAAAACTTAGGAAGGCTTGAGTAGTTGTTCTTGTTTTTGAAACTCAACAGCCACAATATATTCATTGCCGTGACTGCTTTTCAAATACGTGAGTTATGGATTTCTGAAACTTGATTTTTTAAAATATAAGTTTGTAAGTTACATAGTATGGTTCTTTTAACAAAATAGTACAAGTCTATTTTCCTTTTAAGCCAAAGCACCTTCCAAAGTTGTTAAGCCATATTCCCCTTTCTCTTGTCAACACTGAGAAGATCAAATACCCAAGACTCTTATAATAAGACATGGCTTATGAAAGTATTAACACTACATTGTTCCTTGAAATATTAATGCACAAAGGAAGTGGATCATGTTGGATATAGTAGTCATGATTTTATAAATGTATTCATTGTGTGCTTACATTTATATGCATGTATTTATATTTACGTATTCCTGAAGGAAATGCACAAAAATTGTAACAGTTGTTATGTGATTTCTAGAGTTCAAATTTCTTTATGAGTTTAACTTCAGTGTGTAAATTTAATCTTTCTCTTTATTTGCCAAATGGTCTATAGTGAGTATATAATTCCTGTGTCACCAAGTGAAAATGCATGCATGTTACAGAAAGCTAAAGGAAAACGACTCTATTCTGGAATCAGTTTGCTTTGGAATCTTTGATATCTCTATTAGTTACCTTTATGTTGCTGTGATGAAATACTATGATCAAGGCACTTACTGAAGAGAGAGTTTATTTTAACTTATGATTCCACAAGGACAGGTCCATAATGGTAGGGAGGCATGGCAGCAAATGGAAGGCCTGGTAGCAGGAACAAGAAACTCTGTGCTCAAAACTTGAACCACAAGCCCAAAGCCAAGAGTACAAACTGCAAGTGGCATGAAGTTTTTCAACTCAAAGCCCATCCCTACTGATATATTTCCTCCAGCAAGGCTGTACTACCCCAAATAGTACCAATAAATGGAGACCAAGTATTCAGATATCTAAGACATTCTTAGGACATTCTTATTCAAACCACTATACTATATTTCACTACTCCCCCCCCCCCGACAAAATGCAATCATTCTTGTAGTCCTCATTGCCCCAATTGTGGACATTTTACTCTGTCTTTTGCCTGCTTTCCTGGCTTCTGTAACGATATTTTGTTTGTGATCTAACAAATAAAGCTTGCCTGGAGATCAGAGTGCCGAGCTAAGCCACTAGAGGCCAGCGAGTGGTGGCACACACCTTTAATCCTAGAATTTGTGAGACAGAAGCAGACAGATCTCTATGAGTTCAAGACCACCCTGGTTTACACGAGCTTGAATCAGCCTAAAAGAGAAATATAGCCCACACAAAGATGATCCCAACACTTGGGATTACACGCCTTTAATCCCAGCACTAGGGAGGTGGAGACAGGAGTGATATGAGTTGACAGAGAGGAATATAAGGCAGGACGAGTCAGGAGCTCAGATACAATCTGAGGATTTGGTCTGAAGATGCAATCTAAGGGTTCATAGAGAGAGGATCACCTATTTTGGTCTGAGCATTGGTAGAGGTAAGAATTCTAGTAACTGGCTGCTCTGCTTCTCTGATCCTTTAGTTTTCACCCCAATATTTGACTCTGAGTTTTTATTGAGACCAATTAGCATTCATGCCACAGGCTTCTGACATGCAATTGCTGTATACATCTTAACAGTTTCATGTTGATGAGTTTCTGTCTAAACTTGACACATTATTTCTTGGCCCTTGACTGCATTTGTCACTGCCTTCATCACCCAGGCTTTACCCTTTGTGACCTTTGCTGCTGTTCAGTATGAATGTATGAGCTTTTAGTTATTTTATCTCCTTTATTTTCAATGGGTCCTAGAGTTATCAGTGTTGTAACACAATCCTGTACCTTTAAACCTGCACTGGAGGTCTGATCATAGCCTGAATCAGGCCATGCCTACCTGCCACTCTTTCTGAGACAGAGGTAGTCTGTGGTGTGAACTGGCAACTCAAATTTATGATATCTGCGTCCTGCATGCTCTTTGTCATGTTGAACAAATATCATGATGTGAACTTCCTACTACCCCTAAAAGGTTATAGTAAGTCAGACCTTTCCTTTGTTCTGGAAATTGGTTTGATTCTTTGAAGAAACTTCTTGAAGATCTAGTATGAAGATGAAGGCTGCTCTCTGAAGAGGTTCTTTGACCTTCTTTCACTATACTGTAATTTCAGATTCCCTTCTGTATGCTGTGAATGTGTTTTATTACCATTGGTTAATAAAGAAACTGCCTTAGTCTATGGCAGAGCAGAATAGAGCTATGCAGGAAAACTAAACTGAATACAGGGAGAATAAAGGCAGAGTCAGAGAGAAGCCATGTAGCTACCTATCAAAGGAGAAAGATGCCTGGACCTTACTGGTAGGCCACAACCACAAGGTGACATATAGATCAATAGAAATGGGTTAATTTTTTTTATTGAGAAAAGGAAAAAAAAGTTTCCGCCTCCTCCCAGCCTTCCATTTCCCTCCCCCTCCCCCCTCCCCCACTTTTCTTCCCCTCCCCCCACTCCTCTCTCCCTCCCTCTCCAATCCAAAGAGCAGTCAGGGTTCCCTGCCCTGTGGAAAGTCCAAGGTCCTCCCCTGTCCGTCCATGTCTAGGAAGGTGAACATCCAAACTGGCTAGGCTCCCACCAAGCCAGAACATGAAGTAGGATCAAAACCCAGTGCCATTGTCCTTGGCTTCTCATCAGCCCTCATTGTTCACCATGATCAGAGAGTCCAGTTTTATCCCATGCTTTTTCAGTCACAGTCCAGCTGGCCTTGGTGAGCTCCCAATAGATCAGCCCCACTGTCTCAGTGGATGGGTGCACCCCTCGTGGTCCTGACATCCTTGCTCATATTTTCCCTCCTTCTGCTCCTCAGCTGAGAGAAGGAAGTTCCCATCTAGATTCTGGGCTTTGATCTCATGAACATGAACTGCCTCTTACTGGTGAGTTTTGTAGCTCAGGGCCCTACAGTACAGCTGCAGCTGACTGCTTGAAAGCTTGATGAACTTTTTGAGGGGAAGAGCTGTCTCGGTGCTGGCTCACCCACATGTGTGGAGCTGTTTTTTTTTCTCCAGTGTAAGCCAGCACTTCTCAATAATAAAAAAAATAATTCGGAAAAAAAAAGAAATGTGGAAGTGTAAGTCAAATAAACCCTTTTCTCCCCAACTTGCTCTTTGGCCATGGACTCACAGCAATAGAAACCCTACCTAAGACACTTCCAATATACAGTGGCATAGGGTATGCATTACCATCACTAAAGGGAGGGGAGTTTAGTGAGGAAATACTGGACCAAAGCAAGACTGAAAACCAGATGGGCAAACTCCCAACTCTGTATCTCCTTGTCTGATGTCAAAGTGCTCTTCAGATACTCTAACACTGTTCATCTTTGCTGACTGCAACATATTTCTTTCTCTTTGGCTGGTTCCACTCCCTGTTAGCAGGTATCTCATGACTGACATTTCTAGCATCTTGGGATCACCAATGCATTTATTCCATTTAACATCAGGTCTTTCTTTAATCTGTTTATCTCCTCAAACCCAAGACTTAGCTTTATTCAACTTCCTGGTGCTCCTTTTCGCCACAAATTGTACATTTTATATTTTTTCTTGTTCATCTTGCTCCTTTTCATTAGAGGTCTGTGTAAGACTGAATACTAATAGTCACACAATAGAGTCAACACTAGGCTGTTTTGAGATTTACTCATGCTCCTACTACTATGGTCCATTAGTTCCCAATTAAAGTGATCGACTACTTTTGTGATCCAAATTCCAAATGTCCACATTTCTCCAAACAAAAACATGGTCCATCCTATCACAACAATACCTCAGTCTCTGGTATCAACTTCTCTTTTAGTTAGGGTTTCTATAGCTGTGATGAGACACTATGACCACAGAAAGTGTGATAAAGGAGAACATTTCACTGAGGATGGCTTACAGTTTAGAGGTTTAGTCCATTATCATCATCATGGTGTGAACCATGGTGGCATGTAGGCAGATATGGTGCTAGAGAAGTACCTGAGAGTTCTACATCTAGATCTTCATGCAGCAGGAATAGACAATGAATCACTAGGCCTGGCTTGAGCTTCTGAAACCTCAACACCCACACCCCAGTGACATACTTCTTCTACCAAGGTCACACACCCTAATAATGTCACTCCCTATGGTCCTATGGAGGCTATTTCCACTCAAACTACCTATAACAATCTCCCACAGAAATTAGATAATGAGGCCTTGTTGAAATAATTATATTGGAGATATTTGTTGAGAGACTTGTAGGCAGAAAGTTTTCTCATTATTTTTCATGGACTGACTATTAACAGTCTTTTATTTCCTTTTTGATTCCTCTATGTTGGTTTACTCATTAAGTAGTTAAATAAGTTTTGGTAACTCATATTCATTTTTATTAGTCTGTTTTAGTTACCTTTTTGCTGTGTGACAAATGAGTATTCCATTCATTGTTTTTACTATAATGTGTTTTTTGAGAGAAATAATAGCAATGTATACTTGAAATTATTTACCCATTGTTAGGCCACAAAACAGGCCCCAAAATGGCAGTGCAGGTGACAATGTCCTAAAATGGTGTCCTGGGTACCACTCATGCCAGTTCTTCCCCAGGAAACAAAAACCTAAAACCAACATTTCTCAGAAACCATGTGATGTAAGTTTCCACTTATCTGAAAAACTATGTGGTGGTTTGAATAAGAATGGCCCCATAGGCTCATAGGCTTGAAAACTTGGTCACCAGGCCTTGTTGGAGTAGGTGTGGCTTTGTTAGAGGAAGTGTGTCCCTGGAGGTGAGCTTTGAGGTTTCAAAAGCCCATGCTAGGCCCAGACACAGTCTCTCTGTCTCTGGTTGCAGGCCAGGATATAGCTCTCAGTTACTGCTCCAGTGCCATGCATGCTGCCACATTCCCACCACATGGCTGCCATGTTCCCACCACCATGACTGGACTAATCTCTGAAACTGTAAGCAGGTCCCAATTAAATGCTTTCTTTTGCAAGAGCCCTTGTGTTGGTCATGGTGTCTGTTAACAGCAATAAAGCAGGGACTAGGATCTACCTCTATCTCCTGGTTCTGCCCTTATGGCCAACCACCTCCAGGCAAAGTACCTCTAGTTTCTGATTAACCTGACAACATTTACTCAAACCTCCAGCCAACTGACTATTGTGTCAAATTTAACTGCTTCCCCACAGTGCTGCTGTTCTCTATTCCCCTGGGACAGCTGAGCAATTCCTCCCCACCTACCAAGTGGTCTGGTTTGGGTTTCACTGCTCACACACCCATTAGCTGTTAAAGGGAACAATGCCTTTCCTCTTTTGTTCTTTTTCTCTGTCACAGCCCCTCAGGGCCAGCCTGACTCAGGAAATGGGGCTTGGGAGGCCATTTTGAGACAAACATGCTTGGGTCTAAAAGGTGTGGGGGAAGGCCAAATTCCTTTTCCAAATCCAGCTTTTCAGTGAGCTTGAATGGAATATGATAGTTTACAAATACAACATAGAAACAAAAGACATTTGTTCTCTGGTAAGTCGGAGAGGAAGCTGGCCATTGAGTCTTGTTGTAAGAGGTTGGACACAAAGCACTTGTCCTCCCTTTGACCTGTATAGGTTTGACCAGAAGAATCTAATTCCCTGGCTCCGATGGAGACTAGCCAGAAATAGAAAGCACTTTTCCCTTTTAGAATACTCTAAAAGACAGAAGACTTTGTTCTGAAAGGCCATCCTCTTATAGCCTTAAACTTTATAAGGTCATAGGTGTCTGACTGTCTGCACTTGTGATCAAGCTGCAGAGGTATCTTTAAAGGCATCTTACATGAGGTTCTCCTAGACACGTCTTGGGTGAGCAATTGCTTGAAAGCCTATACCAACAATTAGCTTGAGTGTACCTGTAAATGGAAGGAGACTTTCTGAAAAACTTAATAAGTACCTTCCCTCTGATAAAAAGGCCAAATTGTAGGGTAATATAGGAGGTTCACTTTCTCCCTGAAAAATAGCCATCACCTGGGAGTGACTGAGAAATTTGGTCTTTGTTTTACTTGAGCATTCTGCATTTCCTTAGGCTTCACTAATGTGAAGGTTCTCTGAACAATTTTCCCACCATCTCCCACAAGGGAAACATCCCAGGGGATAATGTGCCTGTGCACCTTGGCAGGAAAGGGTTAGTTAGTTAGGCTCTTTTGTCTGAGTGTCTGAGGATCTACTTTTGCCCAGTGTCTGAGAAGGCACTTGAGGCAACTTTAAAGTAATTTTCAGATCTAGTTTGTCCCATATGCAATGAGTTGGAGTAGAAAAGAGAGAAGTTTTGAGTTAGGTTTGCCTTTTCCCTAAAACCATTCCCTAACCTAAGGAGAGGCAGCTTCTGCCTGTTAGCAGTAAGCACTAAGTGGTGGTCTAGATAATCTGAGAAAAGAGGCCAAGCAAGTAGTGGGAGAGAATGCTACATTTACCCCATGACTCAGTCCCCACTATCTTTCAATTTCTTCCTTTCAGCCCCTATTTTTGGGAGCATCCCCTGCCTGTCCTTTCCTCCTTTACTGTTATTATGTTATATGATATTTTAATTGCATTCTGATGCTCCCAAGACTGACAATAAAGTTTGTTTTGAGTCAGAGGGTGCAGCTAGCTACTAGCCAACCAAAATTAATCATAGAGGTTTTAGAGGACTGAGCACTGATAGACACAGGAAATAGTAGGGCAGGGCTTAGACAGGGTCTAAGGATGGAGGAAGAAAAGAGATAGGATGTCACTGTTCGCTTTTCTGCTGTTTCTCTGACTATTCAGGTTCTTACTCTGATATCTGACACCCAAGTTTTTACTGATAAAGAATAATTCGATAAATGCATTAATTTTACATCCAATTTTACTTCTGAAGTTACCATTTCATGATTTCTTGGAGAAAGGGCTCAAGGAGGTAACAAAAGCTTATCAGTTTTCAATTGGCCAGGGTCTGCCTCAAAAGGGATTAGAATATTTCTCCAATATGTATCAAAATTAATTTTTTTTTTCTTCTTTAGGGGCCAGGGAGATGGCTCAGAAATTTCAAGCAATTGCTGCTCTCCCACAGGACTAGAGTTTACTTCCCAGCACTCATGTTATGTTTCTTGGAATTGCCCATAACTCCAGCTCTGGGGGGATCCAATATCCTCTTCTGACCTCCTTGTTTTATGTGCATGTATACACACACACACACAGAGGCATATACACAGGGACAAAACACATAAACAATAAACATCCATAATTTTAAAATTAGAATTTTTAAGGCAGAAAGACACAATTTAATGTATCTTTCCTGAATTTGTCCTTTTCTGGAAAATTCAATAAAAGTAACAATGAAAACTTCTTTTTCTTTCTTTTTTGTGGGGATTAAACCCAGAGTCTCACCCATGCTTGAAAAGCACTACACCATTAAACTTTATCTCTGGTGTAACAAGAAATTTTTATTTTCTCTTCAGTAAAGATCTTCACATGACCTTCCTCAGGAGGTGATTTCACTGTCTGGACTATTAATATTTAATGTGGAATATCTTATGTCAAAAAATTATAAATTTTTGTGGCTAATAATTATTGAATCTTTTAACATTTTATGCAGTGAATGATCAGGAAAAGCAATGTTTGTATTAGCCAGAGAATATTTGACCTCATTTTAACTCTCTTTTGCAGATTGTACTTGTAGCTCATTGGTAGACTATTGGCCTAGAATATCCAAAGCCCAGGTCCAACCACTTATGATGCAAAAGAGAGAAGTGGACAAACAGGGGAAGGAGGGAAAGAAGGAGAGAGAAAGAGCGAACCACTTTCTTGCAACTCCTTGTGCTGTCCAATATCTGTTGTCGCTGTTTTACTCTTCACAAGGTCCTACAAGAGAGCAAAAAAAGCATGCAGACCATTCCTAGATGGTTCACCTCTCTGTGGGGGGTCTAGGTCAATTTCTGGGACTTGAACTCACAAGTTTATTCTTGTCTTCACTTCAAAGCCCCTGATTAAATGACCCATGTTGGGATATTATCTGGACTGTCTCTTTATCTCCAAAGCCCCTAATCTCTGTATTTATCCACTAACAAGGAATGCTCTATCAAGTACCATATTTTATACTAGATGTTAAGCACTAATTTAAAAAAAATGTTATTGCCTTTGCTTATAAATTGCCAAGTTCATAATTAGCCTTGAGTAATCTTGTTTTCATTTGGCCTATGAAAGGTTGAAAATAGCTTTCCAGAGATATCTCACACTAACCCCTTAGATATATAAACATGCTGCGTACTATGGCAAAGGAACTTTGCAGATGTCATTAAAGCCATGAACTTTAAGATAAGGTGAAAATTCCACATCCTAATCACAGAAGCCTTTAAAGTAGAGAGCTCATTGTACTTTGTTAGAAAAGCGTCTCAGGAAAGTGACTATACAATATAATGTATTTTGGTAAGACAGAAAAGCTTACTTCTGCAGGATATGTAGCCATGACAAACCAACAGGCAAGCACACCCATCAGGGATCGCAGAATTTTGAATACTAATGGAGAGGGCTCCTATAACTCACTCTATATAGTCAGAGCTTAGCCTTACAATCTTCCATGGCTGGCTAACTTAAAGTAAGCATGCTGATGGAGTAAAGTACAATATTTGAGAACAGAGTGCAACCCTAAATGCAGAGTGAAAGACTGAGCACATACTCTGATCTTAGAAAATTGGCAAATGTGGACGGGAATACAGGTACAGTGGGAGAAGTCAGAAATGTCTAAAGCATGAGAGGGGCTTGCTTTGCCTAACCATTGCTAGGGATGTTACAGGGAACACCTAAGAGGGAACACAGCCAACCACTGGGAGTAAAACCCAGATCCCAACTGACAGTCAGCCAGAAACTAACACTCTTCATCCTGCAATCATAAGACTTGAAATTTGGACAATGAACTCAATGAGGCAAACATGGATTCTTTCCAAGACTCTCCACAAAGCTCCTGCCAATTGAGTTTTGGGTATTTTATAGCCTAACCCAAGGACCTACTTCTTAACCCATGTTATCTGTATCCAAACTTTTTACCTACAGGGCGTAAAACCAATAAATGGGGGGTGAGTCACTAAATCTGTGATATTTTAATGACAGGAACAGAAATATGTGGCCCATAATCAAAGTCTGCCTTGGAAGCCAGGCATGATGGCACTTGTCTATAATTCTATCATTTTGGGGTTCATCCTCTGCTACAGAGTGAGCTTGGAAGCCAGCCCAGGCTACATGAGATCCTGTCTCATAAATAAACAAAAAAGAAAAAGAAAGAAATACACCTTGGAGAAGTAAGGTTAGGTTCATAACTATTAGGTTGAAACTAGAACTCTCTGTAACTCAGAAATATTACTATATAAATCATGATATCATTATAATTAACTCCTAAATCTCCAAAAGAAGATATTACATTACTATAAACCAGCTCAAATAAGGCTCAACACTATTTAAATTCTTTACTGGCCTTTGGATCATTCCTTTAGAGAACTGGATGCATTTTAGATTTAACATTAGAAACCATTCAAGCATAAGGGGGAATAGGTAATCTTATAGTAGTTAAAAACAGACTCTAAGCCATGCTGTATATTGTCATCTTTATGTGTGAAAAGGTACAAATATGTACCAGCTTCTTTAAAAAGCATAAGGTATTCAGAAACAGAACTCTACATAAGATTCCAATCTCATTATCCAACCTGGCAGTTCTCTTGTTCCCCGTTCCAACAAAGTCACAGCCTATTGAAATGCATTTGAGTCAGACATAAATGGAGAGACAGAACTGATAGAAGGTTCCCAGAAACCAGAATCAGCCCCAGTCCTGCAGGCAGCCAATTTCAGGGGTCAATACATTGACTGTTTCTTTTTAAATCACCATATTCTGGTTCAGCCTTTGATGTGGTCAGAGAAAAGAAGCCACAAAGAAATACATCATGGGCTCCCTAATGATGTGCAGTGAGAGGCCTGTCGGTGGTCCAAACCCACTGAGATGCTTCCTTATTAGTAGTAATAATTGCTTTTCCCATTAGATGGTTGCCTAACGAATGCAAGATCATTTGAGGAATGAAAATGTTTTAAACACTGACACATAAAAGCTTATTTTTATGTCTGACTTTTAAGCTGTTTCCTGTATCAGTTCTCTCCTTCCTGGTACCATAATCCCATGGATTGAACTCAGGCTGTCAGGCTTGGAGACCGTGCTTTTACCAGCTGAATCATCTCTCCAGTTTCTTAAACTTTTTAATAGAATATATGTGTCAAATAAATCATCACATGGACACATATAGATATAGATATCTGACTCAGACAAACTCTCTTCTTACTACTACATGTGCTTGCAATGGCATATGAATTCACACACACACACACACACACACGCACACAATAATTTAAATTTTTTAAAATTAACTTTGTGGGGGTGGGTGTTGGTTTTCAAGCAAGCAGCTTTACTTCTTGAGCCATCTCACCAGCAGAACATATATTCTTGAGAGAGAGAGAGAGAGAGAGAGAGAGAGAGAGAGAGAGAATATGGCTAAATGAATAATCAACTTTCTAAGTTTATCTAAAATAATAGCATTATCTTTATGGGTTTTGTACAGTAATTATAATGCTTCCCATGAAAGAATGTTTAAAATTGTAAAGAATGTATATGTAGCCAGGCCTGGTGGTGCATTCCTTTAATCCCAGCACTCAGAAGGCAGAGGCAGGTGGACCTCTAAGTTTGAGGCCATCCTGGTCTGCAGAGTGAGTTCCAGAACAGCTAGGCCTACACATAGAAACTTTACCTCCAAACACAATACAAAAACAAAATATAACACATATGTCACAGTCATATATAATCAGATTTTAAAATTTATTTATTTATTTATTAAAGATTTCTGCCTCCTCCCCGCCACCTACCAACTGCCCAGAAATTACCTTATGCCACACTTTTCATAAAAGTTTGGATAAGGACTGGAAAGATGGCTCAGTATTTAAGAATGCATACTACTCTTGCAGAGAACCTGAGTTTGGTACCCAGCACCCATGATGGCTAGCTCAAAATGGCCTGTAACTCCAGCTGCTGGCCATCAGATACTGTTTTCTGGTCTCTACCAGTGCCCAAACACAGACATACACTCATATACATAAAAAAATCAAATATTACAGATAAAAGAAACAGATGAGCATTATGGAGTCAGTGGCTTGCAAACTAAAGGCTTGCTAGTGCTACATATAAAAAAATACCTATGTCATACTTTTCATTAAGAAACTTGTAGCTGGGGCTATGGCTGAATGGCATAAAATATACCTAGAATATTTGAGGCCCTAGGTTCAATTCCCAGCATAGTGCACACACATATAACAATGTCAGTTAGATTTACTTTAGGACTGGGGATGTTGCTCCATTTGTAGAATGCTTGCTTAGTAAACAGGAAACCCTGGATTCCATTCCCAATACCATATAAATGGAGAATGGTGGTACATTCCTATAATCCTAGCATTTGGAAAGTAGAATCAGGACACAAGATTATCCTTGACTACATAATGAATTTAAAGCCAAGCCTGAGCTACATGAGACTCTGTCTCAAAAGCACAGAAACTTTTTAAAAGAAAGAAAAAGGGAGGCAGGAAGAGAGGGTGAGTTGAGTAACTCAACTCTTTGTCCACTATTATTGCCACTATAAAACTGTAACAATGTTATCACTATGAAATTACATTCTGCTTATTTAGATAAGGAGACAGGTAATGTCATTCCATTTTAAACAATTCTACTTTTAGTGGTGCATTTTAAAATAGTGTCTCTTCTAAAAATGAAAATACAATGTGCACATTTATTCAATTGTGAATAGAATTTTCTATTACAGAACCCCTATCTCAATTATTGTCAATGAATGTGTACCATCTAGATAGCTTATTTTAGCTTGGTAAATAGAATGTGCCAGAGAAATACATTACACCTTAAGACTTTAATTTTCTTCAACCTATTTATGAAAGATACAGCTAGCCAATAAAATGGAAGGGAATTAAACTATAAAAAAGAATTGTACTTCTCACTGCCCTGCTTTCCACCCTTTATGATCCTTGCAGAGATGAGTTATAATTGCCCTGTAGGATGGAAACAGAAAGCATACAAAATCCAGCTGACTCTGATTGCTAATCACAGGAGAAAATGCAAAATCTTGGGGCCACATGCAAATGAGTCAGCAGCAATTACTAAACAAGCTAAAAATTACATCTATGGGGACAATTCAGTAGGGTCCCTTAAGTTTAGTACCAGGCTCACCTTAAAACTTTCTTATAAATGCTTTTTAAGGAAAGAAAGCACAGTCCTACAAAATTGTATTGCCTTGGAATTCATTTTAAAGATCTAGTACTATTACAAACAATGCTGCTATAAACATAGTTTGTAATAGCCAGAACCTGGAAACAACCTAGATGCCCTTCAATTGAAGAATGGATGAAGAAAGTATGGAATATATACATATTAGAGTACTACTCAGCAGTAAAAAACAAGGACTTCTTGAAGTTTGCAGGCAAATGGATGGAAATAGAAAACACCATCCTGAGTGAGGTAAGCCAGACCCAAAAAGAGGAACATGGGATGTACTCACTCATATTTGGATTGTAGCCATAAATAAAGGGCATTGAGCCTATAATTCGGGTTCTTAGAGAAGCTAAATAAGGAGAACCCAAAGAAAATCATATAGGCATCCTCCTGAATATTAACCTTCATCAGGCGATGAAAGGAGACAGAGACAGAGACCCACATTGGAGCACCGGACTGAAATCTCAAGGTCCAAATCAGGAGCAGAAGGAGAGAGAGCACAAGCAAGGAACTCAGGACCGCGAGGGGTGCACCCACACACTGAGACAATGAGGATGTTCTATCGGGAACTCACCAAGGCCAGCTGGCCTGGGTCTGAAAAAGCCTGGGTTAAAACCGGACTCGCTGAACATAGTGGACAATGAGGACTACTGAGACCTCAAGAACAATGGCAAGGGGTTTTTGATCCTACTGTACCTATTGGTTTCGTGGGAGCCTAGGCAGTCTGGATGCTCACCTTACTAGACCTGGATGGAGGTGGGTGGTCCTTGGACTTCCCACAGGGCAGGGAACCCTGATTGCTCTTTGGGCTGAAGAGGGAGGGGGACTTGATTGGGGGAGGGGGAGGGAAAGGGGAGGCGGCGGTGGGGAAGAGACAGAAATCTTTAATAAATAAATAAATAAAAAGAAAAAAAAAAGATCTAGTACTGATGCCAGGTTTGGGGGTCCAAGTTTTACTCAACAGTATATTTTATATCATCCCCCATTTTCTAAGATGCCATAGTTTGGATTTTGAATGTCTTAAACCATTTCATAAGGAAAGATTGTGATGAAAACAAGCATTGTACTTGGTTAATTGTTTTCATTTTTATTTCTTTCTTCTTGGGGGGTCAGGGCAGGGTGTCATTGTGGCTGGCTTCAAATTCACAATGTAGCCAAGAATAATGTTGAACTTCTGATCCTCCTCCTACCACCTCCTGATAGCTGGGATTACAAGCTTGTGCCACTACTTCCAGTTTATGTGGTGGTAGGGATTGAGCCCTGAACCAAGGTATATGCTCTACCAACTGAGCCACATCCCTAGACCAAGGTTCACTATTTATTTATCCCCCCTCCCTCCCTCCCTCCCTCCCTCCCTCCCTCTTTCCCTTCCTTTCTCTTTCTTTCTTTCTTTCTTTCTTTCTTTCTTTCTTTCTTTCTTTCTTTCTTTCTTTCTTTCCTCCTCGCCTCTCCTCTCCTCTCCTCTCCTCTCCTCTCCTCTCCTCTCCTCTCCTCTCCTCTCTCCTCTTCTGCCCAATGACCTGCAAGTTCTACCTCTCCAAACAAAAGCAGCACAGATTGAGGATCAAGCCTTTTTGTTTATTTGATAATGTTTTTCATTTCACTTTTATCTTTGTACATTAGCTTGCCTGATGCAGATTTCTCAGTTGACTTTTCCCCTCCCCCAACTTTTGGAGCACTGTGACTGGTTCCCTAACTTCATCTCAGGGCTTCTTCCTTATTATTGTTGGGTTCTTGTTCTGGATTTTGTTCTTGTTTTTCTCTGTGAATGGCTGGGATGTTTTAGAGAAGTCTATGCCCTCCTTTGAAGCCTTTGATATTATTCCTTTGGCACAAAGCTTGGGGCATGCCCCTCAAGTCACCCTAAAGTGAGAAATTTTACAGCCCCCTCTTTCACTTTCCTTGAGCACTTTTATCTGTTAAATTCGAGGGATTGCCAGCCAATTACTTTTTTGTTAGCAACCATGTCTTGAAGCTTAAATTGTTACATAGACAGATACAATCAAATATAAGGTCTTTTGACCATAATTTGTGTGTTTGTTTCTTTCTTTTCTTTTGTTTGAGATAGGGTGTCATGTAGTCCAGACCCACCTCAAACCTACCATATAGCTAAGGATACCCTTAGCATGGAACTTGTTACCTCCTGTCCCCATTTCCCAAGTGGTATAGGCTTGCATTACCAAGAAGCTCTGCTTGAGTGGGGGTGGGACTCATGAAAGTTGTATCCCTGGCTGAGGAACTATTGGCAACTGATGGCTGCTGGGGGATGTGGAGAGTCAGTTTTCTCCAGGGCATGGACCCTTGTATCTGTGTAAATGAATGCAGACAGAAATTGTAATAAATATATATAGCTTTAATTGGGAAATAGACTTACAGAACCAGAGGTTCCAGCAGAGAACAGGAAAGCAGAAGGGGCGGCCTGGAGCATGCTCGCAATCTTTATAAGTAAAAAATATCCTCAGGGGACCCCGCCCTACAAGTAAGGTGATTGGCTGGGTCTCTCCTACAGACCCTGAGAGGCTACCCATGCTCCAGTAGATTGCCCTACACCCATGCACATACAGGTAGCTCTAAGTAGACCTAGAAGGCATTTTTTAAAGAACACATGAAATTGGAAGGGAAAAGGTGATGGGGAAGGGAAAGAGGAAAGAAAGCAAAGAGGAGGGAATTGGGAATGGGTTTTTATGAGACCACACTATACACGTGTATAAAATTATAAAAAGAATAAAAAAGGTTTTTTGTTTTTATTTTATTTATTCTTTTTGTTGTTGTTAAAAAAAAGAAAGAAAAAAAGAAAGGTTTGGTATGGTCATAGTGTTTGAAGTCAGTGTTAGAAACACATTCTGACTGAGGAGGAAGGTTGCCTCCTCCCCCAACTAGTTCCTCCTGTTTCACAGCAGCAAGCTATCCAGTCTGCTGTTTTGTCTATATTTCCCCATGAACCGAACAATCACTTCCCAATTGCTTTTCATCACAACCTCTGCTGTTTCTGAAAGTGTTTTACAAATAGACTTCTCTATTCTCTGCTTGAAATAAAGTCAGAGATCCCAAGTACTCTTATTTATAGCTTGTCTCCTGCCCCTCCTCCCAGGACCAAATTTCTCCCTTGAATGATATCCCGTTTTAGAAGCTGAGTGCTTGAGGTGGGAAAGCAGCAACCTCAAGTTTTTTCCATTTTTCTTCACATGCACACACACACACACACACACATGTTCTGCTGCAAAGGGGGTTCATGATCCCAGTATTTTCAGTGTTGTTGCACCCAAAGGCAGAGCCTCAGTACCACAAAGGGAGGCAGCTGATAGAAGAGAGTCTGCCTTTTGGCTGTGCTTAGCTGGGTCTCTTCTTCAGCAGCACGTAGTTAGAAACAGAATAAAACACATTAACATCTTGCCCCTCCCAGGAAGCTAAGTCCTGTCTGCTTGCTGTGGAGAGTGGGGCTCCATGGATTTGTCAACAGGAGTCTGAACAGGGATGAGAGATGAAAGCAGATCTTGGCTCAAATAACACAGACTTCCTCTGTTTTCCCAGTTTTAGAAGATATTTTGGAATGCATGTTTGCTTATTTGTTTATGTGCCCTTGGGATTTGGCAGTGACTTTGAATGGTGACTTTGCAAAGTCAGTTATTCCAGTTTCTATAGGGAGGGTCCTCAGAGTTCTTTACCTTATTATCCTGGAAGCAGTACTCCTTGTCTTTGACATTTATATCAATCTGTGATTTTTGCTTTTTTGTTTTGTTTTGTTTTTCATGACAAAATTTCTTTGTAGCTTTGGAGCCTGATGTGGGAGTGTCATATATCAATCTGTTGATTTCATTGGTTAAGCAATAAAGAAACTCCTTGGCCCTGATAGGTTAAAACATAGGTGGTAGGAGTAAACAGGATGGGATGCTGGGAGGAAGAGGAAGTGAGGTCAGACTCTGCTCTGCTCCCGGAGAGACTCGACAGCTCTGCTCTCTGGAGCAGAGACGCCAGGCTCTGCTCTCCCAGGCAACTCCGACCCAGGATGGACATAGGCTAGAATCTTCCTGGTAAGCGCACCTTGGGGTGCTTACACACATTATTAGAAATGGGCTAAATTAATATCTGAGAATTAGCCTAGAAGAGGCTAGATAGAAATGGGCCAAGCTGTCTTTAAATGAATACAGTTTGTGTGTTGTTATTTCGGGCATAAGCTAGCAGGCGGCTGGGGTGCTGGGGACGCAGCCCCGCCGCTCTGATTTCAACAGGAGCCTGTCCTGGAACTCACTCTGTAGACCAGGCTGGCCTTGAACTCACAGATCTCTGCCTCCCTGAGTCCCTGAGTGCTGGGATTAAAAGTGTGTACCACCATCTCCTGGCAATGATTTCTGGTTTTTAACAAAAAACAAACAACAACAAAAAAAGCAATGAAGTACATCTTGGGTGAAATAATCCCATAGATCCAATTACTTTGACAATCAGTAAATCAGTTAAAAAATTTTCCGTGAAAAAAGAACTAGAGCTATTAGATTGGTGTTTTGTTGTAGGCTTCACCACAGGCATCCTTTCTAAAATGTTTGGGTGAAATTTTCCATTTCAGCTCCCATCCCCCTGGGAGTTGCTGCAGTCCAGACTCCACCTTTGAAAAAGCCCGACAAATGGTGACCCCTCCCCAGGGAGGGTCAAGACCACTCCCACAGGGTATTTAAAGCTCCCCAGAGAATGAACATGTAGTCTTTCTGCTTCTCCTTACCCTCCTCTGACTGAAAGGCCACCCGGGAGCGCTGGCATCCATTAAAGCTGGGCTTTTTCTAATTTGGTTTGATTTGGTCTGATTTGGATTATTGCATCAGTGAAGAGGTTTGTCGGGAAGAGAACTATGCATGTGAAAGCCGTCCACCAGAGCATGGCATTTGGTTGATTAAATTCATGTTGTTACTATATGTTTTCATCATCTTTCTTTTTAAATATAGTATTTATTGACATGCTAGAGAATCAGAATTGAGCTAAACTTTAAAAAAAATTTATTTATTCATGTGTGTGTGTTGTATGTGCACATGTGCATGTATGTCCATCTCTGTGTATATGCTATAGCATGCATGTGGAAGTCAGATGACAGCTTCCAGGAGTTGGAGCCTATCATCAGCATCCAGGGATTAACATCAGGTTATGAAGCTTAGCAGCAAGCACCTTTACCTGCTGAGCCATTTTGCCAGCCCAGTTGTTTTCATGCCAAATGTTCCCAAGAAGGACAGACAATAGCTTCATATTCAGCACAAAGCTTAAAAAATAAACCAAACCCCCCAAACAAATTGAGCCATAAGGCAATCTCTTTGCCTCCATTTTTTTTTTATCTCCTTCCATTTCAGTTAAGACTTTAGTAATCAGTCTATGTGATGGCTTGACTCAGCTGATGTGATGTGATGATGTTGAAAGGTCAGTTGTATAAGTTACTGCTGTGGCCAAAACCCTGACAAAGAACAGCTTAGGGAAGATGTGTTTGCTTTTGCTCATAGGTCCTCTCTCAAGAGGATTTAGCCCATTCTTGTGGAGAAGGCTTGGTGGCAGGAGTATGAGGAAGCTAGTCACTTTGTGTCCTCCCAGTCATGAAGCAGAGAGTTGACAGGAAGTAAGACCAGGGTGCAAAACCTCAAGACTACTTCTGAGTGCACTACTTCCTCCAGAGAGGATCCACCTCCTAACTATTTTATAACCTTCCAAACTGGTGCTACTAGCTGGGAACTAAGTGTTCAAATACAGGAGCCTAGAACCTATGGGGAACATTTAACATTTAACATTAAATGGTACTACTGTTAGGTCTCCAACCAGGGACAAATGGCTGACTGAGGTCCCATTAACATGTCAAAGTGGACACTGGCTGCCAGGTGTTCCCAGCATTCCTTACTACCCTGTTACAGGGCACTTCTGGCTAGCATACTCCACTACCTACCCTGAACTCTCCAGCCCAGGTATTGTGCTGGCCTTCCCTCGGCCCAGCTCCTCTGGGCCCTAGATAACTCAGCCATTTTGGCTATGCCAGTCTTTTGGGTAGTTTTTTATCCAGGCTACGCCACTTAGTTAGCAGGCCCCTCCCTGACCTCCTCACACGGCCCAGCTCAGTCTGGCCCCATTCATTCATTCTGGACCCCCCAGATGTCCCTGCCTCCGGCTATGCTCTCCCTTTAATCTACTATAAACCTTCTCTTCCACCAAGCCTAGCAGCAGTCATGGCCTTTCTTTCTTTTTTTTATCTCTTTTTTCATTCAAGTACAACTCTGCAAATAAGTTTTTCAGCAATTGTTATTTTACTAGCATTGCTGCTTTCCAACCGTGGTAATGGCAGGCCACTTGTTCTGGACAATGAATTTTGAATAGGTCACAGCAGGAGGCCAACATTAACCTGAGGTTTATATAGCCAGATGGTTTATAAAACCTGTTCTGTTTACTCTCTATTAAAGATGACCAAAATGGTTATGTGCTTTACTCTTTTTCTGTTTTTAAAATTTTAAAAATTCATTCTTTGAGAATTTCATACATGTCTTGTAATATATTTTGATTGTACCCATTTCTTACTTTCCCTCTCTAACTCTTCCCAGACAGTTCCACATTCACATTCCATGTCCTTTTTAAAAAAACTAAATAACTCACTGAGTTCAAAATTAGTACTACCTAAATGTGCACGGTATGAGAGGCACCCACTAGAACATGGTCAACCTAGTAGGGCCTCACCCTATAGAGAACTGACTCTCCCTTTCCCCGCAGCCAGCAATTACCAATAGCTTCTCTTCTAGGGGTGGGGCCTCATGAATCCTTCCCACAGTCATGCTGGAATATTGGCTGGCTTGACCTTGTGCGGCTTCCATAGCTTCTGTAAGTTTAGTAGTGTGATAGTCTCACAGTGTCCAGAAGACATTGTTAGGCAACAATCCCTCCCTTCCCCTGACTCCTGTCATCTGTGGGGCTTAGAGAGTTGGCAGCAGAGAATGTCATATAGATGCCACGTTCATGTTGGAACGCTCCACCCACACGTATTCTGCTCTTAGATAGGTCATGAGTTTGTACTAACCACCATCCACCGGCACAAAGAATGAGAGCTCCTTTCATCTGATACCTGCCTTCCTGCCATTTGAGTAGGCTACAGGGAGGTGTGCAGAGGCGAGAGGTGAGAGTGCAGGCAGTGGAGAGAGAGGAGGTGCTTTGCCTGTTCCCTACTGGGCCAGAATGTGTGTGGTGGTTCAGTTTGAGAAGCAGTTTCCTCTACTCTCACTTAGCTAGTTCTTGAGGATGCTAGCTCATACACTGATTTTTAAATGATACCTGGAGCTGGGAGTATAGCTTAGTGACAGAACACTTGTCTGGAGTGGCTTCATGTCCCTGGACTGGAGTTCCAGAACTGCCAAATAGTAATACAAATAATAAAGCCAGAGACTGTAAATAAACGAGGAGGGTTGGCATTCCTCAAGTGCTTTCAGATCATTGTCCCATGGCATGAGGATAGGAAGAAATTTATTACAAAGGATTATTTCTCAGTCCAATTTATTATTAATCGGGTATTTGATTTAAATACCAAACAAAACCTATATGTTTTATAGCAACTAGTAAATGTGGAAGAATGCCAAGAATTCTTCAGAAAAGGTCTCTGCTGAAACATACGCTGATAGAAATAAAGTGGTACATGCCTTCCTAAGACAATATATCAGAGCAGTTTAAGCACTAATAGCAACCATTTTCTTTGGGAAATAAGGATGTCTGTGCAGATGGACAGACCATGACGAATGCCTTTATACCTTCTGCTTGGCTGCTGATTCTGAGCTTTTTTACTTTAATCTATCAAAGTCTCTGGGGAATTGTTTCCAAGGCAATATTCAGACCCAAAGTAAATAATAAATAAAACAAAAGCATATACCTCATTTTAGTTTTGTTTTTAACCAATTCCCTACCAGAGAAAAGTCCTTGGTGAAGTGGTTAGTTGGTAACAACAGTCTCTAGAGAATGATGGTTTCCTTACAAAGACTTTATTGTTGAATCTGCAAAAATCACTCTTAAAATGTGTTTTAAAAATTGGTAACAAATTTAATTACCTTAAAATTCTATTAAAAGGCCAAGTTATTTCTTTTAGCTATATTTTTGCATATTTCAGCCTCCAGAGCAGTACTGAGTTTTATTGTCAGCCATGCAAACATTCACACTCAGGGAATTGTGGACACACAGTTATATTCAACTTGAATATCACTTAAGTATGGCAGGATATAGAATTATATTCATGGAAACATAATTAAGTACAGAGACATACAACAAGTAGGTGGAAGTGTGTGCAGCCACTCAAGGTAAGCACTGAGCCCGACTGTGCTGCAGATTAGAGCAGACTGTAATGAGCTTTCCATTTAATGAGATCACTTTAATTCTCAACCCGATTAGAGGCAAAGGGTTCTTCAGAGAAGTGCCAGTTCTTAGTCTAACAACAGATGTGGTGAAAATGGTGTTTTGAAAAGATTCTAATTTGAACTTTTAAGTAGCCTGTGAAATGAAAACTAGAACTCCAAACTGCTTCTTCATCATCATGGTATGCACACACATAATAAAATCCCCACGTGAAGACCCTGTAAATAATTTCTGAACAGAGCACCTGAGCCACTATCAATCATTCTCTTCTTTCTCTCCTTCCTTAAGTCAAATGATTTTCCCACAGGGACTGGCTGGTCTTGCCAAACACCATTATCAGTGGATCTCGAAGTCCTAGGAACACTTTCTTCCGAGCGTGCTTGACAAGGCTATTGATATTTAACAGAACCAGAGCTTGGAAACTAGGGCTTAATTAGGCACATTCTTTTGAGTTACTCTGGCATTGCTCACCTATGAATCTGACTATGCCTTCTGGTTCCCCAGAGGTCCTGGGTTCCTACTTCTGGCTTCCTTTTGGCTGCCCTGTCCATCGTGCCAGCAGCTCCCCAGAATTCTCTTGTATAAGAAAACGCTTTGTTTTTGACCTCCTAAATAAGGGCCCAGACTACATCGCACCCTTCCTATCTCCTTACTTGTTTCAGAGCTTGTTCCAGCTCTGAAATACTCAGGTGAAACCTATAGTCCTAATTTCCTAACAAAGACAACTTCCCAAACCCTCTTCCCTTTAGACCTCAAATATGGCTTCTGTTCCCACATTCCTCTAAATAGAAATATTCTTGAAAACCAAAAGATGTATTTTTGATGGATATATGTCTTTCCAATAATACTGCAAGGTTCTTGTGAGAATCTCTTCATGACTCTTGGTGCCTTCTGTAGCCAGCTCAGTATTCACTTATCCATCACCTACCCAATCCTTCCTCTTTCACAAGTTTGACATGCTGAAGAGTAAAAGCCCATCATTTTGTAGACAACCTCTCTATTTGGTTGGTCTGATATTCCTAAATGTATTTCAACAGCATAGCAGTTAAGAGTGTGGACCCTATCTATCTGAGATTCACCACAAGGAGGTATATGGACAGACATATGCCCCTTTAACTAACTGATAGACTGTTATGGGATAAACTGATACCGTGAGCCTCCTGGTACGCTGCACAGGGAAGAATGTTGCTGATCACATTTGTAGCACTCCTGCCAAAAGTGGACTACCTCAATCAATATTAGAGGGAACATCAGACCAACCAAATGGAGAGAGAGTCTACAAAATAATAGACCTTTACTCTTCAGCACGTCAAACTGCTGAAAGAAGGGAAGCATTCAAGGTTAAAAGTGCCTAAAGTAATGAGACAATTGAATGCTGCATGTAGTCGTGGATTTGATCCCAGACCAGATTTTTTTTCTCTGTAATACACATAAGTAGGAGAATTGTCTGACTCTAAATAAGTCTGTAGATTGAATAATAGTGTTTTTGGAATGTCAACCAATGGAACAATGGTTATTATACCACATATTTAGGACAACATCTTTGTTTTTCAAAAGTACACACTGAAATGCTTAGGAGTAAAGAAACTTATGTCTGCAATTATTTCCCAAATGGTCCAAAAAGGATGATATATATGTATGTATATATACATACATAATCATATATGTATATAATCATATAAACATATATAGGAAAATACTTTAAAAGGAGATGTGGTCAACCATGATTTGGGAGGGGGAACAGAGTTCTCTTGCCCTGTGCCTATGGTACCTGCTCCACGAGCTTCCTTTCAAATCCACTCTGCATGTGCCACTGCACTGCTTCATGCTCCCGTCCTCAAGAACTTCAGTACAGCTCACTTCAACTCTGATAAATTCCTGCTAAAACTGTCTGTGCATGAGCTGTGCTTTCCTTCTGAAAAACTTGGACAGAGAGGCCCTTGTAACAGTAGGAACAATAGGAACAGTCTAAATGAAAGGGCCGAAGCACTGTTTATGAGGACTTTGTGTCCATGCGACAGAGGAAGAGCAAGGCCTCAAAAGTGTTAAGACAGGGCCGTGGTCCTCTGTAGGCCCAGGTGCTAAATTCAGTGTTCCAACAAAGATAGTTATGAAAGCATGAGGATTTCCTTACATACTTTGTTCCTCTGCTGTTTATGTACTACTTCTTATTTTCTTGATCTAAAGCTTATTACCACTTTTCCTGCTCCAAGCTTCTGCTACATTGCTTTGGAAACTTCTTTAGTTTCTTGTGTTTTTTTTTTTTTTTTTTTTTATTTGTTTGTTTGTTTCATGTTTTTTTCTTTCCCCTCTTGGACCTGAGAGTTTGTTTTAATTAACTTTTCATTACTGTGTTAAAATATCTAAAATAACTAGCTTAAAAGGGGGAAATGTTTGGTTTGGCTCATGGTTTCAGTTCATGGCAGGAGTGTGTGGTAGGAGAAAGTTTCTCACCTCCATGGTGACCAGAAGAGAGAAAAAGAAGGTGGGAGGGAGGGAGATAAGAGAATGAGAGGAAGCCATTCCAACATATCCCTCAAGAGAATGCCCCAAAGATCTACCTCTAACTAGGCCCCACATCCTAAAGGTTTAACCACTTCCCAATAGCACTTGGGGAGCAAACCTTCAACACGTGGGGCTTAGAGGATTTACAACTTATGTCACAAAAATATTAACCCTGGTTTCATTATGACTTGACAGCTGATTTTGAGTAATTCAGTCAGTGGCAGAATCCCCTGGGAGGAAATTGTTTCTTCTTTTATTGACCAATGGCCTAGTTAGTTTCAACTGTCAGTTTGATACAGCCTAACATCACCTGACAAAGGATTGAGGGATTGAGAATATTAAGAAGATCACTTTGGCCTTTGAATATGACTTAGGGAGATTGTGTTGGTTTTTAATTGATGTAGGGAGGCTCAGTCCACTGTAGACAGCACTATTCCCTGGGCTCTCTTAGAAGGCTGTCTAAGCATGGTCTGTGAGTGAGGATGCAACAGCATTCCTCTATGGATTTTGTTGTACTTCCCTGGCTGTGAGGGAGTTTCTTAGAGATAGTGCCGTATGGAATAATAAGCAGGTCTGCCCTCAGATTTCTGCTTTGATTTCAAGCTCTGACTTCTCTCAGTAATAGACTGTGACCTGGAAGTATAAGCCAAATAAATGTTCTTTTCCTCTAAATTACTTTTGGTCAGAGTATTTTATCACAACAAGAGAGATGAACCTAGAAAAAAAAAAAACTTGGATGTATCAAAACCAACCAATTCAACTGTATATTTCTTTAGTATTTACTCTAATGAGTGAGAGAATCCTTTGTTTCTTTGACGTCTGAAAGTTGGAGTCATTAAATTGTATTTAGAAAAGCAAAATACAAACAAACAAACAAACAAAACCCAGAAGCCAGGCGGTGGTGGCACACGCCTTTAATCCTAGCACTCAAGAGGCAGAGGCAGGTGGATCTCTGTGAGTTTGAGGCCAGCCTGGTCTATAAGAGCTAGTTCCAGGACAGACTCCAAAGCTACAGAGAAACCCTGTCTCAAAAAACAAAACAAAGCAAAAAGCAAAAAAAAAAATTAGATCTTCTGGGAAGAATTAATTCACAGAAAAATAAGAAACTGGGAATCTGGAAGGTTGTTTTTCCATTTCAGCATGTATCTGTGACTTTGAGAGAAGGTCTCAAGGCTGAAGAGCCAAAAGAAAGACCAATGGCAACCTAATTCCATCCATTCCAAAAAAAAAAAAAAAAAAAGAAAAAAGCAACCTGTTTTGACTGAAGTGTTCACCCAAGAAAGAGAGAGTAGCTTTCTGAATTTACTGTAAGACTTAGGTTGTTTGCTTGGTAAGGTGTGGAGAATCTTGTATAGACATTCACTACAGGAAAGTGTCCTTAATTTGACCTGTCTCCAAAACATCAGGAATCCTTGAGTTTGAATTTTAAAACATTTAGAAAAATCAGGTAAATTTTAGAATTCAGAAGTTTGACTTTCAGCTCTGAAGATATAAAGATATTGTCTATTTTTTGATACAGGATTTCATGTAGCCCAGGCTAGCTTGAAATTCACCATGTAGATAAAGATGATACTCAGACTATACACATGTGCCACCATGCCTGACTTGAAGATATTGTCTCAATGAAAATATTTGGATATCTAAGCCCCTGAATTCTGTCTTTCTTCATAGAAAAATCATAAAATTCCAAGATATTTTAACTTCAATTCTGTGTGAAACATTTTGCAAGAAATAAGAACATTTTCCTTTTAGTAGCTTTTGAATTCAGCACAAGCATGCAGCCTGCTTGCTGCTTCTCCTCAGAGTAAACCATGATGGGGAAAGAATTCCCCCAAGACGGCTGCTTTAGGCTCTGTCTTTATAGTAGATGTGCAATGAGCAGAGTCTCTGACTGTAAGTATCATGTTAGGGTTTCTGTTTGCTCAAGGAGCAGAAACAAGCTCCCAGAAATCAAAGGGCTCTACTAAGTTTGGGAAAAGCAGGCCACCATGAGTTCTGACCCAGATTTAGAGTACCAGGCATGTATTTCGTCCTGTGGAGTGGGTTTTAAATCCAAAAAGAAAGTGGCTGGTTACTACTCTATTGTTTGTGCCACTATTGTACTTATGGGCATATTTTTTATGCCAGTCATTGCTATAGTCCACACAGTTTGCAGTTGGGTAAGACTGTTTCATTCCTTAAGCAGCCTACTTGGAATCTTCCAGTACTATAAAAGCTAACTAGCAGGGAGGAAACTTCCTGGTCAGTACCAGTTTGATTATTCTATGTCCTGTGACCAAAGTGGGAGATTGATATGGGAAAAAGATGGACAGAAAGGGCAGAGAAGTTGAGGAGAAGCACAACCAATTTCAAGGTTGTCTTTAAAAGCCATATGAAATCCTATTATTTAAATAAGTCACACACACACACACACACACACACACACACACACAGTTACTTGAGTTATCCAAACAGAAGTTAATGCTCATTTAATAAGCCATAAGTTCCCAAATAACAACCCCAGGTATGGGGTATTGTCTTTCAAGTTGTTGGGCAGAGATGTCCTGGAGACTTCCCCCAGGAAACAAAAAACAATACAGGCTATTTCCAGTGCTTTTGGTTGCCTATCAAAACTTTAGGGTAAGACCCTATTATTGAAAAGATTGTTTTAAGGAATTAAGACTAGCAAATAAGTATATAGAAAAAGATACTCCACATGACTTGTCATCAGGCAATTGAAAATGAAAACAATGACATACTAGTACATTTTTATCACATTGTCTAGATCCAGAAAACTGATAGTGCCTAGTGCTGGCAAGAAAACAAAACAAGGGGAACTTGCACTCATTGCTGTTTAGAATGTGAAAAGGTATGGCCACTTTCAAAGATAAGTTAGAAATTTCTAACAGAATGAATGTATTTTTTGCCATACGATTTAGCAATTTAATTCCATGGTTTTTAACAAAGGAATTGAGAAACTTATATGAAAGCCTGCACAGGTAAATGCTTAGTTTAGCAGGTTTATTAATAACTTCTAAAACTTAGAAGCAACCAAGATGTCCTTCAGTAGGTGAATGGATAAATAAAGGATTCTGCAGCCATATATTAGAATATAATTTAGCACCAAAAGGAAGTGAGCTATCAAGACAAAAAGATACATGGAAAACTCCTACTGCATGTTGTTAAGTAAAAGATGACAGTATAACGAAAGTACATATTGGTATCAGACATGGTGTTGCAGACTTGAAATCCCAGCTCTTGGGAGACTGAAGCAGGAGGATCATGAGTTTGAGGTCAGAGTGGGCTATAAACAGTAAATTCCAGGCCAGCCTAGGCTTATGTTTGGGAACCTCTAGGCCGCAGGTGTGGATCTCTTGCTATCGTTTTGCTAACTGAAGTAGTATCAAACTACCCTAAAACATTATGGGGGTAACCAACCACTTTCTGATTGGATTTAAGGCCCACTTCATGGGAGGAAACACATACTTGGTTCTGTTAATCTGGCCAAGAACCCATGTTTGGGAACATCATAGGACCTGGAAGTGAGTTTACTACTACTATTTTGTGAAATGGACATGCAATCAAATTTCTCTCTAAATTTGTATCTCTGATTCTGCAGATTAGTACAGTTCTATGTTGAAATTCCTCTCTCAAAAAATGAAAACAAAAATAAACAACTCAAATTAAATGAAAAGATTTTACTTTATGAAATTCCAGGAAAGGTGAGACTATGAGGAGACAGTGAAATGATGAGTGGTTGTTAGGGGTTCCAGTGGGGGAATGAAGAAAAAGCAGCACACAGAGGATGTTAAAGATACTAGGACTATGATGACAAGACTCTAATGAATAATTCATGTCATTATAAACTTGCATGATAACACAGAATGTACCAAGACTGAACTCTAATATAAACCATGAACTCGGGTTAATACTGATGTGTTTAGTAGGTTTACTAGTTGTAACAGATGTAGCACTTTGGGGGGAGATAGTGATGACTGGGTGGAGGAAAAGGAAACTGTGGGAACTCTGCATTCCTTGTATTTTTGATGTGAACCTAACATGAACTAAAATAAGTCATTTTAAAAGATAATTGGCACCTTAGTTAAATGTCTGTGATATAAAACTAATTTTAAAGCTGTAGGTGTGCAGTTAAGAAGACATCTTAATGCTTTTTAATTATTGAAAATCTGCTTTGGTTATTCCATTAATTCCATCCTACTCTTTCTGCCTCTTTTTGGATTATGATCTCACATAGCATTGCTGTCATAGTTGGCATCTAAGTAACTTTGAATCTTTCATCAATCTAAATCTTGTACATCTACCAGGGAAGAAGATGTTGGGAGGCAAGAAAGAAAAGAATGTTGTATTGCTACCCTGCTAACTTAACCCCAGAAATAACCGCACACAAATTGTATTCATTTAAACACTGCCTGACCCTTTAGTTCTAGCCTCTTATTGGCTAACTCTCACATCTTGATTCAACCCATTTCTAATAATCTGTATGTCACCATGAGCTCATGGCTTACTGGGAAAGATTCAGCATGTCTGCCCTGGCAGCTTCATGGCAGGTAGCTCTCTGTCTCTGCCTCTTTTCTCCCAGCATTCTGTTCTGTCTATTCCACCTATCTAAGCTGCTGTCCTATCAAAAGGCCAAGGCAGTTTTCTTTATTCAACCAATGAAAGCAACACATAGAAAGAAGACCCTCCTATACCAAGAGAGGAGAAGAAAATGAAAGAAAGAGGATGAGGAGAGAGAGGAGCAGGAACAAGCCAGAGCATGAGCTTTGTGAAAAAGTGGAAATTCTTCAGTTTCATGTTCACTACATCTTGACCAATTGTGGGTTCTGTGTTAATCATAATTTACTACAAAAAGAAGCTTCTCGGATGAGATTTGAGGTATACACTAATCTACAGGTATAATGAATTATTAAGAGTCAGTTTAAAACCAGGCTGTGGTGGCAAAATCTTTAATCCCAGCACTTGGGAGGCAGAGGCAGGCGGATCTCTGTGAGTTAAAGGTCAGCCTGGTGTACAAGAGCTAGCTTCATGACAGCTAGGGCTGTTACATATAGAAACTCTGTCTCAAAAAACAAGAACAAAAAAGTGTCAGTTTAGAGCTTCAAAGATGCTTTGGAACATCTACTTTCACTTAATTTTGTAACCTTGTTTCTTTTTATAGCTGAAGTCCGGACTACCTCCCCAGGGTTGAGAAAGCAGGAGACATTTTAACGGTTCACATCCTGTGTCTTCTCTCAGCAGCCAGTAAAGCAGCCAGCAGAGCAGTCACCATGATGATTCTAGCATGTTCTTGAGTCCTTGAGTGCACATGACCAGTCTTTAATGAGGTGTCACATCTGTCTGCAACCAGCCATGTTAGCCTTGACTCCTGATGCTTTATGTGTGTTGCTCCATGTGTTTCTGTGCCTGCTTGAACTCCTGGCTGTGAAGTTGGACTTTAACTAAGGAAGCACTGGCAATAACTCTAACTGCAGCACGCCATCCTGTTATCCCATCCTCCGGAAGTGGTCCTGCTCGCCAACATCACAGAACCAAGACAGAGCACCATGGCAGAGAAGGGTTCAGACCACTCCTCGGACAAGTCCCCATCCACCCCAGAGCAGGGTGTGCAACGCAGTTGCTCTTCACAATCTGTTTGAAGTGGTGGCAAAAATTCCAAGAAAAGTCAGAGTTGGTACGGTGTGTTAAGCCCCACTTACAAGCAGTGAAATGAAGACTTCAGAAAGCTCTTTAATCAACTTCCAGACATGGAGCGCCTCATTGTTGATTACTCATGTGCACTCTAAAGAGACATTCTTTTTCAGGGCTGACGACTCTACCTCTCATAAAAGTGTATCTGCTTCTACAGCAACATCTTCTGATGGGAAACTTTGCTGAGAGTCTGTTTGAAAGGTATCTGCACCATGACTAAAGAGAAAACAGCTCGCCTCATTCTCAATGCCATCCAAGTCTGTACTGATTCAGAAAAGCACTGTCTTACTTCATCTGGGGCCCGGGAAAGACATACATGGTGATGCTGCAGCTCTGACAGATGCTTTCCATGAAAAGAGAGCATCTTCCTATGCCTCAAGGAGCTCTGGCACTTTGTCTACCAAATGAGCTGGGTCTCACCAGTGACGGTGAGGACAATGTGCCTCCAGATGATGACTTCAACATGGTGGGCTACTGTGAAGAGACTGCTGTAGAAGAGAATGAAGTGAATGACAGCTCCTCCAAAAGCAGCATAGAGACCAAGCCTGACACCAGCCCACAGCTACCCAAGAAGTCCATCACCAACAGCACACTGACCTCTATGTGAAACAGTGAAACCCCTGTCTCATTTGATTGCTCGCTGCTGGAGGAAGAGATGATGGAGGGTGATGGGTCCCATACACCATCAGCCACTACACCCTCACCTATGTGGCTCAGAACAAGAGTCGACTCAGGGTTTCCACAGAGCTCCGCTATCGAAAACAACCCTGGGACTTTGTAAAAACTTTCATTGAGAAGAACTTCTGAAATGGATTGGAGGACTACTTCTGCCTTTTAGAGTCTGAGATAACCAAAACAGAGAATACATACCTGGCTGAGATGTACAGTCACCCAAGGGAAAGGACAATAATAAGTCTTTAGCAGTACGGAGGAGGAAGGGCCCCTATGCCCACCTGCGGGTACCTGGAAGAAGTGATGAGCCCTGTTACTACACCTACTGAAGATGTGGGCCACAGGATCAAGCATGTGGCAGGTTCCATGTAGACGCGGCATATCACTGAGGACTCTCCCAATGGTTTTCACCTGCAAAGTGTGTCCCAGTTGCTGCTGGTTATCAGCTGTGTTCTGGTGCTGCTGGTCATCCTTAACATGATGCTCTTTTGCAAGCTGTGGATGCTGCAATACACCTCACAGACCCTCCCTGCCTGGCAGGGTCTCAGGCTCCAGGAAAAGTTACCCCAGTTGCAGACAGAATGGGCCCAGCTATTAGAATCCCAACAAAATTACCATGATACTGAGCTCCAGAAAGTGGAGGGAGATCATCAAATCCTCAGTGATGGTCCTGGACCAAATGAAGGACTCACTCATCAACCTTCAGAATGGCATCAGGTCCCGAGACTTCATATCTGAAAGTGAAGAGAAGAGTAACTAGTATCATTGACAAGGCAGGAGCAGGGGTGGTTGCAAGAGGCCTGTGCAGTACATGTACATAGACTATATATATATATATATATATATATATATATATATATATAAAATCATATATATATGATCAGTTTAATACTGTGCCCATTTAGCAAGAGTAAATAGGCAGCACAAATTTGACTTGGTGGGTTATTTTTAAAAAGCAAATGAAAGGACGTGAAGTTGGGAGATTAGGGTGTGTGTGGGAGGAGTTAGGAGGAATAGATGATTATTGACCCCCAGTATTGTGCCAGATATCGATTCTGTCTTGAGTGGGGTCTTAGATTCATTATAAGGTGGTTGATCACTTCTATAACATTCATGCCACTCTTGCACCAGTGGACAAATATTGCCAGGCCAGTTGTTATTGTCATTCACAGTTAGGTAAAACCATTTCTCTTCTCCTCCAGTAGTATGCAAAGAACCTTCAAGTGCTATGAAAGCTAGCCAGTAGGGATGAAGCTTCTTGGCTAGTACCAACTTGAATTCTGCTAGTTCTATGACTTCAGTATATGGTGTCTTCAGCAATAAGGTCTTATCATTCAGTTCTGGAAGGTAACAGAGCAATGGCAATAGTTTGTATTGCTTCAAAGGGTGGGCCTATTGGACTTCACTGACAAAGCTCTTTAAAAGAGCTAACCTATTCCTGGCACTGGGCTTTTTTATTGGACAGATTATAATGTCTATAAGGGACATTGATTCATCCAATCCCCCATTATACAGTAACTCCACTGAAGCTCTTTGTGTACACACACATGTAGTGATGAGGCGAGCAGGCCTGCTTTTTGCCCTGCCTGGCTCCCGCATGGTTAGCTTTACACCCAAAATAATTACACAGAAACTGTATTCTTTTAAACACTGCCTGGTCCATTAGTGCCATCATCTTATTGGCTAATTCTCACATCTTGACTAACCCATTCTAATAATCTGTGTAGCACCACGAGGTGGTGGCTTACCAGGAAAGATTCAGCATGTTTGACCTGGTGGCTGGCTCCATGGCGTCTGGCCTCACTTCCCTTATTCCCAGCATTCTATTTTGTCTACTCCACCCACCTATGTTCTGTCCTATCAGGCCAAGCAGTTTCTTTATTAATTAACTAATGAAAGCAACAGATAGACATATGACCCTCCTCTATCACACACACACACACATTCACACATGTGGTATTGTGCAATCAGCTTCTCATGGTTATCACACTTTTGACTCACATTGAATTGTCACTGGATTTTTCCCTGCTTTGCCTGGACCAACAGCATTTGTGCCTTTAGGAGGCAAGCTTCTTCTATGTGTATGGCACTTGAGTGAGAGTGTTGCTGAAATCCAGCATGCGGGCTCTAGAAGAGTGGGTGTGAGTACTGTGGACCTACCCGCACTGAACTTCAATGGCCATCACCATGAGCTAAAATCATGAAAACCCTCTGCCTTTCTCTCTTCTCCTGCTTTCACCATGTAATCAGTGTCCCATTATTTTTTGAAAACATTGTACCACTATCCATCATTTCCTCATTTAGTGACATGGTTCTTTTTATTTATTTTTATTAAATTATGTAATATTTTAAATCCTTTGAGAATTTCATGCATGCACATATTTTGATCATATTGACCCCCTATAAACCCCAACCCCTCCTGAATTTACCATTCCTTCCAACTTCATGTCTTCTTTCTTTCTAATACCCTGCCAAGTCAAACTTTTGCTGCCTATACATGGGTGTGGGACCATCTATTGAAACATGATCAACCTATCAAAGGCCATACCCCTAAAGAAAACTGACTTTTGCTCTCCTCTAGCAGTCATCAACTATCAATAGCTCATGAGCTCCTCCCATCTCCATGCTGGAATGCTGGTGCTATCCTTTTCATGGAGCCCTTGATCTGTTTTTCTACATCAACAATCAGGGACTCCCTGCTCATGAGACAAAATTAGTCTTATTTCATTGGATTTTGAATGCACTTCCTCCCATCCCCAAAGAGTTTGTATTTCTTTGATTTTGATGACAATTTATTCATTCATTTCACATTTTATGTATGAAGCATTCCTGACTCTGAAATGATTTCTTGAGTTCAGTGTCTCAGAACTAGAATAATTGACTTGGCAGCATGAAAAGTCATTTACAAGTGAAGTGTGATGAGGCAGCTCCTCATTTGATGCTAGAAATGTCTTCCATAAATCTAGCTTACTAAAACAATGATTCTCATACTATTTAGGCAATTTCCAAATGAGATGGTCATAAAATTGTTATGAAATATTAAAGTCTATTCTCTGTTGATAATGATGCAGATATGTGAGTCACATGCTCATCAAAATGGATAAATGGTGAATATGTAAATATTTCTTCATATTATACGTAAACAGATTACTTGCTTTCATTTGTTCTAAGTCTTTTTTAATGAGGAGAGACATCCTTTGTATTTAGGAGTGTGATATTCATCTTTTTACATTTGTTTTAGGATGAAGAATCTGTATAATATGCATTCCTAGATTCAGCTCTTGTTTTAGGGTTTCTATTGCTGTGACAAAACACCATTACCAAAAGAAAGTTGAGGAGCAAAGGGATTTGTTTGGCTTGTACTTCTATATAACATCATGTTCCATTACTGAAGGAAGTCAGGACAAGAACTCAAACATGGCAGGAACCTTGAAGGCAGGAGCTGATGCAGAGGCCATGGGGGAGGTGCTGCTTATTGTTGTCCAGTAGAGAAGTAATCAACAGTTCTCTTATAACAGCAGAAAAAGGAGAGAATACATATAGATACAGTTTGAAAAGATCAAAGTGGCAATTTTAAAGCATTGGTCATGTTTTATCTTTAGTAACCTCTACATCATTAATATAAATAAATATGAGAGTATTACTTAGTAAATTGAAGACATTTCTGGTGAACTTGAGTTATTGTCCCTTCTTTGCTCAGGTTGAGTTATTGTAAGTTATTTCCATGGCAACTTCTGCCTAGGCTTTCACTCTAGAGAGCTTGCTCTGATGAAAACCAAACTTGCTGTGAGGCAACCTCATTGATGGGCTTTTGGAAAAGGCGAGGAACTCATTAAATCCCATTGCCTCTTCTCTTCTCCTATTTTATAGTCATCCAGAAACAAGCACTCAATCACCATACTAATTTTTGTAGGCTGGTTCATTTTTGTCAACTTGACACAGACTAGAATCACCTGGGAAGAGGAAACCTTGGCTGAGGAACTGCCTTTGTCATATTGACCTGTGAACAAGCCTATGGGGGACATTTTCTTGGTTACTGATTAATGTGGGCAGGCCTGGCCCATTGTGAGCAGTGCCATTCCTGGGTAACAGTCCTGGATTGTTTAAGAAAATAAGCTGGCTAAGTCATGAGGAGCAAGCCAGTAAGCAGTTTCTACATTAGTCTCTGCCCCACTTCCTGCCTTGAATTCTTGACTTCACTTTCCTCATTAATAGGCTATAACCTATAAATCAAATAAGCCTTTTTTTCTCCCAAGCTGTTTTTGATCAGTATTTTCTCATAGCAACAGAGAAGCAAACCAGGACACTAATGAAACACAAGATATTTGGGGTGATGTCAGGAATGGTTAGTAGCTGATTAGGTCTAGAACAGCCACATTAAGAAGCTTGATATAAAAGTATATGTTGCCCACTCCTCAGGCAGACTGTTTCCAACTATTGTATTTTAAAACATTCACAGAAGGACTGGAAAGATAGCCCAGCAGTTAAGAGCACTTACTACTCTTACAGAGGACCCATGTTTGGCAGCTTATAGCTAATTACCTGTTATTCCAACTCTGTGGATATCTGACCACTCTGATCTCTGTAGGCACTGGCACTCAAATGCACATACCCACATGCACACACACATAATTAACACATAAATCTAAAACATTCACAGAAATTCTTGGATAGTGCATATACAGAAATGGAGTCTATTTTCTGGCCCTTGATGACTTGCTTCTAAAGAACAGAATGTGGAAGTGACACTGAGTAACTCTTAACACTGGATTGTAAAAGGCAATGCACCTTCTCCCAGGTTCTTTCTCTTTTGTGGAATGACAGCCTTGGGGTCCTGCAAATTTCATGAAAGAAGTGTGACTGCCTGAAGGCTGCCATGGTAGAGAGGCCACATAGAGCTGGAAAGACTTGCTCAAGGAGCTCTTGCTGTCTGCCCAAGCTTTGTGAGACTTTGTAGCTGTATTAATTATTTTTCTGTTGCTGTGTTAAAAAAAATGATGAATGACAACTTAAGAGTTTATTTTGGCTTATAGTCTTAGAGGGAGAAGAGTCCATGATGGTAGAGTATGGCAGCAGATAGCAGACATAGTGGCAGGAGTGAGAGCTCGTATCTTGAACAGTAAACATAAAGTAGAGAGGGCAAGCTGCAAGGAAGATAATGCCTTAAGCTCTTAAAGCCCTTCCCCAGTGACGGTTCCTCTATCAAGTAAATACCAACTCCCCAAACAGTGCCAACACCTGGAGACCAAGTATTCAAATCTCAAAATTATAGGGTGCCTTGTTCATTCGAACCAAACTAACACCAACTACTAGGATTATGAGTTCATATTCTCTTTCCATTTGATGAATCTGCTAGACCAGTGAGTTTTTCTTCTATATCCTACCCAACACATGTATTTGTTGATTAAAAAGGATATCCAGAAGGCCTTTTCTGCTTGTCTGTTTGGTTTGGTTTGGTTTGAGTTTCAGTTTTTGAGACAGTGTCTAGTTATATAACACAGTTGGGCCTAAAACTCATAATATTCCTGCATCAGCCTCTCTAGTAAGATTGTAGGCATCAGCAATCACATCTGGTAAGAGTCTAGGTCTCTTTGATTTATTGAAAATGGCCTAAAGAGTTAGCTGGGTGATGTAGGCAGAGATTGCTCATTCATTTCCTGGCCACTTAGACCCAAAATAATCACACAGAAACTATATTATTACAACACTGTTGGCCTATTAGCTCATGTTTCTTATTGGCTAGCTCTTATATGTTAAATTAACCCATTTCTATTAATCTGTGTATCGCCACATGGTTGTGGCCTACTGGTAAGTTTCCATCTGGCATCCAGTGTCTGTCTCCTGCAGTGGCTACATGGCTTCTTTCTGACTCTGCCTGATCTCACCTTTTCTATCTGCTTGGAATTCCTGCCTTGCCCCATTCTGCGCTTCAATAGACCCAAAACAACTTCTTTACAGCATACACAGGGAATCCCACATCACTTCCCATTTTCTGTCGAAATAAAAAGGAAGGTTTTAACTTTAACATATCAAGATTACATACAACAAAACAGTTAACAAGAAGAATCATAGTTACAAAATTATGTCCAATATATTTGGGAAATTAAGGAAAATGCTTTATCATTTATCTTTGTGAGTCTAAAGTTTTATATCTAATCTATCTTTTATTATAACTAAAGAAAATTATAATTACAACTATCTATTCTTCAACTCCATCAAAGACTTCAGAAGGATACAATATTATCTAAGTAAACAAGAAGTGCATTGTAAGCAACTTCCAAAACTCTAGAATTGACAGAGACATCTCACTACCTGTACAGTCACTCAAAGTTCTTCTATATCATTGCAGCATCCATCTTCAGCCTACAGGCCCATAGTATCTAGCAGACTTTTTCATGAAGTAGGAAATTTAAAGATCAGTTGCTTTCTTCTGTGTACTGCAAATGTCTGGCAGACTCTTTCCTGAAGCAGGAACCCTGAAGGACTGTCTCACCTTCTGTAAGCAACTTCAGCAGTCATTTTTCTGTGGGTCCTGTAAGTACAGTCAAGCAGTCCAAACAAAAGCAGTTTCTTGCCCAAATGGCTAACAAACTGCCAAATGCCCATCAGTCTCTTGAAGTAGATTGGTGTTGCCAGGAGCAGATGATTCTCTGTCATGAACAATCCTAAATTCTTAAAATATTTTAAATGCCGTATTCTGTTAGTCTTTGAAGGGTTTGAAAAATATCTATTTAACTGAAATATATCTCTATATATCTAGAAACCTAACTAACATGACTACAAGCTTGACTATTATAGAGGATTATCTATTAACCTATATATCTTAATTATGCATTACATTTTGAAATGAGCTGCACAAACACAATACCTTAATCAAGAGCAGAAATATACATATAATAAAATTGACCTTAAATTTGTATCAATATACCAAGATCCATTACAATGCAAAGTATTCATCTCTATATCATTTCCCCCTTTAAATGTAAACATTAAGGGAATTTGGGCATTGTTCTCTCCAAACTGCTTCCTGCTTTTTGTTAGGCAAAGTACTTTTGGAGTTCATGGAGATCTTTCAAGGGTTCTTGGTCCATCAAACCACATTAGTTTGGAAGAAATCCACAGGTTCTCATCTTCTGTGGAAACAAAAGTAAAACCTCTTTTCCAAAGCAACGTATTCTTAGACTCAATTGTTGAAGTCAAGATATCTTTAAAATATATGTTGGTTTAACTTAGCAGTTCCCAGAATCAAATGTCTCTCTGTAGTCAAAAAATTCAAAGAGAACACAATAATATACAAAATCCAGACTCTCTGTGTACATTCCATTTTTACATGGCTTGTTTTTCTTACTCTATTACTTTTTCTACAAGTTTAATATTTATTTTATTATCTTTACTCCTTTAATCTATGACTGTCTGTACTATTTTATATTACTTTTACTGTCTCTTTACTCTTTTTCTTCTTTCTCCCAAGTCTATGTACATTTATTTAACACTGTGGTCCATTTAGAAGTCTTTTTTATCTGAATCTGTCTTTATTGTGTATCTGTAATTATTTTCTGACCAGGAGCACTTCTTAAAATGCTACGTAGCATGACTAGGACTAAGGCAGATTTGCCTTTTGGCTCCTCCTAGTCCAACATGGCAGAGGCATGTTCACTGCCTCTGCGAGCCATGGCACACCTCCCCAATTCCAGGTATGCAGTAGGTTTATCTTGTGTCATTAAGCAGTTTATACAATGCTGCTTACAAACCCCATTCAAGTGCTCAGCACCCTGAAAGATCCAGAGTTCATGCTGACAGCACGAACCAGGAAGCTGCCATTTTTTTATGTTGAGTCAGTAAGCCTTCTCTTGGAGGATCCATGCCTCTGCTCACTGCCAGCAAGCAGAACTCTTCCAAAACAAAAATGCAGCTACCAAGAAGCTGCATTTGACTCCTGTTTTTGTGGGTCTAAAAGCCTTCTTTCTTTCTTTCTTTCTTTCTTTCTTTCTTTCTTTCTTTCTTTCTTTCTTTCTTTCTTTCTTTCTTTCTTTTTAATTTTATTTATTTTTTCGCCTTCTCCCCGTTTCCCATTTCCCTCCTCCTC
>NW_026068001.1:3291267-3330264 GCF_014885135.2 Alexandromys fortis
GTTCTGGCTATTACAAATAATGCTGCTATGAACATAGTTGAACAAATGCTTTTGTAGTATGATAGGGCATCTCTTGGGCATATTCCCAAGAGTGGTATTACTGGATCTTGGGGTAGGTTGATCCCGAATTTCCTGAGAAATCGCCACACTGATTTCCAAAGTGGTTGCACAACTTTGCGTTCCCACCAGCAATGGATGAGTGTACCCCTTCCTCCACAACCTCTCCAGCAAAGGCTATCATTGGTGTTTTTGATTTTAGCCATTCTGACAGGTGTAAGATGGTATCTCAAAGTTGTTTTAATTTGCATTTCCCTGATCACCAAGGAGGATGAGCATGACCATAAGTGTCTTTTGGCCATTTTAACTTCTTCTGTTGAGAATTCTCTGTTCAGTTCAGTACCCCATTTTTTAATTGGGTTAATTAGCATTTTAAAGTCTAGTTTCTTGAGTTCTTTATATATTTTGGAGATCAGACCTTTGTCTGTTGCAGGTTTGGTGAAGATCTTCTCCCAGTCAGTGGGTTGCCTTTAAAAAAAATTTTTTTAGGCTTTATGTGAATATACATTGTGGAACATTGGGCATCATTTTGTAGATGGAGGCTGTTCCTTCATTTTCCAGCCGCCCAGATCTGAAATAATCACACAGAATCTGTATTATTACAACACTTTTTGGCCTATTATTGTGTCATGCTTCTTATTGGCTAGCTCTTATATCTTAAATTGACCCATTTCTATTAATCTGTGTATTGCTACATGGTTGTGGCCTACCAATAAGGTTCCCTCTGATATTGGGTGTCTGTTTCCTGTGGTGGCTACACAGCTTCTCTCTGACTCTGCACTCTCTCCTCTTCTATCTGCTTGAAATTCTTGTCTTGCCCTATTCTGCACTACAATAGGCCCCGAGTAGTTTCTTTATTAATCAATGGTATTCACAGCATACAGAGGGGAATCTCACATCAGGATGAGTACTTACAAACAAATGTATGCTTAGAATCTTGCAAAAGGGCAATGTGATGAGCATAAGTAAAGCGGTATATCTGCTATTACAAAATTATATTTTAGGTAATTTAAGCATATAAAATATATCTGAACAAAAACAGGTAAACATCAAAAAGAAAATGTTGACTTAGTTTGCTGGTACTGTAACAAAAAAAGCTAGGAAAATTAATCTATAAAGTAAAAAGTTTTATTTTAGTTCATTGTTTTGAAGATTTCAAGATAGATCTGATATGGCTAATGGATACAAAAGAGAGGAATAGGTTGGGGGTCCCACAATCCTCTCAAGAGTACACCTCTAGTGACTTAAGTACCTCCTCACTAGACACTACATCTGAATGGTTCTGTTACCTCCCAATAGTGCCACCCTGGGGACTAAGATTTTTAACATGTGGGCTTGGGAACTGTCCAACATCCAAATTTAACAGTACTATAAATACCTAAATAAATGTTAAAGATCTCTCCTAATTTATTCATAGACAACTTCCTCAGTTTTTACTAAGAGACTTTCTTCACAGCACTAAATTCGAGTTTTTGAATTTGCAAATAATTTTCACAGCATTATAACATTTTTAGTCATGTTATTTCCCAGTCCATGGGAGATTAAATTAGCAAATAAGCAAAGAGAGGAGATATTTATTTGGAATGTTTTTCAGAAATCAACAGAGTGACAGCAGTAGAAAAAGTGTTTGAAAATGTGTCTTAGCTTTAACTAACAACTTGATACACCCTATAGTCACTCAGAAAGGACTCTGAATTAAAGTATTTCCAGCTTATATTGGCCTGTGAACATGCCTGTGAGAAATTATTTTTGAGTTGATATAGGAGGGCCCAGTCCACTGTGGGTGGTTTCATCCATAAGTAGTTGGCCCTGGGTTACAGAAGAAGGCTAACTAAGTATGATCCTGCTAGTGAACCACAAAGCAGTATTCTTCCATGGTTTCTGGTTCAAGCTCCTTTCCTTATTTCCTTTAATAATGAAGTATATAACTTTCCCTCCCCTAAGTTTCTTTCGATTACAGTGTTTTATCACAGCAACAGAGATAAAGCTAAACAAAGTATAAGTCCAAAAAGCAGGCATAGCATTGGAAATTAAGAGATGTACAGGCTGATGGTTCTCTTTTCATAATGGTAAATAGCTTTACAGACCTAAATAGTCTCAGAGAATAATTAATTAGGCAAGTCAGTGATTCCTCAACCCACTCCCCAATCTGTGGGGATACACTTTAAGACAATTACAGAATGTCAGTAAGCATGGCAATACTAGGCCAGGTACATTCTATTTTCTCTGCAGCATTGACATACAATACAAGAATTGATCCTGTCTTCTCTTGTGTTTTTTATTTTTAAGATTTAAAAAATTATGTGTATGAATATTTTGTATATATATATATACATATGTGTACCACATGTGCATACCTGATGCTTTCAGAGGACAGGAGAGGGTATCAAGATTCCTTGGAAGTAGAGCTTTATACCATCACGTGGGCCCTAGAAACAGAACATGGTTCCTTTGCAAGAGCAGCAAGTGCTGTTAACCACTGAGCTATCTCTCTAGCCTGCTTCGGATGTTTTATATTCTAGGTCCTCCTCTTTTGTGTACTGGGGTCATTATTTAGGAAAAGAAAAGCTATTTCAGTGCAAGCAAACACTGCAGTGCCATGATAGTCAATCTGATATGTAAGATAGTGCATACAGTGTGGCTACACAGAAAAAGAAATGGTTCCTGTTTTGACAGGAATGGAGCAGGGTGGCACAAAATTACCTTATAGTATGTTCTAGCTCCTTAACTTCGTGAGGAAAGAATTTATTTAGCATATACTTCCAGGCCACAGTACATCATTGAAGAAAGTTAGGACAGGAACAAATACAGGAACTTGAAAAAGAAACCACGGAAGAATTCAGCTTTCTGGATCACTCACAGACTTGTTCATACCTAGCTTCCTGGTATATCTCAAGATCAGCTGCCTAGCCAGGTGCTCAATTAACTATCAAAACAACACCTACAGCCATGCCTGTGCACATGCCTGTGCCCATCTGGAAATTTTTCAATTAAGACTTCCTTTTCAGCTCCCTCTAAAGTTTTCCAAGTTGACAGTTAAAATTATGCAGGGCATGGTTCTCAGAGTCACATGCAGTTGAAAACTCACCAGTTACTCTATGAGCTTGTGTTATATTTTCAGCAATGATGAAATGTGAGTGGAAGAAATGTGAAAACCAAAAGCACAGACAAGGAGGGACCACCAAAATCATTAGCTTTATTCAGGGTAATTCTTATAGCAGAACAGAAAAAAAAAAAGTGCTTCCAGCTCTATTTTCGGAGAGACAACAGAGAAAATGGTCTACTGAGAGCATGCTTTGACACGTATGTTAGTTTCTTTTCTAATTGATGTGATCAAATATCTGCAAAGGAGCATTTGAAGGGTGAAAGGGATTATTCTGACTCCTGGCTTGTGGGTCCAGTACACTGAGGCAATGAAGACATGGTGGAGCACATGGTGGTGAGAATGTGTGTCTAAGCAGACCAGGAAACAGAGAGAGGAGCATCCCAGTGCTCTGCTCCTCCCTCCCTCTTTCTCTTTCCTATTCAGCCCATGAGATCGAGATCGTATCACTCACATTCAGGGCATGTCTTCCCTCACAAACATTCTCAGAAGTGTGTCTCCTAAGTGAGACTGAGAATGAATATTATCCATCACAGCACTTAAATAGACAAATTCAATTATTTACAAAACATTATGTGGAAATATTTTCTCATAAATCAGTGAAGTGAAAATTGCTATTTCTGACTTTTCATATGAAATGACTGCATAAGTGTTCATCAGTATGTCTCAAAGTGTATATTTATGCTTTCAAAGTGACTATAGGATTAACTACATATTACTTTTGTACAGCATTCCTATTTTCTACTGAATATAAAACTACTTTCTCTTATGACATGCTTCTGTGACCATAAGTTTGGAGTGAATTGTCATCTTCTTACAATTCTTACCTCCTTGGCCATAATGATAGACCAGAGGTAGCATCTGGCCATATTGGCTCTACCTTTGGTCACAGTGGTAGGACTCAGCTGGGATGAACTTGTGACCTAAGACAGCCATATGTCTTTCAGGATAATGAATAGAGTAAAAAAGGCACTTTCTAATTAAGTGGTGAAAGTAAGTGGATATGATGCCTATAGCTGCCAGGGTTGCAAAGTGCTCTTAGCTTCTAGGGAAGAGCTACTTTGCATCTCATAATCTTTCCAAAAGGAAGTCTGCTGTGAAACATTCTCTCTTAGAAATGGCTTCATAAACAAGACAGGGAACATGACAATATCCACAGACATGTTAACATGGAAGGGGTAAATTTCATGGGATCCCAGTTCTAGAAAAAAAACTTTAGGCAACTAATGACTGCTTGGAGAGGAAAAATTAGCCTCTCCTAAGAATGAGCCCTTTTATTGGTTATCCAATACAAAGTGATCAGACATGAAACCATACAAATACAGACAACCAATATGGACTTTGCAAGTTGTGTTCTTGTATTTGTGCATACATATACACACATGTGTGCACGTATATATACATATGTATATATACATATATAACAATAATTATCAAAGAAAAAGAGGCTATTGCTTTAAGAGTGAGGGGTATGGGAGGAATGGAGGGAAAAAAAGGAAAGGGAAAACAATATAATTATATTTTAATTAAAAATCTATTTTTTTAAGCAGAAGGTAGTGGCATACATTTTTAATCCCAGCACTTGGAAGGCAAAGGCAGGCAGATCTCCACGAGTTCAAGGCCATCATGGTTTACAAAACAATTTCCAGGACAGCCAGGACTGTTACACACACACACACACACACACACACACACACACACACACACCCCTGTATTGAAAAAACAAAAAACAAAAATATCTATTTTTAAAACTGTCTGGGAGCATTCTGGGAATATGCCATAGATGCAGAGAAACACAGGGGAGAGATCCAGAGGTAGTCTGTAGTTTTTGAGGAATGTCATTATGATCTTTGAGATCCCTGTACCTATCCTGAGCTTTACTTCAGTAATTCCTGATGTTTTTTTTTTTTTGATTTTTCAAGACAAGGTTTCTCTGTAGCTTTTGGTGCCTGTCCTGGAACTAGCTCTTGTAGACCAGGCTGGCCTCAAACTCCCAGAGATCCGCCTGCCTCTGCCTCCCGAGTGCTGGGATTAAAGGCTTGTGCCACCACCGCCCAGCTTCCTGATTTTTTCAAAACAATATTTTTGCCACAAAATATTATATAACAAATTAATATACAATAATCTCTTAATTATAAGTACTCTTCACACTGTCTTTTCAATGGCCCTTCCAATTGACTTTCCACTGCCTTGATCTAAACTAGTCCTGTGGAATTCAGGGAACTGGGGACTTTGTGAGGCTCCGAGTTGGTCACTGTAGTACTAGGGGTCTTATACAGACACCAAGAGAAGGAAACAGAAGCGGTCTTGTTTGTGCAGTTAATGAGCAGCTGCTATCTCTCAGGCCACAGGACAGGAAGTTAATGCTGCTGCCTAACAGAGGAGGAAAAGGTCTTGAAGACTGGAGCAGCCTGCCCTATCAGATTTCCTTTTCTGAGTAATTCAAGCCAAATTCTCAGCCTTACTTCACCAGCCCCCTAAAACCTGAAAGTCCACTAATGTGACTCATTCAACTCATGGAAAGCATGGAGGGCAGTAACTGAGGCATTCTTTGAGCTGCCGCCTTCCGAATTCAAGAGGCATCTTAAGTGTCTCCTGTTTACTTACCTCTTTAATTAGTGATTTTTACTGTGTATGTGCACATTTATGTGGTGTGTGTCTGTGCGCGCATGTGCATGTGTGTACATGTTCATGTGTGTATGTGGTGTGAGCATGCATGTATAGGTCTTGGAGGCCAAAACTGGTGTCTTCCTGGATCCTTCCCTATTTTATATATTAAGGCTAGATTTCTCACCTGAGTCCAAAGCTTATCAATTTGGCTAGTTCTGCTAGTCAGCTCCTGAGCACTAAAATGGGGCTCAGGATCTGAACCCAGTCCTCGTGCTTGTGTGAGGCTGGTGCACTACTCATTGAGCAACCTTCTCAAACTCTAAAATCTTTCCGTTTAGCCACCATTGTTACTTCCTTTTGACCAGATGAGGGGAAAAGGGTCATTGTTTATATGGTAGCACTTTTCAAAAATGATGTAGGAAATGAACTCTAATAAATTATAGAGTACCGATGTGGTTTGAATAAGAACGCCCCCCCCCATAGGTCCATACATTTGAATGCTTGATTCCCAGTTGGCGAACAATTTGGAAGGATTAGGAGGTGTGGCCTTGTTAAAGGAGGTACGTCACTGGGGGTGGGTGGGTTTTGAGGTTTCAAAAGTCCAGTCTCTCTCTCTCTACCTGCTGCCTGCAAACCAGAATGTAAGCCCCAAACTACTGCTCCTGTGTCGTGCTTTGCTGACTGCCTGCCACTACACTCCTCATTATTCATTCATACACTAATTCTCCAAAGCTGCTAACAAGTCGTCCTTCGTCCCCCGCCCGCCCCGTCCCACCCCCCCTTCCACACTTTCTTTTACAAGTTGCCTTGGTCACGGTATCTCTTCACAGTGGTAGACCAATAGCAAAGAGCCACACACTATTGTACGTTCTTGATGGGAACTACTTTATTCAGTCTTCCTAACTAACAGGAGGTGTCCCTAAGAGTATTTCTGGTTTAGAGATAAGTCAATTGTGATCAGGAGAGTTTAAGGATCTTGAAATAGAGCTGGGAATGGTAGAACACCCCTAGAATCTCAGCACTCAGGAGGCTAAGGTAGGGGGTTCATGAGTTTGAGAGAAGCATGGGTTACGTAGAAAGAGACTGTAATCCTCAACAGAATCTTTCTCTTCACTTACGGCTCTAGAAGTCCTTCAAGGACATTACTGAACATGAGAGAGTCAGTGGAGATCTAAAGGGAGAATGGTTCTGGGGCCTCCAATCTTGCAGCTGGGGTCTGAAGTGAAGGCCGGTTTATGAAACTGTTTCCAATGGCTAGCACAAATGTGAACTCCTCTACTTGGTTCCAAAGTCTAGTGCAGTCTAGGCCATTTGACAAGTTGTGTCCTTAACTTCAAATTTGGATAATCATGTTTAGGAACCATGGGACAAAAGTACTGTATGGTTGGGACGTCTTTCACTAACAAAGACAACAAATACCACAGCATCTGACTCCTTAAAGCATATATAAGGTGACTGCTATTTCACAATACGCCTATGAGTAAGTATTACTATCCCATTTTGTAGATGAAGAAAAAAAGATATAGAGAAGTTAAATGATCAAATGATCTCCCAGATCTGCCTGAGTTGCAGACAGGATTTTTGGCTTCAGAGACTTTTGTCTCAGATTTGATGTCTCACTGCTTTTGGGTCTATCTGCCCATCCATTATCAAATGTCTTTGTGTATATGCTGCTAAATTTTCTTTGGTAGTCTTTATGCATTTAGAATTTGTGTACGAGTGTTTGTAGCAGTAATTGGCTATATTTTTCTTGCCCTGTATTCTCATTACTCATAATTGATATCAAGATTATATTAACTTCATAAAATGAACTGGGTAAATTTTTTCAAGCTTATTAATCATATTGCCTGATTATATGTTCTTATTGAAATTCTGTGGTATTTATTTCACACAAACATGTGAAAGCTCTGTAATAGAATTGTGTTTGGTATACTTTTATATGATGTTAACATAAAGAAGAATATAAAGTAAACTTCAAGATAAAGTGAAGCAAATGAACCTATCTACCAAATCAGTAATAGTATTTACAGAATAGTTCATTTAAGTGACTTGGGTAAGATAGTCTAATATAAATTTGTAGTGGAATATTCTATAAAGATATAAAACACTATGAAAATCTTAAATTTCTAAACTAGCTTTATCATAAGAGGTACTATAATTTTGAAAAAGTCTTTATGTATTAGAGAGTAAAATAAAACATGTAGCTACGCAGGCGCCCGCAGACAGGCACCCGCAGACGGGCGACGCAGGGACTGGCAGGGACTAGCACGGTAGCAAGCAGAGGACACAGGCGGCAGGGACCAGCACACAACACCTAGAGCAGATCGCCCCACTACAATTAAATCAAAGAGGTAGGCCTTTGGTTGGCGAGGTCCCTGGCAAACGGGGAGCCGGGTCCTGTTCCTGAAGACCCTTCTGAGGGGTGAGAGGGATCTTGGCCCCTGGCAGGAGCCAGGAAACAGAGCCAGGGCAATTTGTAAGAGACCTCTGGCCAGCAGAGAAACCTGATCCGATTTTAAAAGACCAATTAGATAGCATCGATAGGAGGAGATGGGCAGGCGCCAAGGCAGAACATCACCCAATAATCTGAAAAACAACATGAAAACACCAGAACCCAAAGATCTTACAACAGAAGGACTTGAACACCCTAACACAGAAGAAGTGGAAAAAATTGACTTTATGAAAGCAATAGAGTCTCTTAAACAACATGTAAAAAACACCTTTATAGAAATGGATGAGAAGTACAACAAAAAGTTTGAAGAATTAAGTAAATACGTACATGAGATCCTGGGAAACCAAGAAAAAATGATCAAACAGTTAATGGAAACAGTTCAAGAATTGGAAACTGAAATGGAAACAAGGAAGAAAACACAAATTGAGGAACAGCTGGATATGGAAAATCTAGGTCAACGAGCAGAGCCTACAGAAACAAGCATAATCAATAGAATACAAGAGATAGAAGAAAGAATCTCAGATTCTGAGGACACCATAGAGAAAATAAATGCACTGATTAAAGAAAACAGCAAAGCCAACAAATTCTCATCACAAAACATTCAGGAAATATGGGACACAATAAAAAGACCAAACCTGAGAATAATAGGAATAGAAGAAGGGGAAGAATTACAGCTCAAAGGCCCAGAAAATATATTTAACAAAATTATGGAAGAAAACTTTCCCAACATAAAGAAAGATATTCCTTTGAATATCCAAGAAGCATACAGAACACCAAACAGACTGGATCAAAGAAAAGCATCCCCTCGCCATATAATAATCAAAACACAAAATATACAGGTTAAAGAAAGAATATTAAGAGCTGCAAAGGAAAAAGGCCAAGTAACTTATAAAGGTAAACCGATCAGACTTACACCTGACTTCTCTATGGAAACCATGAAAGCCAGAAGGTCCTGGATAGAGGTTCTTCAAAAACTAAGAGACCATGGATGCAAACCCAAACTTCTATACCCAGCCAAGCTAGTATTCACTATCAATGGAGAAAACAAGACATTCCAGGATAAGAACAAATTTAAACAATACGTAGCCACAAATCCAGCGCTACAGAAAGTAATAGAAGGAAAATCGCAACCCAAGGAATCCAACATTGCCAACACTGACTACAATAACTCAGGAATCTAGCGAACCTTCACCAGTACAACTCAAAGAAGGGACACACACAAACTCTACTACCGAAAACAGTAAGAATAACCGGAGTAAACAACCACTGGTCACTAATATCACTTAATATTAATGGTCTCAATTCACCTATAAAAAGGCACAGGCTAAGGGATTGGATACGAAAACAGGATCCAACATTCTGCTGTTTGCAAGAAACACATCTCAACCACAAAGACAGGCATCTACTCAGAGTAAAAGGTTGGGAAAAGGTCTTTCAAGCAAATGGTCCTAACAAAAAAGCAGGTGTGGCCATACTAATTTCCAACAAAACTGACTTCAAACTAAAATCAATCAGAAGAGATCGAGATGGACACTTTATACTCATAACAGGAACAATTCATCAGGATGACATCTCAATCCTGAATATCTATGCCCCTAATATAAAAGCACCCACTTATGTAAAAGAAATATTTCTAAAACTCAAGGCAGACATAAAACCACACACACTAATAGTAGGAGACTTCAACACACCTCTCTCTCCAATGGACAGGTCAATCAGACAGAAACCTAATAGAGAATTAAGAGAATTATTGGAGGTAATGAAGCAAATGGACTTAACAGACATCTACAGAACACTCCACCCAAATAGGAAAGAATATACCTTCTTCTCTGCAGCTCATGGAACCTTCTCAAAAATTGACCATATACTCGGAAACAAAGGAAACCTCCACAGATACAAAAGAATATCAGTGTCCACCTGTGTCTTATCAGATCACCACGGATTAAAGTTAGATGGCAACAACTATGCTACCCCCAGAAAGCCGACAAACTCATGGAAACTGAACAGTCAACTACTGAACCACACCTGGGTGAAGGAAGAAATTAAGAAAGAAATTAAAGTCTTCCTTGAATTTAATGAAAATAAAGAGACAACATACTCAAACATATGGGACACGATGAAAGCAGTGCTAAGAGGAAAGTTCATAGCACTAAGAGCCCACTTAAAGAAAACGGAGAAAGCATACATTGGGGACTTAATGGCACACCTGAAAGTTTTAGAAAAAAAAGAAGCAGATCTGCCCAGAAGGAGTAGAAGACTGGAAATAATCAAACTGAGGGCAGAAATCAGCAAAATAGAACCACAGAAAACAGTCCAAAGAATCAATGAAACAAAAAGTTGGTTCTTGGAGAAAATCAACAAGATCGACAAACCCCTATCCAAACTAATTAAACAACAGAGAGAGAACACGCAAATAAATAAGATCAGAAATGAAAAGGGGACATAACCACAGAAACAGAGGTAATTCAGTGAATCATTAGATCTTACTATAAAAGCCTGTATGCCACAAAACTGGAAAATGCAAAAGAAATGGATATTTTTTAGATAAGTACCATATACCAAAGCTAAACCAAGACCAGGTGAACGATCTAAATAGGCCTGTTAGTCGCGAAGAACTTGAAGCTGTTATCAAAAATCTCCCCTCTAAAAAAAGCCCAGGACGAGATGGGTTCAACGCAGAATTCTACCAGAACTTCCAAGAAGAGCTAATACCTATACTCCTTAATGTATTTCACAATATAGAACAGAAAAGTCATTGCCAAATTCCTTTTATGAAGCTACAGTTACCCTGATACAAAAACCACACAAAGACCCATCCAAGAAAGAAAACTACAGGCCTATCTCACTCATGAATATTGACGCAAAAATTCTCAATAAAATACTGGCAAACCGAATTCAAGAACACATTAGAAATATTATCCATTATGATCAAGTAGGCTTCATCCCAGAGATGCAGGGCTGGTTCAACATACACAAATCTATCAATGTAATCCACCATATAAATAAACTGAAAGAAAAAAACCATATGATCATTTCATTAGATGCTGAAAAAGCATTCGACAAAATTCAACACCCCTTTATGATAAAGGTATTGGAGAGACTAGGGATACAAGGGTCATACCTAAATATAATAAAAGCTATTTACAGCAAGCTGACAGCTAACATCAAACTAAAGGAGAGAAACTCAAAGCCATCACACTAAAATCAGGAACAAGACAAGGATGTCCATTCTCTCCATACCTCTTCAATATAGTGCTTGAAGTTCTAGCAATAGCAATAAGACAACATAAGGGGATCAAGGGGATTCGAATTGGAAAGGAAGAAGTTAAGCTTTCGTTATTTGCAGATGATATGATAGTATACATAAGCGACCCCAAAAACTCTACCAAAGAACTCCTACAGCTGATAAACACCTTTAGTAATGTGGCAGGATACAAGATCAACTCGAAAAAATCAGTTGCCTTCCTATACAGTAAGGATAAGGAAACAGAGAGGGAAATCAGAGAAGCATCACCTTTCATGATAGCCACAAAGAGCATAAAATATCTTGGGGTAACCCTGACCAAGGAAGTGAAAGATCTATATGACAAGAACTTTAAGACTTTGAAGAACGAAATAGAAGAAGACACCAGAAAATGGAAGGATCTCCCTTGCTCTTGGATTGGGAGGATCAACATAGTAAAAATGGCAATTCTTCCAAAAGCAATATATAGATTCAATGCAATCCCCATCAAAATCCCATCAAAATTCTTCACAGATCTGGAGAAGACAATAATCAACTTTATATGGAAAAATAAAAAACCCAGGATAGCCAAAACAATCTTATACAATAAAGGAACGTCTGGAGGCATTACCATCCCTGACTTCAAACTCTATTACAGAGCTACAGTATTAAAAACAGCTTGGTATTGGCATAAAAACAGAGAAGTCGACCAATGGAACCGTATAGAAGACCCTGACTTTAATCCACAAACCTATGAGCACCTGATTTTCGATAAAGGAGCTAAAACTATACAATGGAAAAAAGAGAGCATCTTCAACAAATTGTGCTGGCAAAACTGGATTTCAATCTGTACAAAAATGAAAATAGATCCATGTCTGTCACCATGCACAAAACTCAAGTCCAAGTGGATTAAAGACCTCAATATCAGTCTGAACACACTGAACCTGATAGGAGAGAAAGTGGGAACTACACTACAACAAGTGGGCACAGGAGACCGCTTCCTACGTATAACATCAGCAGCACAGACAGTAAGGGCCTCATTGAATAAATGGGACCTCATGAGACTGAGAAGCTTCTGTAAAGCAAAGGACACTGTCGCTAAGACAGAAAGGCAACCCACTGACTGGGAGAAGATCTTCACCAACCCCGCAACTGACAAAGGTCTGATCTCCAAAATATATAAAGAACTTAAGAAACTAGACTGTAAAAGGCTAATCAACCCAATTATAAAATGGGGCACTGAGCTGAACAGAGATCTCTCAACAGAAGAAGTTCAAATGGCCAAAAGACACCTAAGGTCATGCTCAACTTCCTTAGCGATCAGGGAAATGCAAATCAAGACAACTTTAAGATACCATCTTACACCTGTCAGAATGGCTAAAATCAAAAACACCAATGATAGCCTATGCTGGAGAGGTTGTGGAGAAAGGGGTACACTTATCCATTGCTGGTGGGAATGCAAACTTGTACAACCACTCTGGAAAGCAGTGTGGCGGTTTCTCAGAAAATTTGGGATCAACCTACCCATGGACCCAGCAATACCACTCTTGGGAATATACCCAAGAGAGGCCTTATCATGCAACAAAAATATATGCTCTACTATGTTCATAGCAGCATTGTTTGTAATAGCCAGAACCTGGAAACAACCTAGATGCCCCTCAATTGAAGAATGGATGAAGAAAGTATGGAATATATACATATTAGAGTACTACTCAGCAGTAAAAAACAAGGACTTCTTGAAGTTTGCAGGCAAATGGATGGAAATAGAAAACACTATCCTGAGTGAGGTAAGCCAGACCCAAAAAGAGGAACATGGGATGTACTCACTCATATTTGGTTTCTAGCCATAAATAAAGGACATTGAGCCTATAATTCGGGTTCTTAGAGAAGCTAAATAAGAAGGTGAGCGCAAAGAAAACATTTATTCATCCTCCTGAATATTAACCTTCATCAGGCGATGAAAGGAGACGGAGACAGAGTTGGTATTTGTTTTTTTTCTAGGCAGTTCTGCTAGTCTCTGCTTCTTCCTGGCAGCTGGGCTTGTTTGAAAGTAACTTTCAGCAGTCTTTACTGTTTATATACTCTAGGTGTGGAAGGGGGCTAGGGAATCCGGTCAGGTTGAGGGATTTCCTGAAGCTATTTTGAGTTGTTTACTTCCTGTCGTAATGCATTTCCACGGAAGAAGGAATGTTTCAATCTCTGAATGTTTCAATCTCAGAGGAAACTTCTACAAAAATAGGGAAAATATTAACTGTCTTACACAGCTAGGGTAGGACCCTGTAGGTAGCAAGTCATCTCTGATAAGCTGCTGCTACTGCGGTAGTGATTGACTGCTAAGCCATGCCAAACAGCTTCCTAACAGGGCCTGAGGTCTGCTCCTCAGGACAGAATTCATGCCTGGTGCTGAGAGTCAGTCACTCTTTATGAGTGTGGTCACATATGGGCATGTGCATATCATCCACACTAAGTGGATTTAGTGGGTTACTATTACAAAGGAGAAAGGCATGAAGTTATTAGATGGATGTGTATAGAGGGAGCTAGGAGGATTAGAGGTGGCAAATGAGGGTTAATATGATCATACTTCAATTAATACATATATTAAATTAAAAATAATGTATATGTATCTATAATCTCTATATGAAATATGAAATTGTGTTAAGTATGGTAAACCATAATTTTCAAAAATTAAAATAAAAACATAAATGTGAAGCAATAATGTATCAGGTATTTATTCAATTTATTATTGAGGGCACTGGTGACATGGTATAGCTGAATGAAAGAACAATTAATAAACTGAGTATTTTAAATCCTTCATGAAAAATAATGTGAGAATCAGGTCTGTGTAGGATATAAAACTGATTAATGAAACACAGAGCAATAAAATCATAGCCTTTGGGGTTATCTTTTCTACCAGACAGAAATAATCTACAAGTTAATATATAACCTCACAGTGCCTGAGCTCTAATTAGATAGCAAATAACCAAGTCAAATACAGGAACAGTCTTCCAGAGTATCAAATAATTTGATGGTACAATGTTCTCAGTATGACTTTGAAAGAACATGCCCCCTTCCTTTTGCCTTGTTTATGTTTTAAGTACTGTTTTTAACAAGTAGTTGCTGATTATATAAATCTGCTGTATATCAAAGTATTGGTCAGTGTTTTATTACAGGGTCAATGTTAGGCCAGAGCATGTAACTGAGGAGCATTAATAAACAAATTCCTTCATAGGTGTGGACAGAGATGTGGACTAATGACAGAGGGGATCCCTGAGGTCCAAAGTGAGGGAGGTCAGAAAAGGAACAAACAAATCCTAAATTACCTTGGCTTTGTACTGTAGCCTTTCGCTAATGCTTCCTATTGGCTCACCCCAACTGGCTTCAGAGGAAGAGAGACTGCTGATGTTACCCATAAAGATCAGTCTATTTGGGCACAGAACAAGTATGATAAGAACAAAATGAGAAGTAAGTAGAGGACAGTGAACTCAGCCTGTACAACAGGTATGTTTTATGAACTGTATTCTTTCTCTCACCAAGGTAAATGCTGGACCCCTACACCTTTACACCCTACTACCAAATGTTGCTTTATTTGGAGATAGTCTTTACTGAGGCAATTGAGGTCACGTGCAATCATTATGGTAGATCTTGAATGAATGCAACTGGGATCTTTATTTTAAAAAAAGGGAAACTTAGAGGGCCATCTGGGATAATTTCCTGCCTACAGCCCTTAGAAGGAACCAACTCTATAGCTACCTAGAATCCCAGCCTCAGAACTCTTGGCAATAAATTTGTTTATTTATTTGGTAAATAATGTCTTGAAACATGGTCCCACTGCATAACACCAGCTGTCCTAGAACCTGCTGTGTAGTCCAGGCTGGCCTCAAACTCACAGAGATCTGCCTGACTCTGCCTCCTGAGTACCTGGATTAAAGTGTGTATCATCATTCCCAACATTAATAAATAATGTTTTTATTGCTTAAGTTATACAGTTTATGGCACCTTGTTACGACAACCTTAGCAGACTAACACAGGTAGATAAATAATACTTGGGGCCAGTGAGATGTGTGGGTAAAGGCACCTGTTACCAAACCTGATGACTTGCCTTTGATTCCTGAGACCTACAGTATGGCTAGAGAGAACCAGTCTCCCTTGAGCTGTTCTCTGATATCCACACATGCTATAGCACGCACTCACCCACACATATAGACACATATGTACACACAATATGAACAAAAATCCCCACAGGAAGGAGGACTCATGCCACAATATCGAGCACTTTCTGTATGAGCTGGTATTATGGTGATTTCTGTTTTGAATTGTTCTTTATTTCCTAGTTTATATAACCCTACATCAGAAAACCATAGTTTTCCTAAAATTTATTCTTATTTTATGTGTACAAATGTTTACTTGCATACTTGTAAAGTGTACCATGCACATGTCTGTTACCCTTAGAGACCAGAGGAGGGTGTTGGATGTCTTGAAACTGGAGTGACATGCATGGTTTTAGAAACTAAACTGAATCTTCTGCAAGAGCAGTATGTGCCATTAACCACTGAGCTGTTTTCCTGGCCTCCTAACAAAGTTTTTACAAAAGAAACCTCAAGGCAATAGTAGGGGAAAAACACTTGGGCATATTAAAGAGTGTAAATAACAGAGAAAATAAAGCTCATTGTTAAAACAGAGGGCCAGTGGATAGGTTATTTGTATTTCAATGACATTTTTCACTGTCTCACACTGAATTCTGAGCCCTCTGTTCCAATAATTTCATAGGTCTAGTTTTTTGTCTTTCTCTCCAAAGCTGCTGTCTTATTTGTATGCAACTTAGGACTTAGTTCCCCATCTTAACCCCTCAATATTTAACAAGAAACCAAAGTTTAATATATAAGACTACTTTAATTAAAAGTATGTCCTCTACTTAAGAGTCAGGAACATTGTGGGAGAGGAGGCGAGGCCAAAAGATTGTAAGAGTCATAGGACCAAGAAATCTGCTGTGAGATTGTGTCTCCTAGAAATGACAGAGAAGTTTCTTTACCCATGATATGTCAACAATATGGCTGTCTAAACAAGACCTGAACAAATACAACACCAATAGGCATGCTTACCTGGAAGGGAGAAATCTCATGGGGCCCTATCCTTAGACAAAGAACAACAGACAACTAAGAGAGTGCTAGAAATAGTCCTCCTCATGGATGAGCCCCATAATTGATGATCCAATATCAAGAGGTCAGCCTTAAGACCACATCCACATGTGTAACACTAAACAAACTGAACAGGGTTTATTTATATATTCAGGTATATATAGATGTGTATGTATGTATATACATATGTATGTAACAATAACAATGAAAGAAAAAGAGACCACGAGTTTGAGAGGGAACATGAGGTAAGGGTACATAGGAAATGTCACGAAGAGGAAAGGGTAGGTGAAAAAGATGTAATTATCATTTAATTAAAAACAAAAATAGATTTTCATTAACTAGAAGAATTAAAGACAACACAAATCTGGTGAATTCAGGAAATACTTGTTAAGTGACCAAATGATCTGTGTTTTAAGGGATCTTGCATAGTAAAATTAAGGTCCTGCTAGGGTTTGAGTATGTTACTCCCAAAAGGCGTGTGTTGGGAAATTAATCTATAATGCAACAGCGTTCAAAGGTAAGAGATAATGAGAGGTAATTAGGCCATGAGGGACATCACTGAAGTCAGTCTCTTATAAAAGCTGAGTTTGGCCCCCTTTGTGTCTCTCTTTTTATTTCTCTTTATCCTTTCACCATGGTATAATACAATAAATCTCTTGCCAGATTCTGGCCACTTTCTAGTCTCCAAAATTGTAAGCCAATCAATTTATTATTTTTTAAAATAAATTTCCTGGCCTGTGGTATTCTGTTATATAATATGAGTACCTAATTCATAGGTTTTTACTCATATTAAAAAAATAAATCTAAATGGCCTTCAGTCCACTGTTTCTATTCCTCAAGTGTGATTTTTTTCTAGATATTCCTGTTTCTACTTATTATAACTTGAGGAACTCAGTCTTAGGTAGATCCCAGAAAATGACTTCACCCCATCCCATTGTATTCCACTAGCTCTGCCTTTAGCCTTTCTGAGACTTGGATTTCTTTAAAAGGGGCATCCCCCAGGCATGACAAGGCTATTGCTTTCTTGGAATAACAACAGAGAAGCTATGACTATCCAAACAAGGCCCTCACAGGACTGGGTCCACTGATATTCCCTTGTGGGTTCTACAAGGTACCACGTGTCACATCTCAAGAGATCCCTGCACTGTGTCCTACCCCTCCTGGAGGATGTATAAGTAGTTAATGATTGCTGAGGATAGTTGTTGTGATCACATACACACCACTTCTTTGATGATATAGCCACCCATAAGTTGCCCATGCTCCTGTCAGTAACTCCAGTAAACCCACTGTTTCATGAAGGTAGCCCCTAGTGACATAATTTCTTTGGTGTGTTCTTGTCCTACCTGAGGCAAACAGATGCTTATTCATGTCTCCCTAGGAAAATAAATGTGACACTTGCCTTGCTCCCTGCCTCACTTCTCTGATGTCAGTAACCAGGTGGCTTGTTTAAGTTGTGAAAGTATGACTTGAGTGACCTTGGAAAACCAGATGAGGCAAAGAGTTCAGTCCCAACGTATGAAATTAAGTTATGACACCCTCTTCTTCCCTTCCTTTCTCCCTCCTTCCCTCCTTCCCTCCCTCCCTCCTTCCCTCCCTCCCTCCCTCCCTCCCTCCCTCCCTCCCTCCCTCCCTCCCTCCCTCCCTCCTTCCTTTCTTCATTCCTCCCTTCCTTTCTAAACAAGCACAAAAGAAATGAACTGCCCTTGATCTTGACAAATGAGGGATCCATGAGGTTCAGGGGGAGGAGAAAAACATGTAATCTGATGCCACTTGCTTACAACTAACACTGCCCCTTATTCACTCCTGTGGCTTCAACCCAGTGCCTTCCCTCTGTATAACAACCACACAGGAGAGTTAAAGCCCCAGTCATTTTTGCCACATTGGTTTCTATGGAGATTATTGGTTTTTTTTTTTTTTTTTGGCAGAGATTGAATATATTGTTTTCCTTACCTCAGTGATTTTTCATTTTGTGTTTTTATATTGAAGTTCTTTCCTCTCTGCTTTCTTTCCCTCAGGGCTAGTACAGAATACTTACTTGCTGGTGGGGGTGTAAGGTACACACGGGCCCCAAACTCTTAACAAAGAAAACAGCTAAACTAATGAGGCTTATGTTATATGTGAAATGAACACATGCTGAGTTTTTCTAACTCATCAGTTAATGTGGGAACTAGAGGCTACTGAGAAAATTTGGAGACCATGTGAAGAGCAAGGCCTGGACAAGCACTTCCATGAAGGGACATTAGGAGAAAATGTCTAGTTTAGATACAAAAGTGACCTATAGGGAATACCAGCCCACCACAAAACTGCAGCACAACCAGAACCCTTGAGGCTATCTTTTCTATTGGAAAAAGTGATGTGCTCTCTTCTGGACAAAATCCTTTAAGTGTCTACATAAATTAGTCAGGTCTGTGGCCATCAGCCTGTGGTAAAGTGAGCTAACAAGAGACTTTGCCTTACATAATCCTTGGGTGAATCTTTTTCTCCATATATTGTGGAAAGTCTACGATACCCTTTTTACATTGTCTCTAAGTTTTATACAACTTTATCTCCTTCCCTTCTTCCCATCTTTTCTTCATTTCTTTTTGTTTTATAGTGCTAAACAAACACTCTCCCACCAAGCTATATCCACAGCCCTATAGACTTTTTCTTAACAGTGACTAGCTAGATGGTGTACATTATGTTGAGGGGCTGTAAGACTGGCTCTGAAAAATTCCTTCAGTGCATCGGATAACTGAGCAGTTGATCCAGAAATGATTACTTAAGTTTAAAAAAAAATTATTTATGTAGTTTGGCACACAAACATGACAGATAATGAAAGAAGTATGAAGACTGTTAATAAAACAGAAGGATATAGCTGCATTGTAAGCTTGGAGTATGATGAAAGTTAGTATAGCATGCTTGTATACCACAATAAAAATATTTTGTGTATGAGATAATGACTTTATGAAACACAACGAAACAGTAAGAAATGAGTTGCTGAACTAGCTGGATCATGTAAAATAACATTTAAAAATAATTTCTGAAAACACACATGATATATATATATATATATATATATATATATATATAGCCTATCTTTTAAAAAGTCGGGTGTTTTAGGAGCATCAAAGCAAGATGTACTGTTCATTTCATATTGAAAAGCCCTTTAAGCTCTTTCAGAAGCCCTGCAATAATGAAGAATTTGTAATAAGCTCACAAAAGGCTCTTGTAATGAATTAGTCAATTTTAATACTGTTCAGAATTCCCCTTATGAACATTATTCCATCTTTTTTCCCACTGCAAAGCTTAGCTCTCTCATGTCTTGACAACCTCTTCAAGATAGTTTAGATTTAAAAAAGAGAAATTTCACTTATTAACGATACACTCATACAAATTAAAATCAATCATTACAGTGATTTTCTCTATCTTGGCACCTACTGACTGCTTCCAACATGATCATACAACCTTGCTTTAATTTTTGTTATGGAAAATAGCCCCTGTAATTAATTTGGTGATTTGTGTTTGGAGATTCATATTTTCCCTGTGGTTTAGAGGTATTATATCCTACCTTAAATCTAAGAATAGGCTAGCACCCAAATGATATATTTCTATTTCAAATGTCTATTACTTCTTTTCTCTTCCACAAAACTCTAACACAAACAATGTGATATTTTTTACTAGATTTTTTTCTAGAAATTGATTTATTTGACTATTAAGGCATAAATGAGCAGACTTTTTTTTCTCTGTTCTGCCTGACTACTGTGCCCATAGGAGTTCCATTCTTTGTCCAAATGGCCAATAGTTTTCAACCACTAAATTTGTGGCAGACATGGTTTGAGAATGAATAGTAAAGACACAAGCTTCTTACTACATCCAAAAATAAAGTTGAATAATTTAGCCATCTTGTTTATAAAGGGGTGCTTGTAAGTAAATAGAGCATGACTTTTATTATGGCTCACATGATAGTAATTCCAATTTAGCAATGAGGTACAGGGCTCGGGTGTAGCTCAGTTGTAGAACACTTACTTAGCAAATGTGCATACCCCCACCACCACAATACACTTCTGGTTAAAAAGAAAAGAAAAATTTTAAAAAGCTAGATCCTAGGGCTAAGATCTCTAATCAAATTGCTTCTTTCTCATAGACACTGAGTATTAAAACTATTCTAAAATAATTTCTTATGAAGTCTAATGTGAAGGTAGAATTAGAGCTTACAATAATGATATTTCGCAAATCTGTCTGTCAGGGAAAAAGTAAAATTTTGTTTTCATGTTCCAGCCATTGTACATCTGACAAACTATACCTTTGTCTGGGTTCTCCATAAAGGGATCCAGTGAACCTACATTCGCATGGGGGAATTTATTAAGGAAGCGCCACTTGGGAGACACCACTAAGGGAGTGGGAAAGATACAGAGTGGGGAGGAAGCAAAGCAAGGGTGTCAGGTCCTTGTCTCAGCTGATGCTGGGGAGAGCTCTGATAGCTAACAATACCTCCACATTTACTGGAAGCAGACACAAGTTGTTGGGATGCCAGGCTCTCACAATAGTCTCTGTCTGGTTGAAGCTGTTTCCAGGGCAAGTTACTCTGTCCAAGTGAAGAAAGTACCTCTGAAAGCCTGTGAACTTCCAAAAGTACTATGGGTGTGTGCCACTCTCCACAGAACACACAGAAGTTGAAAAATATAGCATCACAGAAAATGCAGGAGGGAACCAAGGGGATCTTCAGAGCATCGGGCAGGTCAGCCACACTGTACTGACAGAAATGTGTGGAGACTTGATTTCCTGGAAGAAAAGTAGCATGTCTCTCTGTGTCTCTGTATTCTTCCTTCTTTTCTGGAAAGATAAAGCTGCCCTTTGATATATGTTGCTCATGTTGGCACATTTAGAAGAGGAAGAGTCATATATGCTAGAAGTTGCCTCTATAATTCATAATTCTAAGTTGATAAGAGAAAATATGCTTTTTAGTTCAGACTTGTTTCACACTTTTCTGTTCACTTAGTATATTTATCAAAATTGAGTTAGTTAATAGAAAACTGTCTATTTTTAAATTTTATTTTTCAGTAGGTAACATTAGATTCAAACAGACGAACAAACAACAAACCTCTTGCTAGTTTGTGTGCCCTATCTGCCAAGACACTAGCTTTATTATTTTTCTTAGTTTGCTATGGACATAAAAGAAAGTGTGAGCCAGATATATTGGGTCATGTCTAGGATCTTAGCATGAGAGAGCTGAGGCAGAAGGATCACTATGAGTTCAGGAGTTAATGAGCAATATAGGGAACTACAGGGTAGCCTAGGCTACAAAGCATCAATCCTGTTTCTTTTTTTAAAGGACTTATTAATATTGTTAATGTGCAGTAAATATTTTAAGTGAGAAAGGAAAAGGAGGTCAGATGCAGTAGCATAAATCTGTAAGTCCCAGTATGCAAGACACAGATATACACTGAGACTCAATCTTAAAACTAAAAACAAACCAAACATGTGCATGTGGGTGTCATATTTCTTTTCAGCTGTCAACTTGACATAAGCCTACAGTCATTTGGGAAGAGAGAACCTCAACTGAAGAATTCTCCATATCACATTGGCATTCAGGCATGTCTGTGGGGGCATTTTCTTGACTGATGATGGATGTGAGAGCGGCCAACCCACTGTGGATAGCGCAACCCTGGGAAGGTGGTCCTAAGGTGTATAAGAGAGCAGGCTGGGCATGCCATTGTGATCAAAGTAGGAAGCAGCACTCCTCTATTCTGTGGCCTCTGTATCCATTCCTGTCTTCAGATTTTGCCTCCAGGTTCCTGTCCTGATTTCCTTCAATGATGGACTGTTGACTTGAAGTATAAGTTGAAATAAACTCTTTCTTTACCAAGCTCCTTTTGGTCATGGTTGTTGACTGAGTTTTCTGTCCTACCTGGTTCTCCCAGTTGTTAGGTCCCAAAGAAATCACGCAGAAGTCTACATTAGTTATAGAATGATTGGTCCATTAGCTCAGGTTTCTTATTAACTCTTATAACTTATATTAACCCATTATTCATATCTGTGTTAGCCACATGGCTCAGTACCTTTTTTGGCGGGGCAGTCACATCTTGCTTCTTCTGTGGCTGAAATCAGGACTGCAGAGACTTCCCAGAATTCTCCTGTTCTCATTGACCTGCCTCTACTTCCTGTCTGGTTGTCCCACCTATACTTCCTGCCTGGCTACTGGCCAATCAGTGCTTATTTAAAATATAATTGACAGAATATAGACTATTGTCCTACACCACATGGTATTTATTGCATCAGCAAAAAACTCAAACTAGAAAGGCGAGTGTGGGGTGTGACTTAGTGACAGAGTACTTGCGTGAGGCCTTGGGTCTGATGTTTATGCATCCCTAAGAGGGTCCTGTCATGTTCAGAAGATGCTGTTTTACTCTCGTCCTCCCTGACTTTTGGCTCTTCTCACAACACAGCAAATTTGTCATTTTGACAGTGTTGCTAAATTATTTTCCAATGAGCTTATGTATTCACGTGTGTTCCTACCACTTCCACATCTTCCCCAATAAAGCATGTCACTATACATTTCGATTTTTGCCAGTATCTTAGGTAAAAGATGCTGTCTTAACCTAGTTTTAATTTATATTTCTTTCATTGTGTGCTCACATGAGTGCACCCATGTGTGTGAATGTGGGAACATGTGTTGAGGCCATTGGACAAAGTCAGGTATGTGTCCTTGCCTTCCACCATATTTGAGGCAAGGACTCTGGGTTGTTTGTCTGCTGCATACACTAGGCTAGCCGGCTTATGAGCTTCTGGATAGTCTCCCATCTGTTTGTAGACTCAATGGGACTGCAGATGCTGATGTTGTGCATCTGGCTTTTACATGATTCTAGGGATTCAAACTCAGTTCTCATGCTTGTGCAGCAAGAACTTTTACTCATGGAACCATCTTCTTGGCCTATTTCTTCAACTTTCAGTGAAGTGGACCATCTTTTTTATATATGGACTAAATACGCCATTTTTTTTTTACTTTGATTCAGAGTTATATACTGACCTGTTTTTAAAAAGCTGGGAGTTGCCCGGCTGTCAACCTTTTTGAGTGACAAACCCAGTGAAAGAGTATAGAAGTGATTTAGCCCTGTGCTTGTCTCATGCTTAAACCATTTCCTTGCCTTTACTGGGTAAAAATGTTCAAAGTTAAAAACTTCACAAAACTGAAGGCATGTTTATGTGGCTCTAAAATGTCAAAAGGTTTTATATTGAGCCAAAATCTTCCTGTAATTACTGCATGACAGTAATTACAGTATATTCTTGTTAAATTGTACTGTGCTTTTTTTTTTTATCAGACTGAATATACTGTAGAGAAATAATACTGGCTTCAAATATAAGTAGCATATCAAACTTCAAAAATAGTTTTCACCCTTTAGAGCCCTTAAGAGATATTACATATTGTCTTTATCACACTTAGAAAAAGAATTGAAAATGTAAATGTCATCTATGTCATACTCTGTTGAAAACAAATAACCCAAATCTCACTATGCAGAGCCCTTGGGTAATACTAGGTTATGATTCTATAGAACAGGCCAGTACTATGAAGAAACACTGACATCATGAAGGGAAAGAAAGGTGAAAGAGCTAGTCTTGATTAAAGGAGATTAAAGAGATGTGCTGATTATTCTCATTCTCAGATCTTGGTTTAAATTCTACATCAAAGAAGGGGAAAATAGCATAAAGAATATTATTGAGAAAATGGCAATGTGAATCTGGGTTGTTTGTTAGATAATAGCATTTTAACAGTGTGAAATTTTCTGATTCTGACATCTGAGCTCTGATCATGCGAGTTCTGAGGAGAGGCTGTGGTTTGGAGAGGTTTGTGCTGCACAGACTTATGTGCTGGAACCTTGCTTGACAGTATGGAGGTGTGGCGGTGAGACTATGGAGGTGTGTCGGTGAGACTATGGAGGTGTGGTGGAGAGACTATGGTAGTGTGGTGGAGAGACTATGGTGGTGTAGCGGTAAGACTGTTAAAGGATGGGGTTGAGAAGGTCGTTGGGTCATGACGTGTGGCTTTGCAGAATGAGTTATTGTAAGAGAGCACATCTGAGCTCCGAAGTTTTTTAGCTTCCTGTTAAACTGTGTGCTGTATCCTTCTTATGCACCCTCACCCTAAGGCCATACGGAAGAGTCCACCCAGTTTGGGGCTTTCAACCTGCACTAAAAGCTAAACAAACCTCTTTTGCTTATAAAGTATCCAGTGCCAAGTATTGTTGTAGAGTAACAGAAAACAGACATACAAAAAGCAAAAGGTTATTTGTTAAATGGGAGTGAAGAGTAATTATGATTTCACAGTAGTGTTTTCTTGTGGTTTTCCTGAGTGTTTGAAATTATTTCAATATAAGTTGAGTAAATCTTTTTTGTAAGAGTTATTTAAATACAACAACACACCAGAAGCATGTAAATGATTGTTAAAGGCACATTTACTGTAAAGAAACACATGGGATGCTGAGGAAGCTCTGGGTGAATGTGTGAAGAGTGGAAGAATTCTCAAACGAATGTGTACTGTTGAGAGGGGTACAGCCATGTCAACAACTCCAATGCCTCAGACCCAGGCAAATGGCAAACTCTCCCTTCAGGGTGGGGCTCTGAGGGATGACAAAGCTCTCCTCTGGTCCAACAGTGAATGATTGACCAGTCTGCAAACACACGCAACTGCAGCTTCCTCCTCCCAGAGGACCACAACCCGAGACTGCTGGCGTACAGAAACCTCCCACTGAGATGAGCTTTACCCCTCGTCCTGTACTGTACATACTAAAATTGGCTAAGGCTCTGGATTGTTGTTGCTTAGTTGGTGCACCAGTAGAATGAGCATGGCTGTTTTGTCCTTGTGTCTGTGCTTCTGTTCTTTCTTCATTCTTTCACTGCCTTAGTCAATTTTCTAAGACCAAGACCTGCAGCATGTAGCAGAGACAGATGTTGATGGTTTGCATTCAGACCAGGAAGAAATCACTATAATCCCTTAGAATCACTTAAGATACCATTATAACAGAACTGGCATGTTGTTGACCTTTGAAAATGGACCTCTGATTTTCTCTTTGGTATGGTTGGGGGGCGATGTATTCCCCAAAAGACTAATATGTTGAAGGAAGACTTGGCCTCCTGCTGTTGCATTCAATCACTAATAGTTTACTGATCCTGGGGACATGAGTTAATGAATGATTCCATTCGTTGGTGGTAGACTTGTTGATGGAATCACTGAAAAGTGGTAGAAATTAAGAAGTGGAGGTGTGGCAGTGAGACTATGGAGGTGTGGCGGTGAGACTATGGTGGCGTTGGAGGAAAAGGGTCACTAGAGGCCTTTCTCTCTCTCTCTCTCTCTCTCTCTCTCTCTCTCTCTCTCTCTCTCTCTCTCTCTCTCTCTCTCTCTCCCTCTCTCTCTCTTTTGGTTTTTCGAGACAGGGTTTCTCTGTAGCTTTGGATCCTGTCCTGGAACTAGCTCTTGTAGAACAGGCTGGCCTTGAACTCACAGAGATCCGCCTGCCTCTGCCTCCCGAGTGCTGGGATTAAAGGTGTTTGCCACCACTGCCTGGCTAGAGGTCTGTTTAAAGGATGTATGTTGTCCTTAGTTCCACTCTGTCCCACACTCCTTTTCTCTCAGGCTGCCATGAGGAGCAGCTTTCTTCTGCCTTTTGCCCAGGTTCTGCCTCATCATAGGTCTGAAAGTGAGGAGCCAGTCCTACAGAAACTGAAAACTCTGAAACTTTGAGCCAAAAGGAATCCTTCCTCACTTTATATTGATTAAATACCTTGGGTATCTTGGCTGCACTTTCAGAAAGTGCCTAACAGACTGGCATGTATTTGTGTGGTTAATTTAACAACAGCATACTGAGTGGGGGAACAGAGGATAATGATGATTTCTCTGTTTGAAGGTTTATACTTCATAACTTTTTTAATCTTTTTTAATTTATTTTATTTATTTTTTATTTATTATGTATACAATAGTCCATCAGTGTGTATGCCTGCAGGCCAGAAGACGGCACCAGACCTCATTACAGATGGTTGTGAGCCACTATGTGGTTGCCGGGAATTGAACTCAGGACCTTTGGAAGAGCAGGCAATGCTCTTAACCGCTGAGCCATCTCTCCAGCCCCCTACTTCATAATTTTTTGAGGTGAACATATGAATATATTGCTGGGAAAATCTTTCTGCTTCATTCACAAAGCAACTATCCTATACAGTACTAATACTACTTGTCAGAATTCCTTCTCTGAAGACAGTAAACAACATCTACATTCTCCATATAAGGCACCAGAGAGACAAACCAAAGAAGGATGTCTTGAAAGGTCACCTTGGGGAGTTTCTTGGGCTTACTTACAGAGGTTAGTGACAGGAGTAGCAGTTAGTGGCAAAAGTATGGGTAACCCTAAAACTGCCCCATCAGAGTCTTTACCTAGTATAGATGTTGTCTCTTCTAAAACTGCATGGATTGAACTCCCCATCCCTCTAGCACCTTCCTGAACCTTTGAAGCCAAGTGCAATTGGGGTAGAACTGGATTCAAAGGATAGCATGACATGGCTGAAATTTAAATTCAATGGGTCCCTCCCCCTTCTTTGAGAGATTCACACAGGCCTGCTCCTTATGAATCTTGCAAGCTGGGACAACAGATTTGATAAAGACAGCGACTGCTTGGGGGGGGGAGGATTTTTTTTTCCAGAGAACCCAGTTCTACACCAGAAGTGCTAAAGAGAACAAACAAAAGCTAAGTGCAGTTATGTAACAACACAGTTAAGAAAAAGGGGTCATAAATGTTGTAATAAGAGCTTTGGGGATTTGCTGTGTTTAATATGAGTGAATCTGTGTAGGTAAATTTGTTGGCATAAAGAATTGGTACCTAATGCAGAGAAACAATGGCGTTGGTTACTTGTCGGTGATCACCACAGTCTTACAGTAAAACAAACCACCTCAAAATCCAACGGCTCAAAACAACATCTATTTATTTTCGCTCTCACATCTGCGAGATGGCTGGAGGTCAGTGCGTACACACTGGGCTCAGCTAGGATTGGCTTTAAGCCCAGTTTGGATACAGGCCTGCTACACAAGTTGTTATCCTCCTTGAACCAGTGAACTCACCCCAGCATGTAATGCCATGGTAATGGTAAGCACATGGAACACAGCACAGCTGTGCAAACACCTTCGAGACCCTACTTGCCTCTCTTTTACTAATCTCCCTCTGGCCAAAAAAAATCACATGGCTGGACAGATGTCTAGAGTAGAGAAAGAGTCTCAATCTTCAAGAGAAAGCGCTGGCAGCCAATAAAAAGAAGATGCTATTTGAATTTTACTGGATTACCGGAACCAACTTGTTGTGCCCAGATTATGACCCCCAGAAAGAGACCACCAGAGAGGCCCAGACTGTAATAAGCAAGGTTTAATTAGCATAACACAAACATGTTTGGAATCCATCTCTAACTCATCTGCAGTGAGGCAGAGAGGAGTTGAGCTCCCTCTGTGGGGTTAGTCTTTTAAAGGTGTAACTACAAAGAGGCTTTTTGAAGTTGTTTTGGCACAGGTGCAAGATCTTTTGCTCTATCTCATCCTGTTGTGTCAGCTAGTTTTTTGTTCTTAGAGCAAGGCCACCCTGTTTCTGAGTCAGGTCATCTTAATCAGCCTATAACAGGTGGCTAGGCATAATTTCTGGGTAGGAGGGGGAAGACCACTATCTTTCTGGGAAAACATTCTGCTAGAAAATTTTTTCTTGCCCCTTTAAAAATAAGGGGTGAGGGTCTTACACAACTCAATTAATAGACTCCTTTGATTTCTAAGTCTTAATTTATTTATATGAATGTACTATTTCCATGGCTGGGCAGTTCCTCTACTTATATTCAATATTTTAATTTTATTACAGGTTATAACATAATTGTCCTAATACCTTCCTTTGGCTTTGCTCCTTTAGGCCAACTTTATAGATTTTACAATCTAAAAGCATTATGTTGGATGATGTATACTGGAGGCACCATCCAAGAAACTCAGAGAGAAAGCATGCCAAATCCTTATTAATCTAGATTCTACAGATAAAAATTTGTAATAATTTAGAGATGGGGAGATATTTTCTTTTAGTTATAATTGGACAAAGGCTCAAATTTTGGCAGGTTTAACTTAAGTAGATCAAGACCTCAAATAAGGAGATAAGAAAGGACGTGCCAAGGAAGTAGGAAAGCTCCAGGCCTTTGAGGAAGGCTTAACAGTCTCAAGCCTGGGCATGCACAGAGTGCAGAGAGCTTGGAAATAAAAGTTACGAACCAGACTGGGATAAAGCAAAATGAATGACTTAAGTTTGTTTGCTTGTTTTTGCTTCAAGACAGAATCTTTCTGATCTTAAATGCACTATCTTCTTGCCCCAGTGTCTTGAATGCCAGGATTATAGGAGTTTGCTACCATGTCCAGCCCAAATGACTTAAGTTTTAGAGAGAGAGAGAGAGAAAAAAAAAAGAGCATTTATCATGTTCTTGCCCAAGGTGAAACTGGAGAAATGAGGTCAAGCTCTACCTTAGGCAACTGGCCTACTTGGGCATTACTTAGCAGCTCTGACCTGGTTTTCTTGTTAGCAAATGGGGATAGTTTTCACTCTACAGAACTATCAGCCGGATTTAAAGGAGTAATCTTTAAAATTGTTAAATTGTGCCCAGTAAGAAGCCAGAGGTTTATTCCAGTTAGAATGTCACTACCCAAATACTCTTAGATTTATTCTATTTTAAATGTATGTGTTCCTGTGTGTGGGTATGTGCACATGAATGCTGGTACCCAAGGAATATAGAAATGGGAAATGAGATACCCGGGAGCAGGAGTTACCAGCTTTGTGAGGCAACCGATATGGGTGCTGGGAATGGATCTTGAGTTCCCTAGAAGAGCAGAACACACTCAACTACCGAGCCTTCTGTCTGGTTCTACTCAAATTATTTTTTAAAACTGAGATTTGTATGTGTCTTCATTTTAATTACTAAGAGTTAACTATGACTTTTGACATTGAAATACTCTCCAGATTTATCTTCAACTTATTTATCAGAGAAGGATGATGTTAGACTATTTTGACAAATTAAATCACCATTTAGGATGCAAACATACTGTTATTTTAGATATTCAGGAAAGCACACATCATTATTTTGGAGGCAAAAATAATAATTTAAAAGTTCCTAGAATGAGCAATAAGTTTATCAATATTCAAATTAATATAAGAACTAAAAAAGAGACTACCTGGAGAATGCTAGAACTTATTAGAAGTTTCTATTGGATTTAAAAAAAACATGTACTTTTATAGTCTTATCTCATCTGAAAAATAAATTCCACTTAAATAAGAAACATTTCACTTTTAGTTTAAAAAGAAGATATCATTTCTCTGACACCACATTTGGTTGGAAACTACATTCTATTTCCAGGCAGAAAGAGGAATTTATAACAACAGAGTTATTTTCTTTTTTGCCATTTGATGCATGAGACAAAATAGACTTTAAGAAGGTTACCAAGAAATTTTCAGGGGCTGGAAAGATGGCTCAGCAAATAAAACATTTGCTGCTTGCTCTTCCACAGGACCAGAGTTTGGTTGCCAGCACCCATGTTGGGTGAATCACAATCCTCTATAACTCCATGTTCAAGGAATCTGATGCTCTCTTCTGGCCTCTATTCCTCCTTTCCTCCCTCTGCCCCCCCCCTCCATCATCTCTTTCTTTATTGTGTGCACATACACACCAAGAAAAACAAAATTCATAAATTCCAGAGGTGCTCTAAATTAAAATATGTGATACAGTGAAATTATAAAAGAAAATACGTGGCATACCATCATAACCATTGAGTGAATGTAGGCAAGAAAATAAGACTTGTCAAGCAGAACAGAAAAAAAGTTAAATTTTTCCAAGTATATTTCCAAGTATATTACTCTGTGTGTGTGTGTGTGTGTGTGTATGTATGTATGTATGTTGGGATGGACATTGAGGCAGGGTCTCATTATATAGCTTAGGCTGGCCTGGAACTCACTATGTAGCCCAGGCTGGCCTCAAATTTCAATGGTTTTAGTCTCCTAAGTGCTGGGATTCCTCATGTGTGCCATCATGCCTGGCTCTATATATTTTTCCGTTCTTATTTTTATTTGTTATATTATCCATTAATTTATATACTTAGTGATTTTTTTTCATGCAATCCATCAAAAGAGTTGATTCTTAAATGAAAAACAGACTAGTAAATATAATTTACAGTGCTAACTAACTACTTATTTAATGGGAGTGTGAATGGAAGCTCATAGGCACTAAAGCCAGGATCCTGAAAGATCCCCCCCCCACACACACACACTGGTCTTTTAGTCATAGTTCGTCTCTATAGAAATTCCCATCTCATAGACCTTCCTCCTTTCTTTTTTGTTACCTTTAATCTAGATTCTACAAAGTTGTTGGGAATCTTTTAGAAATGAGAACCAGAGCTTGAAATGCTCCTACCCATGCTCCTCATGACCTCTCAAGGCCCTGAGCATTCCACACTGTCTCCTACTTTGCTCTCACCCTTGCTCCTCTTGCCTATGGGTCTTTTTTCTGGTCCTGGTCCCACTATCTCCCTCCTATCTAACTCTTATACTTGATGCTCCCATCAAGAAGCGTTCAATTTTCCTCATTCTTTGCATGACTAGCATTCTGGCTAGTTTTAGGTCAACTTGACACAAGCTAGAGTCATCAGAGAGGAGGGAGCCTCAGTTGAGAAAAATGCCTAAGATTGGACTTTAGGTAAGCCTGTAGGTTATTTTCTTAATTAGTTATTGATGGAGGAGGGTCCAGCCCATTATGGTGGTTCTACCCCTGGGCTTGTGGGCCCTGGGTTCTATAAGAAAGCAGGCCCAGTGAGTCATGAGGAACAAGCCAGAAAGCAACACTCCTCCATGTCCTCTGTATCAGCTCCTACCTCTAGGTTCCTGTTCTGTTTGAGATACTGTCCTTTGATGATAGACAGTGATGTTGAAGTATAAGTCAAATAAACCCTTTTCTCCTCAACTTGCTTTTTGGTCTTGGTGTTTAATTATAGCTATAGAAACCCTAACAAAAACAACTGGGTTTATTCTCATCTAATTCTATCACCTTTTCACTGCTCACTCAATATTAAAGGTTTTTTAAAAAAATTATTCAACTTATTTATTTTATGTGCATTTGTGTGAAGGTGTCAGATCCCTTGGAATTGGAGGTATAGACAGTTGTGAGCTGGCATGTGGGTGCTGGAACCTGGGTCCTCTGGAAGAGCAGCCAGTGCTCTTAAATACTGAACCAGTTCTTGACCCAGGCTACACATTAAAATTCCCTGGAGAGTGACAGATCTAGAAAAGGCAAACCTATACAAAGCTACTCCACAGTTGTCTAGGGCTGGAAGTGAAAATGTCCAGAAACTGCCAACTGGCAGGAGGAATTTGAGACAACAGAAATATTCTAAAACTAAACTGTGCAAACGGTTGTACAATCCTTTAATTTTCTAAAAACCACTGAATTGTGCGATTATAATTAGTGACATTTATGATATGTAAATCATACTACTATAAAGCTATCTTTAATATTTTTTTCTTCCTGGAGAGCTTTTTTGAAAAATCGTGGCATTTGTTCACTAACCTACAAAATCCTGATTTAATAGGTCTGGAAGAAGTATCTAGCCACTCACAAATTTTATTTATTTGTAACTTCTAATTTTTCTAATAAAGCAGGCTTTATTATGATATTTTCTCATATGTATGTAAGATCCTACTTACCAGGACTTCTCCTCTATGAAGGACTATACCTCTGAACTATAATCCAAACTAAAATCCTTTTCCCTTATATGCTTTTGCCTGGGTATTTTATTGTATCAATAGGAGGAGTAACTAAGACATATATAGTTATATTTAAATATAGATCCAGAAACATATTTGTCTGAGTCTGTTCTATTTACTTAGCATGATTGTGGTGATTTAAATGAAAAATGTCCTCCATAGGCTCAGATATTTAAGCATTTGGCATCAAGTTGGTTGTGATGATATTTTGTTTGTGCTTTAACAAATAAAGCTTGCCTGAACATCAGAGAAGCAGAACAGCCAACCACTAGTTCCTACCTCCACAAAATCCTCAGACCAAATGGGGTATCCTGTCTCTACAAGTTCTCAGTCTGAATGCCATCTTTACGAAACCTCAGACTTAATCCTAAACTCCCATCTCCCCTTCCACCTTATATTTCTATTTCTGCCCAGCCATATCATTTTCTGTCTCCACTTCCCTAATGCTGGGATTAAGGGTGTGAGCCATCACCCCTTGGCTCTGTTTCTTTTTCAGACTGACTCAATTTTGTGTGACCCAGGATGACCTTGAATTCACAGAGATCCAGCTGCTTCTGTCTCCTGAGTGCTGAGATTAAAGGAGTATGCCACAACTGTCTGACCTCTATGGCTAACTAGTGTGGCTATCTCTGCACTTTGATCTTCAGGCAGGCTTTAATTGTTAAAGCACAAACAGACTATCACCACAGTTGGCGGCACTGTTCAAGGAGGTGATGCAATCTTTCTGCAGGAAATACATTATCAGAGGTTGGCTTTGAGAGTGGATAGCCTCACCCTAATTCCAGTTCACTCTCTGGGCTTCATGTTTTCAGTTGAACATAAGATCTCTCTTAGCTTCCTGTTTCAGCTTTCATGCTTCCCCATCATTTTGGATCCTTCCTCTGGAGCTATAAGCCAAAACCAAACTCCAGTAAGTTGGCTTTGGTCATGGAATTTTATCACAGCAACTGAAAAGTTAATACAATGATCTCAGTTCCTTTCATATGGATCACGTGGAAATTCTTAATTTCAGGAGAGGGGGTGAGATGAACCTCTGTATTGATTTCCATAGTGGCTCTACCAGTTTATATTTCCACCAGTATAGTATATGTTCTTCCTTCTTCACACTCTTGCCAGCATTAGTTGTTACTTGTTTTCTTAATAGTAATTCAAATTGGGTCAAGATAGAGGCGCAATGCAATTTAAATTTGCATTTCCCTGATGGCTAAGAATGTTAAACTTTTTTCTAATACATATCGATTATTTGCATTTCTCCTGAGAATTGTCTGCTCAGTTCCCTTGACAGTTTATTGATGGAATGATTGAGGGATTTGGTGTTTACTTTGTGGAATTCTTTATGAATTCTAGCTATTAATTCTCTCTTGGATGTTGAGTTGGCAAATACTTTCTCAAATTTCTGTAGGCTGTCTCATTTCTCTGTCTGGTGAGAGTCTTCTTTGCTGTGCAGAAGCTTTTTAATTTCATATGTGGAATCTAGATTTAAAGTGTGTGTGTGTGTGTGTGTGAGAGAGAGAGAGAGAGAGAGAGAGAGAGAGAGAGAGAGAGAGGGAGAGGGAGAAAGGGAGAGAGAGAGAGGAGGGCTTTGCTAGTGGGAGTTGGAATTTTCTTTCCACTCTGTGGATTTGGTGGCTTGGACATGGTGTGTCAGCTTGGCAGCAGGCAGCTTTATCCATTGAACCATCTCAATGGCTAAAATTTAGAATTTTCAAAAGAACTTCTTAGGAGAATAGCTGTCTCCTAGTGAGATGAAAGTAGCAGCCTTAGAGATGCTCACAGCATGGAATTTAGCCCTGTTAGGGAGATAACATAAGCAGTTGCTTTAAATCACAACTAGGGAAAAACGAAAGCCCCGACTAACTTGAATAGCAATCAGAGTTTCTGATTCATCTTCTGAGGCTATACTTGAACATATCCAAGGCTACCTGGTATGTAGGAGAGGAAGCATTACTCCATCAGATAGTCTTGAGGAGTCCAAGAAATGTTGTGAGGGCAGCTTGTCTCTATTTCAGATGACCTTGTATGTGTGTCTCTACTTGTCCCTTGAACTCCATACTATGACACAGACTCAAGAACTGGAATAAGGTTGATCACAACAATCTAAAGAAAAGAGGTTAATATTTTACTGTAACACCGTCTGAATCAATACAAGGTAAAGGAAGAAGACATTTGGCCAAAGGATGGAAGATTAAACTATACCACCATCCTGTGTCTGAACCTGTTTGGTAGGGATTGAGGAGGGTGATCTAAAAGTACCTTATTATATAGGCCTTCATAGATCTACTGGGATAGGGGACAATGCAAAGAAATAAAAACAAAACACTTCTTATATCTTGGATGACTCCCATCTGTGCCCAAGGCTTCTCCCAAACAGAAAACAATGGCCCACAAGACTCAGATAAGTGTCTCTTCCCACTCCACAGAGCTTCAAGCTACCTCTATGTTCTCTCATTTACTCCAAGTTACCAGAGGAAGGGGAAGTTACCCTGATAAGGTACTCCAAGACAGCAACTTCCTATTATCTATTCCATAGTCCTGTGCCTACAAATCTCTCCTAAGGGAAAAGCCTGAGCCCTTAGGGAGGGACAATTAGAGTACATGGTTTGTTTTCGTTTGTTTGTTTCTTTGTTTTTTGTTTTGTTTTATCATGGATCCTTAGCAATACAAAGAAGACTAGGAAGTTTTCTCCAAGGAGCCCCAAAATATTACCAGGCAATGAATACACATTTATCGGCTGTGTCTAAATCTGTCTCTTATCTTTTTTTTCTCACCTCATAAGGATGTCCAAAAACTCCTATATCACTATAGGCTCTTATGTATCTGTTGCTTTTTCAAACAACTAAAGCTTTGCCTCATAACAGGCCTTTTGTTCTATTTTTCCTTTTACTGTCCATAGACTATTTAAAAACTCATTAACCCAAATAACTATATTTGTCCAAGAACTTTCAATAGCACAGGACCTTCAGGACCCATAGACCCAGGTACTACACATTGCCTTCTCCATGTTCAATGATCAAGACATGAAGGAAGAGATCACCCCCTAATGTGATCATCATCATTGTACAGAATTGAAGATGCCCAACAAAATAGACTAACAAACAAATAAACAAAAAATAGCTTTCCAGATAATCCCAAGGTAATCTTGTTCCTGGCAAAGACTAACAGAGATAAAAGGATAAAAGCTTTTTGTCTTGTTAATGTGGTTGTGTCTGAGTGTTCACAATTGGTTTGATGTGACTGTATGTCTTTCTATATTAAGGCAGATTGGGACAAAACTTTGTGTGCCCCTAGAATTCTCCAGTATAACCAAGTAACAATGGTCACCTCAAGGTCTTTTATTCATTTCTGTTGCACATTGAAATAATTTTAAAAATTTCTTGGCATGTCAAGTTTAGCAATGTATGTATGTGTATCTGTGAATGTGTTCAGGGAGGATGCACGCTCATGAGCATAAAGATGTGATAAGTACATACCTATACTTACAAACATAGGTACTCTAAATTTCTTAAAATCTATTAAAATAGTATTTTGGAGTCTACTAAATGTTGTAAAATGGTGCATGGCAGATGAGGACCTTGAAGTTGACAGAATATTCCATGTAGGCAGAGCTTAAGTGAGGAGTTGTATTGGGGGAGGGGAAGAGAATGGAGGAAAGGGAGGAGAAAAGAGAAGGGAACAGAAGAAAAAGAGAGAAAAGAGAAGAAGAGGCAGGAAAAGTCCTGTTTGCCCCTTCAGAAGAGCAGCGGGAAGAAGAGATCAGGAGTGGGTAGAACTTGCCTATTAAAGGGCTCTTTACACCTGTATACAGACAAGGACCCTGGGCTGGCCAGGGTTCTGTATGGGTACATTCTGCCAGGTAACAGGGCAGGCCAGCATAATGCCTGAATCCTAGCACTTAATGCTTCATAAAGCCTTCAAATACTACTTTCTGTAAAACAATATTCACTAGAATCATATGGTAAGTTTCATTATCTTAGGAAATTTAACGCTGGATATATAGATTTTAATAATGATTTCATTCTAATACATATCTTAGAAGAAATTATTTAGTATTCTATGCATGTAGTCATGGATAACAAAAATAGTAAGATACAATGCTTTATGCTAGCTGGGCAGTTGTGCACATGCCTTTAATCCCAGCACTTGGGAGACAGAGGCTGGTCGATCTCTTTGAGTTGGAGGCCAGCCTGGTCTACAGAGCAAGTTCTGAAACAACCAAGGTTATACAGAGAAACCCGTCTCAAAAAACAAAACAGAAAAAAAAAACCAAAAACAACAACAACAACAACAACAAAAAAACAAAGCAAAACAAAACTGCTTTATGCTAGCCAAAATGCCTCTAAACAATATACACTTAAAAATATTTTATTTTAAAAAATATTTTATTTTACTAATTGCTATGGATTTTTTTTTTCAAGAATAGTCTTACAAGAAATGAATGTGATGGCATTTTTTTGTGGCTAAAGCATATGTAAAATGAGGAAGGGCGGATATAGGAGCTGGGAAGAAGATATCTACATTACAGGAGCCATTTTAGGGTTGGCAAGAGAGCTGGCTCTAAAGGAGATCCCAGGTGTCCACGGGGATGTCGCCAGCTAGGTCCTTGGGAAGCAGAAGAGAGGGTGCCTGAACTGTTCTTGTTCTACTATCACACTGATGATTATCTCGAATATAACCATAGAATCAGAGACAGATGGAGATAGAGACAGAGACCCTCATCAGAGCAATAGACTGAGCTCCAAGGTCCACTTGAAGAGCTGAAGGAGGGAGAAGGCTGCTAGCAAGGAAGTCAGGACAGCCAGGGGTTGGTCCACCCATTGAGACAGTGTGCCTGTTCTAATGGGAGCTCACCAAATCTAGTTAGACCTGGACTGAATGAGCAAGTGATCAAACCGGACTCTCTGAATGTGGCTGACAATGGGGGTTGACTGAGAAGCCATTGATAAAGGCACTGGGGCTTGTTTTTACTGCAAGTACTGGATTTTTGGGACCCTAGTCTATTTGGATGCATGGCTTCCTAGGCCTGGATGAAGAGGGGAGGGCCTTGGACCTCACACAGGGCAGGGTTCCCTGCCCTCTTTTAAGGAGGGAGGGGGAGGAAGGAGGGTGAATGGGGGAGCGGGAGGGGAATGGGAGGAGAGGAGAAAGTGTAAATTTTTGAATGGAAAAATAAAAAAAGTGAAAGGTACATATGTTTGTCAAATACATGTTAATTCCTCTTTCTTAATGAAAATTACAATAGCTCTAATCCTAAAAAACAGTAACATTAATAATTTAAGTAAACCTACTCTGTGGGATAGAAGTAACTCTGTTATTAAGCCTTCAAAATGATAATCTAATATCTTACAGTTTAAGAGGAATTTTAATTCATAGTTGTGACATTCAGGCATAAAAAACAAGCTTATCTATCTGTGCTCTCCTCTTTGAAAAACAAGTATTTCCTGCTTCTTAGCTTGTCAATTTAAACTAAATCTCTCTCTCTCTGTGTGTGTGTGTGTGTCTATTTCTCTGTCTCTCTTTGTCTCTGTCTCTCTCTCTCTCTCTCTCACACACACATACACACACAAAGTCATTTTTAAGCCAAACTGATGGTGCCTACTCAGTTCACTTAGAGCCTTATAAGTAAGCAGTTTAGGCTGTGTCTTTCAAATTAAAAGTCTTTTGTTTTTAACATTAAGAATCATGTCTATGAAAGTATAGATTTTGTATTTAAGATTGTTTAATTCTATAGAAAATAATCTCATAACATGTTAACTTAAAAACTAGGAAGATTTTGGTTTCTTAAAAACCTAGTTTTCTGTTTAGGTGCTGAGGAGTTCCATCTGGACGGGTGAGTGTGTGCTATCCAGGGGCAATAGTCCCAGAAGAGAGGACAAACCTACCCCCCCCCCAGCTCCTTCTGCAGGGCTGTCTTTCTTACCACGACCCAGCACCCCAGCACCCCATCCCCAACCCTGCCCTGCTGTATCCTAGGACCAGTGCTCAACAACAGTTTTTAAACTCCTACACTAAGGCTACCCACCCAGAGCAGTGAGCCTCAAGGTCCCCAGTAAGAGAGCCTGGGCACCCTCAGCCTGTGCTCCAGGGGCTCCTGTGCTCTCCTGGATCCCACACTGCCTGCCCTGTCCTTCCTTCTGTCCCCGGATCATCGGGCTACCAGGAGGCCCTATTTAGGTGCTGAGGAGTTCCATCTGGATGGGTGAGTGTGTGATATCCAGGGGCGATTGTCCCGGAAGAGAGCACAAACCCCCTCCCTCAGCTCCTTCTGCAGGGCTGTCTTTCTTACACACGACGCCCCTCTGGTGATGGATGGAGATAGAGACAGAGACCCACACTGGAGCACTGGACTGAGCTCCCAAGGTCCCAATGAGGAGCAGAAGGAGGGAGAACATGAGCAAGAATGTCAGGACCACGAAGGGTGCACCCATCCACTGAGACAGTGGGGCTGATCTATTGGGAGCTCACCAAGGCCAGCTGGACTGTGACTGAAAAAGCATGGGATAAAACCAGACTCTCTGATCATGGCGAACAATGAGGGCTGATGAGAAACCAAGGACAATGGCACTGGGTTTTGATCCTACTTCATGTTCTGGCTTGGTGGGGCCTAGCCAGTTTAGATGTTCACCTTCCTAGACATGGAC
>NW_026068001.1:3337990-3352226 GCF_014885135.2 Alexandromys fortis
GGGTTGGTGAAGATCTTCTCCCAGTCAGTGGGTTGCCTCTCTGTCTTAGCAACAGTGTCCTTTGCTTTACAGAAGCTTCTCAGTCTCAGGAGGTCCCATTTATTCAATGAGGCCCTTAATGTCTGTGCTGCTGGGGTTATACGTAGGAAGTGGTCTCCTGTGCCCACGTGTTCTAGAGTACATCCCACTTTCTCTTCTATCAGGGTCAGTGTGTTTGGACTGATATTGAGGTCTTTAATCCACTTGGACTTGAGTTTTGTGCAAGGTGATAGATATGGGTCGAATTTCAATCTTTTCTATGTGTAAATATTTGTAAAAGATAGGTGATACAATGGTATGTACATCGTGATTCGAATTTAGGGAGAATTTGAGGAGAGTACACAAGTGCATGCACGTAAGGCAACACCTCTAGGTCAGAAATGGAACCCCCACATGGATGTAAAAAGTGGGTTGTAGAAACAGAAACAATCCCTATTTGGGGATAGATTCTAATATTAGCTGGAACATAAGAAAACAAGACTAGAGGAAATGAAGGACAACAAAGTTCCTAATATCACTGGGGAGCCACTAATTATTTGACCCAAAATACCCATTTTTGGAGTTCTTGTATATGTGAAAATAAAATTTCCTGGGTAGTTTAAGTCAGTTTTGTATTTTCTTGCTAAGTTCTAATGTTACTTGACATAATCTTCTCCATTGGATATGCTATTTTCTAGTGTCCTATTTTTTTGTTGTTTTGATTCCACCTTAATCATCATTAAAATACGTAGCAATTTTTTTTTCTTCCTTGTTCACAAGCTTCTTCCTTCTGGATTCTTCTTTACATAAAACCTCCCTTCCTGTGAAAATCCTCCACATTTTTTTTCTAAACAAGGTTTGTTGGTGATACACTGGTGTATGTTTTTGTTGTTGTTTGTTTTTCGAGACAGAGTTTCTCTGTAGCTTTGGAGTCTGTCCTGGAACTAGCTCTTGTAGACCAGGCTGGCCTCGAACTCACAGGGATTCACCTGCCTCTGCCTTCTGAGCACTGGGATTAAAGGTGTACGCCACCACCACCCGGTCTTGTGTATGTTTTTGTACATGTTCTTTTGTATCTCTTTTCGGTGTGTATTATTTAGCTTTACACTGGATTCCTTTGATTTACATACGGCAAAAAATTAGAATTGTCAAGTTGCAAATAAAACCAAGGCCTTTAAGTAAGAGCCATTGGCAATAGGTGGTAAAGAACAAACTCACCTGCTTGCACAAGCTGACAATGAAGATTGTCTTCCTTTCTTCCCTCCCTCCCTCCCTCCCTCCCTCCCTCCCTCTTCCTTTACTTCTTACTTCCTTTGTCTGCCCTCTAGGCAGAAAAACATGCATATTCCTTGGAAAAAATGTGCAACCATGTACTAAGTCAAATTATCTGCCCAGGCCAGGGATCCTTATAAATTAAAACAATAATAATAATAACATAGAAATTCTGCTCAGATTCTGGTAGAAAACATAAACAAAAGAAAAATTGCTTTGGAAGAGTATAGTCAGAATCTGAGATGCGCAAGACTGCACAGGGAATGATCCAAGTCACAAAACCTAAGAGTGGGCCCTAATCTGTAAATCTATAGTCTCCAAATTCTTCTCATATTAGGATATTCTAGGGGAAAGGATAAAATAAATGAGCTTAGAATTAGGAAAGACACAAAGGGAGCATTTTCATCCATAAGAACTATTTAAAAAATTAACAGGCAAATTTTGAACCTAGCTGATCTCTTGGGTATTAAATGTATAAATATTGAAATCTAAAACTCAGTGGACTTTTAAATCACATTTAACACCACAGAAGAGAATTACTGAACTGGAGAATATATTTGATGAATGTACTTAAAATGCAGCACAGCAAGATCAAAAAATGGGATATATGAATTATGGAGCATATGAAAAGGAGCTGGTGAGATATCAGGGATAGAATGAGATAGTCGCATAGATCTGTGGCAAGAACTCCCCAGGGAAACACTAGAAAGAGTACAGGGACGGTAGGATGACAGAAAATCAATATTTTCCAACATAATGGCTGACAGTTTTTTCTGTATTGATTAAAGCCATAAATTCCAGTTTAAAAAAAAAACATATCCATGCCAAGAAAGAAAAATAAAAGAAATCCAAACCTAAATATATTTACATTGCAAAAAAAATTGAAATACCAAAGTTAAATAGCAAATCTTAAAATCCATTAGGGAGAAATGGCAGAGCACCATAGAAAGCAGCAAAAAATAAATAGAAAAGAGCTAGTACAACAACAACGTTAAAGGCCCAAAATAAAAGGAAATGCTATCTTTACAGGGCTGTGAGACAGAAATTATTAGCTTGGCTTTAATATCCAACTGTTATGGTCTTACCATGTCTCTAACTGTGTGTGCTGCAAAGGTTATCCCTGATGTGTGAGTGTTGGGAGGTGAGGCCTGTGGGGGATATTCAGGTCAGGAGGATGCCACTCATGTGAATGGATTAATGCTGGTTACAGACAGCTTGAGGCTGTGAAGTCTCATCTTGTCTTTCTTAGCCTGTCTTTGTCCTTCTACCATGTGATATCGCTGCTTTGTTTGGATGCAGCAAGAAAGCCTTCATCAAAGGCTGACATTTTGATTTTACATGCCCCAGGCTCCTGCATTTCTTTTCTTTATTTATTATCTAGTCTCTGGCATTCAGTTATAGCAGCACAAACTGGACTGTTACACCAGCTAAACCATCTTTTAGTGAAAATCAAATAATGATATTTTCTGAAGCCAGAGAGAGTTTACTACAGACAGAACCCTGCTGAGAACAAAGCAACCCAAAATGCTATTACAGATGAAGAGGGACATTACATATGCAAAGGAGACAATTCAAGAAAAGAATTTCTAAATACACATGCAATAGCTAGCAGTTTCAAAATATATGAAGTAAAAACATAAGGGAACTTGAAGCAGAAATAGACACACCTAACAGTTATTAATGACTTCAAACAATTAGGGGAAATGATCTCAGTATTCTTCCACCAATAATTAGCAGAATAAGTAGACAGAAAGTCAGTAATGCTACAGAAGATTTAAATACCACCAACCAACTGGACATATTGACATTTATAGACACTTCATCCTAACAGCAGAGTATACATTTTGAAAAGCAGTACATAGGGACCAGCAAGATGGCTTCAAGGATAATAATGCTTGCCACCAAACTTGACAACATGAATCTAGCAATAGCAGCATAAATGAATCTAAAAACGATTAAACTGATAGCCAGTAAGATGATTTAGGGAGTAAGGGTGTTAGGTACCAGAGATGATGACCTGGATTCTAACCCATACGGTAGAAGGAAAGAAACAACTTCCCAAATTGTCCTCTGACCTCCACACACATGCCATATTCTCTCTCTCTCTCTCTCTCTCTCTCTCTCTCTCTCTCTCTCTCACACCAAATAAATAAATCAATGGAAAAATAAAATAAAAATTAGGAAATGAGTGAAATAGTCAGACATAAAACAGTATATTCTGTATGGTTTAGGTTATATAAAATTTATAACACTCAAATCTAATACATAGTGTCAGAAAATGAATTATCTGAATCTGAGAGGGCAAAATGGTTAAGGTCATCAAATTGTATACTTAAAATAGATACATTTTATAGTAAATTATACCCTAATAAATTGACTACAAAAACAATATAAGAAAGGCATGTAGTATGACCTTGTTATTTGTCAAGTTGCCTGAGCTGTACATATCTCCTAATACAGCTGTCTTTCAGAACTCATGGGTGTTGGTTCCAGGTGCTTTCACTTAGGCTAAGATCTAATGGTGCTGGCGTCCCTTATTAAAAATGGCATAGCATTTGCATCTAGCTAATGAATATTCTCCTGAATATTTTAGTTCATCAAAATACTGTTGTGTTTTGAATGTGAATGCCTCACTTAAGGGGATTTCACATTCAAATGCATTTGAACATGTGATCACCAGCTGGTGGCGCTGTTTGGGAAGACTCTGGAGTCTTTAGGTGGTAGAGCTTTGCTGGAGGGTAAAGTCATGTCAGGTTGTGAAGTCTGATAACCAGGGCCCTCTTCATGCTCACTCTTTCCATCTCCTCAGGGGAGATGAAATGTGATCAGCCAGTTTCCTGCCCCTGAAATCATGCCTTCCCTGCCTGTTGCCATGTTTCCTTCACACGTTCACGATGGAATCTATCTTTCTGCAACTGGAAGCCAAAATAAACTCTTTCTCCCCCAAGTTGCTTTTGTCACTGTGCTTTATCACAGTAGCAGAAGAGGAGCTAAGACAGATACCCAACACAATGTAAATGCTACATAATCAGTTGTTAAAACTGTTTTGTTTATGGAATAACAACAAACAAAAGCTATACATGTTCAGTACAGGTACAAGTATTGCCATTTTAACTATAATTTGATTTGTGATTAGTTGAAGTGGCAGTTGCAGTGCCTGGATGGGGAACTCATAGATATAGAGAGCGGTCTTTCTTTCCTTTCTTGTATATTCCATTTAGAGTGGGCCATAGAAAGGATTCCTCTGTGAGATTTGAAAGGTGACAGGGAAATAGCAGCTGTTTTGTAATTCAGATGTGTTATTAGTTCTAGTTCAACTTGTTGGTCTGATTCAGCTGTTAAGACAGCTTCAACAAGGTTAAATGCAACAAGAATTAATATGCATGGCAGTCCATCTTCACAGGTTCTAGTTGACTTTTCCATTCTCCAACTTATCCACGCTATCTCCTCCTTCCATCTTTCTTTACCAATTGTTTGCCCCCTTAGACTTGAATTTACAACCTCAGATGTGAAGACAGCCACATCACAGATACTCCTTTATTGGCTCCTACAATTGTCTAAATGTAAAACTTTATAACAAACTGAAATATGGTCATGTACTCATTCCTGGTGGTTCTGCTTCTTTAGTTGAACCCTGACTGATAAAGCCCCTTTAGGAAGATGTTATTATGTATATGATGCTACAATGAAATCAAATACATAGTATCATAAATTTACATTCAACAAAATGGAAAATAGATGAGCTATCCAAAAGTGGGTCACTAATATAATCATTATTTAATTCAACTTGAACTCTTCTCATCAGACATAAGGATTGGTTAATAACAATGGGGGAGAACGAAAAGGGGAGACTATGTGACAAAGTCCATAGTTATGGGTCCATTCTACCTTGACTAAATATCAGAGAGTTACAACTTACTTCTTTTCCTTCAAAGTTATTGTCAACAGTTCAGACAACAGATGTGGTAATATCCAGACCTGGTATTTCAGGTATTAAGAAGTAGATTTGTTTCTACCTCGAACAAAAGTCTAAAGATTTAACTAGGCTCCTATTTCCTTAGGGAGACAACAATGGATTCCACCCAGGGAATGGTTTGCCTACACAATGTTTTGGTCTAGGGTTTAAGCATTAATTGTCTTGTTTTAGCAACAGAATATATAATTAAGAATGTAGTTGAGAGCCAGGTGGTGGTGGTGCACACCTTTAGTCCCAGCACTCAGGAGGCAGAGGCAGGTGGATCTCTGTTGAGTTTGAGGCCTGGTTTACAAGAGCTAGTTCCAGGACAGGCTTCAAAGCTACAGAGAAACTCTGTCTTGAAAAAAAAAAAAAAAGAATGTAGTTGAATCCTTCAACTGGTGTGTTCATTCCTTGTATCATGTTAATGCAGTTTTTATCTTACTCTTACATTTTTGGGTCAGAGTATTTAAGCAAATGGAAATTCAGCATGGCTGGATTTTCAATATTCACTGGAATGTCTGTCCTCTTGATGCTATCCTTTGCTTTTGTTTATTATTTTCACTTGTGTCTTTCTTCTCTTATTTTTCTAATACCCATGTTCCTACCCTAGTAAGTGGTATCCTTGTCGAAGCTGGTCTCCAACAACTATTACACCAATAGTTATGGGGATCTGAGGTACCTTGTATCTAAGACTTAAGAGGAAAGAAAACAAGCCTATATGACTAACATATAGAAGCTTAGTCACATTAAAACGCAGAAGAAACTATTTCAATCCGTGACTACATGGTCATAGTTGGTATTTATTATGACAATATTTTACTACCCACTCTGCATTCTCTTAGCCCACAGCAAGCACCTTAGCTGGTCACAGTTCTTTATCTTGTAGGTGTTTCTGGTGCTTGTATAAAGGTGCGTGTATTGAGATTCATTACGAAGATCCTTGGCCATCAAGAACAGAAATTTCAGTCTGTTTTTGTAGTCTCCAGCTTGGGCTTGTGAGCTCCATTTGGTCTTGACATTCTTCCCTGTTCCATCCATTCTTATTTCACACTATCTGTATCATGTCTAATAAAAACTCAGAGAGAGAAATTGGGGTTCAACCTGAAGACCAGAAAAGCAAAGCAGCTAGCCACTGGCTCTTCCCTCTACTTCAGTCTGAAATGGCATCCTGCCTCCAGGAATCCTCAGAATGAGACTGTGTGTGAGAGCTGTCTCCTCCCATTTTATATTCCTCTCTAGGGCTGGAATTAAAGATATGTACCACTGTGGCCTGATTTCTATGGCAAACAAGTATGGATTCTGGAATTAAATGTGTGTATCACCACTGCCTTGTCTGTAAGGCTGACTAGGGTAGTTATTTTACTCTCTGATCTTTAGGCAAGCTTTACAATACAAATGAAATATCACTACGATTGTCTGTACTATAGACTTTAATCTCCAGCATGAACCGTAATAGGAATTTACCTAGTTCCTACAAGTTTATGAAGCTCAGTTCCTGTAACAAATATCTCTGTCCTAGTGATCGTGCTTCTCTCCTTGAAACATGACTGTTCCAAAAAACATTACATGTTGGGGAACCTCCTTCAGCCAATGACCTTTAAGAAACTGGACCAGGTTGGAGCCTGACTTTTGGGTATTCAGAAAAAACTGCTGGCCCACCCAGCACTCGCTCTCTTGTTCCTGAACTTCACACCTTGAGGTTGGATCCCCATTCTGGTCCCGTGATTTTTTTCCCTTACAATAAAAAATAATCTTGGAATCTTTTGAAGTTAGTTTGGGATTATTTGACTTGCATCCACCCCACCCACCTTTTAAGTGTTCGGCTTCAGTTACAGATACTGCCTTTAAACTGAAGAACAAGGAAAGAATCTCATGACCACTATTTTAATGGATCACTGGTCCTTGCCAGTGAAATAAGAAGAAAAAATAGCTAGACAATAGACCTGTTTATTTTACATTTGCAGATGATGTGATTATCTTTCTGTAATTGGAAAACTACCAGAAGGAAAGAAATTTTTCAATCAAATTGTTGGATATAAAATTCAAACAGAAAACCAGTTGTCTTCCTCTATAACAGCAATAAAAAAGTCATAAAATTCAACTTTAAAAATGATAACATTTAATATAACAATAGAAGCTCAGGTTTGTTGCAATAAATCTAACAAAAATGTATAGGACATTCATAAGGAAAATTATACAATTTTATTAAAAGATATAAAAATGACAAGTAAGTGGGAATATATGCCATATTTTTAGGTAGGAATTCTCAACATCATAAAGCTATAAAATCTCCTGAAATTGATCTATAAATTCAATGTAATTTCCCCAGAACCTTTTAGGGAACTTGACACTATCATATTTAAATTCACAAGGAAGGTAGAAGACCAAGAACAGCCAAAACATTTTGAAGAAAGACAATGAACATTTGTCTTTCTGATACTAAAGGCTGTATATGAAGCTGTAGTAATTAAAAATATTGTTATTTAGTAAAAAGGCAGAGAGATGGCTCAGCAGTTAAAAAGTACTTCCTCATCTTCCAGAGGAACTGAGTTCATTTGCCAGCACCCACATAGGGCTGCCCACAACTGACTTTAACTCCAGCCCCATTGGATCTGATGCCTTCTTCTAGATTCTGCACACACATGGCATACACTCCGTTCTCACAGATGCAAACACACACATACACACACATGATATCAATGTATCAATTAGAAAGTAATAATAAACCAAGTAAAACAATTGGTGAAAAGTTTGATGATGCAATCTACAGAGGACAATATCCAAATGGACAGCTTACAAGATGAGCTCTAAGCTCAATTTCTGTTGTCGTCAGAAAAGAATAATTAAAATATTTATATCATTTTGCCATTAAATAGTCTGCAAATGGCTGATAACATTAAGTGGTGATAAATTTTGGAGCTATAAAGAGCTTTAGGTGGGTAACTTGGGAGGCAGGTTAACCGTACATACAAAGTTTATTATGTGTCCATCCAACAGTCCAAATTCATTAGGTCCTAATCCACCTATGTGTGCCCAGGTAAATATATATGCATGTTTATTGCAACACTAATTGTGGAAAAGGTTGAAATACATTTTTTCTTTTGAGACTAGAAGAGCCCAACAGTAAATTTTCAGCAGTTTTCAATATATATGTGAAAGATACACACTGACTTTAGCATGTTGATTTTCTTTGGAAATGGAACAAGCTGAAGCTTTAGCTAAAGTAGGAAGTCATATTATATTTTGAGAGAACAGAACTACCAAATCCAATTTTAATGACTGTTGCTGTTGTGATAAAGGATATGTGTTGAGTAGCCCATTTATATACCTTTAATGTGTTTTAATAAAACATTTAAAATTAAAAAAAATCCATATTCTTTTTTCTTTAAATCATGCCAAGTAGTAGGTAGTACCTTTCTATCACTCTCCATTAAATTAATTATTTTGGCATAAGATGTAGTACTTTCCTCTTCTTGGCAGGAAATACAAGATCCATGTGGGTATCTGAAACTGTGGGTGGTGCAAAACCCTATAATAAAACATCTTTTCCACCTTTACTAAACATTTCTATGTACTGTGGCCATAATGCTGAAGACTGAGGTAGGACTAAGATTAACACATATTTCTTTGTCTATTTTATAATTCCAAGGACAGAAGACCAATTCTTTCCTTTGCAATCTCAGCATCAGATTTTATTTTTCCTTAGTGAATCAAGAACTCTTAACTTCCACTAAATAGAGGTACTTTTTGGTTTCTATTTGGTATGTTTGAATTGCCATCATCACTAAGGATCTGTTATAAAGTAAAAATAAAAATGTTTATGAGAACCCAAATACTACAATACCACAATTGATAGAATAATCAATATGGCTACTAAGCCATTGTTGGTAGGTATACATATACATACAGCATAGATACATAGAACAGAGGTAAGATTCATGAATCAAATGAGATGGAGGAGGATGGTGTAATATTTCACTGCACTCCTTCAGAAAGACACACAAATCAAGACTTATGAGTTTTTATATCTGGAATCTTCCACTTTCCGAGGTTGAGTGCTGCTAACTGGAACCATGAAAATCAAACTTAGGTTATAATTTTACTTTATTTTCATCATAATGAACTGAGTGTTTGTGTCCCTTCAAAATTCATATGTTGAAATCTTAACCCCCAATGGGATGGTATTAGAAAGTGGGCTTTGGGGAGGTGATGAAATCATGAAGATAGAGGTTTCATAAGTGGGTGGAATACCCTCATAAAAGAAAGTTCAGAGGGGTTTCTTGATCTCTTTCTGCCCTGTGAGGATAAAATGAGAAGGCAGCAGTTTGTCACCAGAAGACAGTCCTCTCCAGAACCCAACTGTACTGGCACCCTCATTAGGTACCTAGCCTAGGAGAAATAAACTTCCATTATTTAAGCCAGCCAGTTTATGGTGCTTTCTCAAAGAAGCCTAACCTAAGACATTCATATTAACAGTTTCCTTAGCATTTATAAGAACCCGGAATTTCGTGAAAGTGTAGTGATAAGACAACCTCAGAGTTGAGCTTAAACTTACTATGTAGTTGACTATCAGACTAGGTCAGAAAGTTTCTCAACAAACAAGCTAAACCATACTGAAGAGTGACCCAGTGATGTAAGCTTCTAATTTCTTAGGAAAGTCCCTATTTTCTTAGGAACGTTCTTGGTGTTACAGTCAATTATAAACATAATATTTTAATTAGATTTTGGGGATTGTCTGCCTCGATGTTAATTTAAGAAAATAGAATTTTCTAGGTCTACTTGAAGAAGACACTAATGGAGATAACTGGGCCCTCAATCCCAGTAGTGAATTTAGGTGACTGAGAAGTTTGGCTGTAAGCAGTCACTCTACATGAATTAGAAGGTAAGATAAGAAGTCCCCCTTCTCCAACAGGCAGAAGCGTATGACCTATACAAGGGTCAGTTCTGCAAAATCAGGATCAAAAAGCAGATGGTGAGGCTGTAAAATCAGCAAACAGTTCTTGAAATCCTCCTCTGTTTGCACCAGCATAGCTTTCCTGCCTGTGCTCAAACCCCAGTAAGACTTAGTGAAACTTCTGGAAAATGGGAAGCACACAGAAGCCTGGGAAAGTAAAAAAATGCACCAAGGGTCTTTCTCCTTCTCCATAATTAAAGCTCTGAGTTAGACATGGGGAAGACAAATGCAACCTGACTCTGAATTATTTTTTTTTATTTATACTTCAAATCTCCTGGAGCTTGAAACTAACATGAAGCTGAATAATTTCTTATAAGTCAAGAAAATGGGAAAGTTTGGAACTGTCGTATAAAATACGGTGGTTTTTATTGCTTTTAACTTTTGTTTGGTAGACTCTCATGATAATTCAATAAAAAAAATTTATGAAGGTAAATGAATAATGCTTGCAGGTTCTTTTAAGTGTCTTTCATGAACGGTGCTCTATAAAACCAAAGCATATTGTGCATTAGCACTTTATTTCATAAGCTCTGCAGCACAAAACCTGCAAATAAAATCTCTCAGTGGATTTGAGAGTAGATCATTATCTTCTTAGTCCTGGGAATGGATTTTTAGGCATTTGTGAAATCAGCAAATGTTGAAGGAGCTGCGGGTTGCATTCCGCCCGCCACCCAGCTCCCACCCCCGGCTCTCTTTACCGGAAATAACAACACACAAACTGTATTCATTTAAACACTGCCTGGCCCATTAGTTTCAGCCTCTTCTCGGCTAACTCTCGCACCTGGACTAGCCCATTTCTAATAATGTATGTAGCACCCCAAGGTGCACTTACCGAGAAGATTCTAGCCTACGTCCATCCAGGATCGGAGCTCCATGGCCTCTGCCCAGAGAGGGGAAGCATAGCGTCTGAGCTCACTTCCTCTTCCTCCCAGAATTCTGTTCTGTTTACTCCTCCCACCTATGTTTTAACCTATGAGGGCCAAGCAGTTTCTTTATTATAATTAACCAATGACCTTTCTCCATCAAGCAAATCCCATTGTTTATTGTTGGTCACATTTTTATATTCTCACAGGCAAATATTGACAGGAAAAATGTTGCTCCAGTCACGAAGACAGTGTCTGTGTGTGTATGTGTGTGTATGTATGTGGGTACACTCACTTGTGAAATAAAACACTGGATGACTCAGACTTTTTTTTTTTTTTTTTGGTTTTTCGAGACAGGGTTTCTCTGTGGTTTTGGAGCCTGTCCTGGAACTAGCTCTTGTAGACCAGGCTGGTCTCGAACTCACTGAGATCCACCTGCCTCTGCCTCCCAAGTGCTGGGATTAAAGGCGTGTGCCACCACTGCCCGGCCTGACTCAGACTTTTGATTTTATGACAATATTTATATCTGACTGATAGTGTATATTATATTTCGAAAATTGCTATATTATTTAATAAGGAATTTGGAGATGCTTGTTTTCAGGACCCAGAGATGAAAAAGAAAAATCTGTGTCTTGTCATCATATGACTTGATTGAAATTTATACATCCAGCTCTGAGTGTGATCCTCGGGACCTACATGGTAGAAGGGAAGAACTGACTCTCATAAGCTGTCCTCTGGCTTCCACATGCAGGCCTTGGTACATAAAGAAATCCTCACATCATAAGCCCTAGCTGTAATGGTGGATTAGAACATTGGATTCAGGTTTAATATGCTGACAACATTCAGACTGTGATCATGCGATGCAAAGCAGATGTGCAGCAGAAGTTAAATAACCACAATGGGCAGCAGTCTGTATCACAGGGTGCCAAGTGAGCAGAAGTCAAAGAATCACAGTCATCAGAAGAGCTGGCTGAAATGGAGCCTTCATGGAGGGCATGGGGGAAGAGAGAATTTTAGCTGGGCAACTCACCAAACTGAAATGATATCATAAACTGTTCTCCATTTTCTCCTTCAGATGTAATTTTTCATCACGAGTCACTTTATCCTTAAGTCAAGACTCTAGATATGGATATGCATACTTTCCAGGGTGATGACACAGTTGGCCTTGCTTCTCCAAAGCACTTAAAAGAACAGGTGGTGATTAGATCTTGGTTGATGATGCTCATAACACTGAAAATATTTTATTTTGAACTGGATGTTTCTGCTGGTACCTCTTCATTCAATAGGTTTATACCACTGTATGCAGTAGCCCTGAAACACTTGAGATATTTGTTATATCTGCTTTTGATATTTTTAGTCTTAATGGTCTGGGTCTTTTGTTAGCACTCCCGAATGTCTGATTTCAAACAAATTTAAACAGAGAGGGAGAAAGAAGAACATTCAGACATTGCTAGCAGTAAAATGACACAATTAAAAACATGTCCCAGCATAAAAATTATTTGCACATCAATGATTATAGCAAGGGCTAGAGAGATGGGCTCAGCAGTTAAGAGCACTTATTGCTCTGTCAGAAGATCTGACTTCAGTTCCTGGCACCCAAATTGGGTGATTCACAACTACTTGTAACTCCAATTCCAGGGGAATATGAATGCTTTGGCCTCCTTGGACAGCTGCACTTGCATGTACATAATCACATGCAGAAGCATACATACAATTAAACAATAAGGTAAGTTATTAAGGTAATTATAATAGCCACTATTCACAGCCACCATGGCAGAAAGGCAGAAATAATCCTGATGGAGGAAGGTCATTGGTTAATTAATAAAGAAACTGCTTGGCCCTGATAGGTTAGAACATAGGTGGGTGGAGTAAACAGAACAGAATGCTGGGAGGAAGAGGAAGTGAGGTAAGATGCCTCAGACAGACGCCATTTCCTCTCCTCTCTGGGGCAGAAGCGATGGCGCTCCGACCCAGGATGGACGTAGGCTAGAATCTTCCCAGTAAGCGCATCTTTGGGTGCTACACACATAAATAGAAATGGGAAATCAAGATGTAATAATTAGCCAGTAAGAAGCTAGAGCAAATGGGCCAAGCAGTGTTTAAAAGAGTACAGTTTCTGTGTAATTATTTCGGGGCATAAGCTAGCCAGGCGGCCAGGAGCTGGGTGGCAGGAAGCGGCCCAAAGCTCCTTCAACATAATACAAATGTCAGTCACCTGAAAAATAAAGAAGACATGGCTGTAGTTTTTTTTTTTTTTATACTTTGGGGGCCCACCACCTAGCTTCCAAATAAAGACATGGAGACTTATTCCTACTTATGAATGCCCGGCTTTAGCTTGGCTTGTTTCTACCCAGCTTTTCTATCTTAAGTTAATGTTTCTCTTCTTCTACGTTTTGCCTCTGGGCTTTTAACCTTTCCTTATTCTGTATCTTTCTTCTCTTCTTACTCTATGGCTGCTCATGTGACTGGGTGACTGGCCCCTAGCATTCTCCTCACCTTCTCCTTTTTTCTTTCCTCTCAAGTCTAGCTGTTTTTACCTTTTTATTTTCTCTGCCTGGCTTCCCCACCTCTTTTTACCCATCCTAGCATTGGCTGTTCAGTTCTTTATTAAACCAATCAGGTTTAATAAGATTTAGACAGGCAAAGTAACACAGCTTTGTGGAGTTAAACAAATGCAACATAAAAGAATGCAACACATCTTTGCATCATTAAACAAATATTTCACAACATAAACAAAGGTAACACATCTTAAACTAACATTCCACAACACATGGTTTATTTATACAGTGGAATAGTACTTATCCTTAAGAAGAAAGAAATACCAATGCTCACTATAGCATGGATAAACCTTGAAAGCATGTTATGTAAAAGAAATCAGTCACAAAAGATCACAAAGAGCATGTATAATTCCAATTAAAAGATATGATCAGAATAGGAAAATTTCACGAGACACAAAATAGATTTGTGGTTATCAGGGTCTGCCAAGTAGGGGAAGCTGAGTTGAATAGGGAGTGACTGTCAAAAGGCTTCTTTTGGAGGCAATGAAAGTATTACATGGATGCTTACTGAATATACTAAAAATCATTGATTCATATACTTGAAATAGTACTTTTGCACAAGGTATATATATTTTTTTTTTTTTTTAAATATTTATTTATGTATTTATTATGTATA
>NW_026068001.1:3352489-3357851 GCF_014885135.2 Alexandromys fortis
TCAGCCCAAAGAGCAATCAGGGTTCCCTGCCCTGTGGGAAGTCCAAGGACCACCCACCTCCATCCAGGTCTAGTAAGGTGAGCATCCAAACTGCCTAGGCTCCCGCAAAGCCAGTACATGCAGTAAGATCAAAAACCCATTGACATTGTTCTTGAGTTCTCAGTAGTCCTCATAGTCCGCTATGTTCAGCGAATCCGGTTTTATCCCAGGCTTTTTCAGACCCAATCCAGCTGGCCTTGGTGAGTTCCCGATAGAACATCACAAGGTATATTTTTATTCAAGCCTTTTTTAAATGCAACAATAATGACATGGAGGAAAGGTATACACAATGCCATGATGCACAAAAGTACACCTTGTGGCTTGGCAGAGCCAGGTCCCCGCCCCCATACACACACGCACTTTGTACTGAGTAAAGCAGCTGCAGGCACAGCACCCAGCTGTTGACAGGACCGGCAAACTTTTGCATTTTAAACTGTTGCACTTCACAAATCGGTAAGTGGCCTGAGACTGCATGGTAATTGTCCCATGGTTGCAGCACTCATAGGATGACTGGGATATGAAGAAGATCCAAATATTAACACAATTTTCTGCTGTCCTCTATATTACAATTAAAGAATATTTCTTTATGTGGTGCTGGGTTAGAACCCAGGATTTGTGCATACTAAGCAAATGCTTTACCATGCAGCTCTACTCCTGTCCTACATCACAATTTAATTCCCTCAATGTCACTGTAGATGTAAACCGTAAACGTTGGTATGATCTGGGGTCTAAAAATATATATCACTCTCCATTGCTTCATTCTGTGGCTATGTAGAGCCTGATTGTGCAGCTTTCTCCTTTGATTGACAACAATCTTATGAGAGAAGAGGAGAAGCTTGGGAACCATGCCAATGATATTGACACTGGATCTGAATTAGATGCCACCAAAACACATAGCTCTTTACTGTCTCCAGGCAGTGTGGGTTAGCTTCACATCATCATCCAGTAAGAAAATGGATGGTACATTCTGAGCCTGTGCAGGGAAAACACACACCATAAAGTCTAGCCATCCCAGAATCAGTGTGAAAATTGATCCATCAAATGGCTTCTGAAGAATGGGAGACAGTGCTGACATCTCACAGGTCAATGATTTATACTTTAAGAATTAGAGAGAGAGATGTTTTCTGTCTGATGGAATGCCACTTTGAACAATGAATATTTTTTTCCATTTTCACCACTGAAACAACAATAAAAAAATCAAAGTGAGAGACAGAGCCAGCGGCAGTGCAGGCGGCAACGCAGGCCAGGCTGCAGTGCGGCCGGGACCAGAGGGGACTGCCGTGGTGGCAGAGGACGCAGGCAGCAGGGACCAGCACGCAACACCGAGAGCAGATCGCCCACTACAATTAAATCAAAGAGGTAGGCCTTTGGTTGGCGAAGGCCCTGGCAAACGGGGAGCCGGTTCCTGTTCCAGAAAACACTTCTGAAGGGTGAGAGGGTTCTTGGTCCCAGGCAGGAGCCAGGAAACAGAGCCAGGGCAATTAGTAAGAGAAGCCTCTGGCCAGCAGAGAAACCTGATCAGATTTTAAAAGACCAATTAGATAGCATTGAAAGGAGGAGATGGGCAGGCGCCAAGGCAGAACATCACCCAATAATCTGAAAAACAACATGAAAACACCAGATCCCAAAGATCTTACAACAGAAAGATTTGAACACCCTAACACAGAAGAAGTGGAAAAAATTGACTTTATGAAAGCAATAGAATCCCTTAAAAAATATGTAATAAACACCCTTATAGAAATGGATGAGAAGAATAACAAAAAGTTCGAAGAATTAAGTAAATATGTACATGAGACCCTGGGAAACCAAGAAAAAACGATCAAACAGGTAATGGAAACAGTGCAAGAATTGAAAACTGAAAGGGAAGCAAGGAAGAGAACACAAAGGGAAGAACAGCTGGATATGGAAAATCTAGGCCAACGAGCAGAGTCTACAGAAACAAGCATAATCAATAGACTACAAGAGATAGAAGAAAGAATCTCAGATGCTGAGGACACCATAGAGAAAATAAATGCACTGATCAAAGAAAACAGCAAAGCCAACAAATTCTCATCACAAAACATTCAAGAAATATGGGACACAATAAAAAGACCAAACCTAAGAATTATAGGAATAGAAGAAGGAGAAGAATCACAGCTCGAAGGCCCAGAAAATATTTTTAACAAAATTATGGAAGAAAACTTTCCCAACATAAAGAAAGTTATCCCCTTGAATATTCAAGAAGCATACAGAACACCAAACAGACTGGATCAAAGAAAAACTTCCCCTCGCCATATAATAATCAAAACACAAAATAGACAGGTTAAAGAAAGAATATTAAGAGCTGCAAAGGAAAAAGGCCAAGTAACCTATAAAGGTAAACCGATCAGAATTACACCTGACTTCTCTATGGAAACCATGAAAGCCAGAAGGTCCTGGATAGAGGTACTTCAAAAGCTAAGAGACCATGGATGCAAACCCAAACTTCTGTACCCTGCCAAGCTAGTGTTCACTATCAATGGAGAAAACAAGACATTCCAGGATAAGAACAAATTTAAACAATACGTAGCCACAAATCCAGCTCTACAGAAAGTAATAGAAGGAAAATCGCAACCCAAGGAATCCAACAATGCCAACACTGACTACAATAACTCAGGCATCTAGTGAACCTTCACCAGCACAACTCAAAGAAGGGACACACACACAAACTCTACTACCAAAAAAACAATAAGAATAACCGGAGTAAACAACAATTGGTCATTAATATCACTTAATATTAATGGTCTCAATTCACCTATAAAAAGGCACAGGCTAAGAGATTGGATACGAAAACAGGATCCAACATTCTGCTGTTTGCAAGAAACACATCTCAACCACAAAGACAGGCATCTACTCAGAGTAAAAGGTTGGGAAAAGGTCTTTCAAGCAAATGGTCCTAAGAAAAAAGCAGGTGTGGCCGTGCTAATTTCCAACAAAACGGACTTCAAACTAAAATCAATCAGAAGAGATCGAGAAGGACACTTTATACTCATAACAGGAACAATTCATCAGGATGACATCTCAATTCTGAATATCTATGCCCCTAATATAAAAGCACCCACTTATATAAAAGAAATATTACTAGAACTCAAGGCAGACATCAAACCACACACACTAATAGTAGGAGACTTCAACACACCTCTCTCTCCAATGGACAGGTCAATCAGACAGAAACCTAATAGAGAATTAAGAGAATTACTGGAGGTAATGAAACAAATGGACTTAACAGACATCTATAGAACACTCCACCCAAATAGGAAAGAATATACCTTCTTCTCTGCAGCTCATGGAACCTTCTCAAAAATTGACCATATACTCGGAAACAAAGGAAGCCTCCACAGATACAAAAGAATATCAGTGTCCACCTGTGTCTTATCAGATCACCACGGATTAAAGTTAGAAGGCAACAACAATGCTGCCCCCAGAAAGCCGACAAACTCATGGAAACTGAACAATCAACTACTGAACCACACCTGGGTGAAGGAAGAAATTAAGAAGGAAATTAAAGTCTTCCTTGAATTTAATGAAAATAAAGAGACAACATACTCAAACCTATGGGACACGATGAAAGCAGTGCTAAGAGGAAAGTTCATAGCACTAAGTGCCCACTTAAAGAAAACGGAGAAAGCATACATTGGGGACTTAACAGCACACCTGAAAGCTTTAGAAAAAAAAGAAGCAGATGTGCCCAGAAGGAGTAGAAGACTGGAAATAATCAAACTGAGGGCAGAAATCAACAAAATAGAAACACAGAAAACAGTCCAAAGAATCAATGAAACAAAAAGTTGGTTCTTGGAGAAAATCAACAAGATAGACAAACCCCTATCCAAACTAATTAAACAACAGAGGGAGAACACGCAAATAAATAAGATCAGAAATGAAAAGGGGGACATAACCACAGACACAGAGGAAATTCAGAGAATCATTAGATCTTACTACAGGAGCCTGTATGCCACAAAACTGGAAAATACAAAAGAAATGGACATCTTTTTAGATAAGTACCATATACCAAAGCTAAACCAAGACCAGGTGAAAGATCTAAATAGACCTGTTAGTCGCGAAGAACTTGAAGCAGTTATCAAAAATCTGCCCTCTAAAAAAAGCCCAGGACCAGATGGTTTCAATGCAGAATTCTACCAGAACTTCCAAGAAGAGCTAATACCTATTCTCCTTAATGTATTTCACAGTATAGAAACAGAAAAGTCATTGCCAAATTCCTTTTATGAAGCTACAGTTACCCTGATACCAAAACCACACAAAGACCCAACCAAGAAAGAGAACTACAGGCCTATCTCACTCATGAATATCGACGCAAAAATTCTTAATAAAATACTGGCAAACCGAATTCAAGAACACATTAGAAAAATTATCCATTATGATCAAGTAGGCTTCATCCCAGAGATGCAGGGCTGGTTCAACATACGCAAATCTATCAATGTAATCCACCATATAAATAAAATGAAAGAAAAAAACCATATGATCATTTCATTAGATGCTGAAAAAGCATTCGACAAAATCCAACACCCCTTTATGATAAAGGTATTGGAGAGACTAGGGATACAAGGGTCATACCTAAATATAATAAAAGCTATTTACAGCAAACCGACAGCTAACATTAAATTAAACGGAGAAAAACTCAAAGCCATCCCACTAAAATCAGGAACAAGACAAGGATTTCCACTCTCTCCAGACCTCTTCAATATAGTGCTTGAAGTTCTAGCAATAGCAATAAGACATATTTTTTGATATACATTGTGTTAAGACCCAGTTTCTCAATTACAATTATTTTAATTAGGGCTGGTGAGAGAGTTTAGTAGTTAACATCACTTTTGCTCTTGCAGAGACAGGATTTTCAGCAGCCAACTTCCATTGGCTCACAACCACCTGCAAATTACTGCTCCAGAGAGCTTGTATGCTCTCATCTGGTTACCATGGGCACTATACCCATGTGTATATAAACAAATACACATACATAAAAATTGTTCTTAGATCATTTTATAAAAAACAATTACAAGTAGAAAACAAATACACACACACATAAAACTAGGTTGTTATTTATTTACTTTTTTGACCACATTAAGTTTTAGTTTTATGATCCTTAGTATTGTTTAATAATTAGAAGGGCTTTTGTTATATATTTTGCATGAATTCACTGTCTTCCCACTGTCTCCCCAAACACTTAATGTCTTTGAGGATAATACTCTTATTTTTTTTTTATTGAAAAAAAAATTTCTGCCTCCTCCCCGCCTCCCATTTCCCTCCCCGTCTCCCTTTTCCCTTCCCCTCCTCCCACTCCTCTCCCCCT
>NW_026068001.1:3357986-3377868 GCF_014885135.2 Alexandromys fortis
GTCCATGTCTAGGAAGGTGAACATCTAAACTGGCTAGGCCCCACCAAGCCAGAACATGAAGTAGGATCAAAACCCAGTGCCATTGTCCTTGGTTTCTCATCAGCCCTCATTGTTCGCCATGATCAGAGAGTCTGGTTTTATCCCATGCTTTTTCAGTCACAGTCCAGCTGGCCTTGGTGAGCTCCCAATAGATCAGCCCCACTGTCTCAGTGGATGGGTGCACCCTTCGTGGTCCTGACATTCTTGCTCATGTTCTCCCTCCTTCTGCTCCTCATTGGGACCTTGGGAGCTCAGTCCAGTGCTCCAGTGTGGGTCTCTGTCTCTATCTCCATCCATCACCAGAGGGGCGTCGTGTGTAAGAAAGACAGCCCTGCAGAAGGAGCTGAGGGAGGGGGTTTGTGCTCTCTTCCGGGACAATCGCCCCTGGATATCACACACTCACCCATCCAGATGGAACTCCTCAGCACCTAAATAGGGCCTCCTGGTAGCCCGATGATCCGGGGACAGAAGGAAGGACAGGGCAGGCAGTGTGGGATCCAGGAGAGCACAGGAGCCCCTGGAGCACAGGCTGAGGGTGCCCAGGCTCTCTTACTGGGGACCTTGAGGCTCACTGCTCTGGGTGGGTAGCCTTAGTGTACGAGCTTAAAACTGTTGTTGAGCACTGTTTCAATGTCTTAATTGGCCTTATTTTCACTCACATTTATCGTTTTTTTCATTCAGTGTGACTTTCAATTACTAACCCCCCAACGCTATTGGTGAGTTCTTTCCAGCTAATAGCCTGACTAAAGCAGTGTCTGGGAAAGATGTGATTAATAGTATCTGTGGGCCTGAGGCTGTGTGGGAGTGGCAGCTGGTGCAGCTGTCTGTTCTAGGAAAGTCACTTGGGTCAGCCCATGCCATGGAAAAATATACTTTTCTCTGGGTATATACCTTCTGAAAGGAGAGTGATTAATCTAAGCCTATGTTTCCTTTTAATAAAGATCTTATTACTTCTCGGTCTTTTTGCTAAGATCAAGTGTAGTATGTGTTCTTATCAGTTTAATATCTGGTATGTCCTCTATCCGAGGACAATATAATAAATGGATTTTTGGAAGTAGGAGTTGGAATAGGACCTTGCTCCATCCACTCCACACATCAAACTGGTATTGCAGTACCTCCAGGAACCGTGCAAAATTTTTTTTTCATTTCTTTTATTTTTTGCAATACAAGCATCTGTATACAGAATAATGAACCCAACATGTGATTAGTAGTCAATCTTGGGGCTACAGATATGACTCAAATAGTACAGTGTTTGCCAAACATGAACAAACCCCTGCTTTCAATCCTGGTTAAATCAACACCATTAAACCCAGGTGTGCTGGCACATGTTTCCAGTCCCAGTACCTGGAGGTAGAAGCAGGAGGATTAGATGTTCAAGGTCATCCTTGCCTACAAAGTGAGACTGAGGCCAGTCTGAGCTACATTAGACCATGATGTCTCATATGTGTCTATACATACACACATACATATATAAAAACATACATACGCCTATCTTCTTTTCATACTTCCTATAACTTTTAGCATTACATAACATTCAGTGTGACTTTTATTTAGTATATAATATATAATGCATATAATGTACTGTATAATATTTCGTTATGAATACAATATTATCCAGCCTTTAAGAGGAAGGACATTTTGGCATATGTTACCACATGGATTATGCTAAATGAAATAAGCCAGTCCTCAAAAGTACAAGTATGCTTGTACTTGTCTGAGGTACCTAAACCATTAAATTCACAAAGGCAAAGCAGAGTACTGGGTGCTCAAGGTTGAGGGGAACAAGAGGTAGGGAGCTGTTTAATAGGTACAGAGTTTTAATTTTTTTGGTTAAGAGTTCTAAAGATTAGTTATGCTACAATGTCAATGTATTTCTTGAATTTATTATGACTGAATTATGTACTTAGAAATAGAAAAGAGGCTATGCTGTATTATGCATTTTATCATAATTAAATTATTTTAAAAGATGGAAAGGAAAAAGTTTTGATTGCAATTGTTGATGGCAAATCATGTACACAGACTAAATTAGAAGGTATGAAGGGCAAATAGTGTTTTGAGTGTGAGCCTTCTGTGTTCCCAAGTCCTCCTATTTGACCTATAATTGCCCACCCCATCTTCCCAGCAGCATCAATTGATAACATTTCTTATATGTCCCTCCATAGATAGAAAAGACACATTCTTTCGAAAAGCTGCATGGTATTTGTCTGGATTTCATGCATCTGCCATTCCCCCAACAGTGGCCCTTTGGTTGTCTCTCATTTGATGTTTCTTTAAAATCTCATCATGTAATAAATAATATACATTCCACTATGTCTTTAGTTATTTCATATAGTTCTTACATAATAACTAATTTTAACAGACATATCTACAGGATTCAAGATTCAGAAAGCAAAAGAGAATAAGCATTGCAATGTTCCACTGTTGTTGATGTCTCCCAGGTCATCATGATCCTCTGGGTATGCCATTTGCCTGACTTTTTACTATTTGCTCTTTGCATTTTTTTTTTTGCCTGCATTACTTACTACTTAAGGAAACTACATTTCCCAGGTTCCTCTGCCTGGAGCTTCAGTGGGGAGTAAGGAGAAAGACTGCTCTCTACTCCTATGCTTTAGGTAGAGTTTCCTGAAGTTGCTACAGCTTCTTGGCTCCATTTCCCACTAGACATCTCTACTCTATTACAACTCTTTTTGGGCACCCATCCGGGATTCTACTACTGTTGCTGCTGGTTCAGTATTATTAGGTTAGCAGATATTCTAGTGTGCTTCCTGTTGCTGCGATAAACACCATAACCAAATACAACATGAGGGGAAAAAAAGGTTTATTTGGCTTTAGAAGACTGAAGCATTGAGAGAAATCAGGGCAGAAAGTCAAGCCAGAGCAGAGACAAGAACCACGGAGGAAAGCTGTTTACTGGCTTGTTGTTGGGTTCACATCCAGCTAGCTGCCTTTATTATACACCCCAATCTCCCAGGGGTAGCACTGCTCACAGTGGTCTGGGCATTCCTCCATCAATTAGCAATCAAGAAAATGCTCTACCACCATGCCCAAAGGTGGCAATTCCTCAACCGAGGTTCCTTCTTCCTAGGTGTGTCAAGCTGACAATTGAAAATAACCTTCACAGCAAAGTTTAAGAATTTCATCATGTTGTCTTGATCATGAATTAGCATGGTGATTATCCAAATAGGATGAACAATTTGCTTATTGAATGTCTTTTTTTAAATCTCTGATGTCACAAGACTGATGCAATTCTGTCTCCTGGGAAGAATGTGAGGTGTGTCTGGAGATTACACTAGAACAGGCTTGCTAGGCTTAAGGGCACAAACAGGCTTGCCTTTAATCAGCAATAATGAAGATTCGTGCCTTCAGTTTTCATTACTGAAAGCTTTTTCAAGAATCTGCATGGAATGGTTCAAGGGCCACCTATTACTGCTGGTTAAAATGTGAACCCTGGGGTCAAAGAAATGTTAAGAATTAAAATAAGTATGAGAAAGAGTACCGTGGCTGATTGCTATTCCCAGTGCCACAGCTGGCAAACTTCCTGCAAGGAGCCAAGTAGAGCATAGTGTGGGTGTTAAGGGCTGTGCTGTCTTTGGTGACATGACTCATTTCTGATGTTTTAATACTGAAGCATCCACAGACTATGTTTAAAGGAATGAGCATGACTGTGCTTTAGCATGACTTTCTCTGCAAAAGGGCTGCTGGCAGGAGCTTCCCAGGTCATACTTTACCCACCCACATCCCAGAGTAAAAATCTGAGTCCTCATAAGGCACAGTCACTTCAAACCATAGAGTATTCCCTGTCTGTGACATCTGAAATAAATCATAGGTTAACAGGTCATTTGGATATTGGACTTTAGACATAGGCTGGCTATTATTAACTATATGACCTTGGTCAATCGTTTAGTTTCTTCATGGGAAAGCTGAATAATAGCTGTAATTTCAAAATAGATGTGCTGGATACAATTTTGTCAGCCTTTGCTCAGATTATTTTCTGCTGCCAATGTAGTCTTATTGTATTCGTTACTTTTCTCTCTGCAATATCAAAATTCCTAATGAAAGCAGTTTAAAGGATGAAGGGTTTACTGTGCTTCACAGTTTAAAGGTAGGAGCTCAACATTTCAGGGAGGGTATGATAGTGAGAGCGACTCCAGCTATGGTGGCAAAAGGATGAGGTAGCTGAACACATTGTGCTTCCTGTCCAGAAGTAGAAGGGATGAATTCTGGTACTCAACTGTCTTCTCTTTTATTCACTTTGTGACCGTAGTCCATGGAGTGGTACCACTCACATCTTATTCCTTCAGTTAAATTTTTCTGGGCAATGTCCTCATTGAGGCTTTCAGAGGTGTGTTTGTTAAGTGGTTTTAAAATCTAGTCAAACTAATGGAAAATAACCATCACAAGACCACTGCTTGTCAAATCGATGCCTAAGTACATCACTTTAAAGTCATTATGTTCCACTTTTGGTCCCATAAGATTACAGTCATTTTAGAGTACAAAATGCATTCATTCTATTTTAAAAGTCCCCATGGGCTTAGTAGTTTAACGACTGTTCAATAGCCTATAATCTAGATTCTTTCGATTCAAGGCAATAGCCTACCTATGAACCTTGTTTTTTTTTTTATTTTTTTATTTTTTGGTCGTTTTCAAAGTTACTTACTTCCAATGTACAGTGTCACAGAATAAACATTGCCATTTGAAATGGGGAAAATGGGAGAATGGCAATGAAAGTCAAGAGAAGAGCAAGACCAAAACCCAGCAGGACAAACACCCAACCCTGCAGTTATGCATCTCGTTTTAGGCCTGTGGTGGAGTTATCAAGGTTTCAGTGGCTTTGGGTAACCCCATCTCTCCAGCTCTGCTTACTGCGGTACATGTAACATCTCCCTTGGGACAGCTCCAGTCTATGCATGCAGCTTTCCATAGTGGATGTCCCACATTTCTGGCTTCCCTAATGTGCTGGGGTTTCTAATGCTAGTTAGGACTCACTTGCACAGCTCCATGCAGTGGCATCTCAGGTTTCTTTGCAGGTAATCTTCCCCTGCCACACACAGTCTGGCCTCACTAGTTTTTCCAAGTTTGAAAGTCCAGCCATCCATGGACTTCACAGCTTACATATTTTTTTAATATTTATTTATTTAATTAGGTGTACAGCATTTCTTCCATGTGTGCCCGCATGCCAGAAGGGGTGCCAGTTCTCATTACAGATGGTTGTGAGCCACCATGTGGTTGCTGGGAATTGAACTCAGGACCTCTGGAAGAGCAGGCAGTGCTCTTAACCTATGAGCCATCTCTCCAGCCCCACAGCTTACATATTCCATGCACACAAAGTCAGCATCATGCAGAAAACACTTCCATGTTCTACTGCCTCCTCAAAATGCAGTCTGGTTCTACCACAGCTATATATAATGACCTCTGTGTACCTTAGCAACTGAACGTGAGAAAATACTTTTCTGGACAGTTGTTTCAGGTAGGGAACCCACTCAACCACACTCTCAATTCAGGTTTTCTCAAATGAATTTGTGTTTCCACTGGTCGAAACTAGAGTACTTGCCTGTCATCCAGGTTTTTGTGTAATAGAACTATAATCTCCAACACTCACAGCCACTTTGTCTTTATTGGCCTTGTCTGCTACTTCAAATGTACACTTTTTTTTTTTTTTTTTTGCTGGGCAGTGGTGGCTCACGCCTTTAATCCCGGCACTCAGGTGGCAGAGGCAGGCAAATCTACGTGAGTTCAAGGCCAGCCTAGTCTACAAGAGCTAGTTCCAGGACAGGCTCCAAAGATACAGAGAAACTCTATCTCGAACTGCCCCCATCCCCCCCACTACCAAAAAAAGAAAATGAATTACACTTCTTTCCTCATCTAACTTTATGGTTTTGTGTTTTCTTTTTCTCACTTGGGATCTTACAAAATAAACAGTGAACTGTAACCATGCCATAGCCTGTGTTATGTGCTGCCTTGAAATTTCCTCTGCCTAACAACTTAGTTCATTCATTTTAATTCAGCATCACTCACATGCTTAGCATGCAGTAATGAAGGCAGATTCTTTGCTAAAGAATAACATGAATGGCCTCTAATCTAGTTCCCACAAGAGTCCTTAGTCTCCTTTGAAACAGCAAGAGCCAGGGCTCTACTATCTGCATTTCTCTCTGCCACGCTGGTTTGTCAAAATCCCACCAGAATAGCTCATTAGGTTCTGTTTACAGCAGTCTGAGGAATTCACCATCCCATAGATCCAAATTTTCTCACATTCATCACACAAACTAGTTAGAAAGGCCTGCGAGCCACATAATCAGGTTTATCACAGCAATAGCCCCACTCTTTGGTACCAACATTCTATATTGGTTATTTTTTTCATTGTAACAAAATAGCTGTCAAAAAGACAGTTATGGAAGGAAAGGTTTCCTGTGCTCACAGACTGTGGGTACAGTCCACCATGGTAGGGAACAGCTTTAGCCGTAGCAGCAGGGGCGTGAGGTAGCTGATCACACTGCATTCACGGTTAGGAAACAGAAAGATGAATGCTAGTGTTCAACTTGCTCTCTCCTTTTTATTGAGTCTAGGAACCTAGTTCAGGAGGTAATGCCACACTCATTCAGGGTGGCTCTTCCCTCATCAGTTAAACAGCTCAGAAAATATCCTCAAAGACATGCTAAAGGTATGCCTTTAGGTACTTCTAAAATCAAGTTGACAATCACACCTTTCCTGTAATTCCTTTTTCGCTTCTCTTCTTTTTCCCCAATTTTCCTCCTGCTAGTCTTGTTTTTTAGACTGTCTCAGTATGTAGCCTAGACTGGACTTGAATTTGATGCCCTCCTCTTTGTCCGAGCCTTCCAGCGGCTGAGATTAGGAGCACGTGCAACCATGCTTGTCCTCTCTCTCAGGCTACGCTGCTCCCACCCCCCACATTCTCCTACTTCTCCAGGAAGTCCCTGGCGTAGTAGTTCTCACCTAAGTCTTTTACCTTCATTTCTTACTTGGAAACGAATTTGACAGACTAACAACATCTGTACTGTCTGAACTTTCTGAGGGGGGGATACCATTCTTCTCCTTGGAGGTGGGATTATTGTACAAGATGCATAATAACTGTCTGACTTCTATGGCAGTGTGTGCAAACTTTCTTGAAACCAAAGTAGACAAAAAAGAGATAGAATAAAACTTATGACAATGCTGTCAGGGGACACTTAAGTTAACTTTGAAGACTATGATGGTTGGTTTTAGTGTCAACTTGCTACAAAACAGAATCGCCTGGTTCGAGAGCCTCAACTGAAGAACTGTCCTGTTTGTCTTATTTTGACTTGGGAAGATCGTTCCTAAGTGTCAGCAGCACCCTCTGATAGTAGTCCAGACAGAAAAGGCCATGGCAGAAGAAAGAGTATCTTGCCTTTTGTTCACTTGGCTTCTCTGTTGCCACTGAATTTATTTTCCCTGGTGCTGCTGCTGCTGCTGGTGGTGGTGGTGATTCTTTCACTGATACCAGAAATACTGCTTCCTAGCTTTCATCATTGGCTGACGACTATCGGATCTCCAGGAACCTTTCAGATTTTCTGTATTAGATTGGGATTGCTGAGGCACCCAGCTTTATGGCATGAGCAACTATTGAGTTCTTGGCTTCTCTAGTTGGAGATAATCACTGAGGGACTACTTTGACTGCTAGGACACACAGCTTCAGGGACTGAGCAACAAATGTGACCTCAGCCTCTCATGCATGATTTTGCTATTGTTACCATTTTAATGTAAGATATATATATATATATATATATATATATATATATATGGAGTAAAGAATGGGATCAGGTAAAGTGGACTCTTCTCTGGTTACATAATCCATAAAACTTTCACATGTGGCTTCTGCAGCCAGATTACCTATGTCTGCTTCCTTGTAATGCTATTATTAGCTCTATAACCCTTATGTAAGTGCTTATCCTTCTTATTGTCCTCATTTGTAAAATGTGGTTTTAAGGGGAGGGAATGGAGAGGTTGAACCCAGAACCTTATGCATATTAAATATACACTCTACATCTTCCATTCAGGATGGAATCTCCATGAAATTGCTGAATGATTTAATGGTCATTCCTTTTTTAAAACTCTTTAAATGATACCTGAAACAAGAAAACATTTTACAAATGAGAAACATTTTTGTGATCATTAAATCCCCCAATTTTTAAAAGTTCCTGTTAGTTCTGTTGCCCTGATAAACTAAGCAATAGAGAACAAGCTTCTATCCTGTTTGCTACACACATCATCCTGCCTGGAGATGGCCCTGCATGAGCTTGTGTAGGAGGAGCGTGAGGCTGTGAGGAAAATTTCCCTAAGGGCATCCTATCTGGCCATTCCTTGAAGCTCTCTGTTAGCCCTAAGAGAGACTGCCTGGGAGATTTATATATAAATGGTGACATTTTAGCCCTTTGTAGAATTGCTTTTATTAGGCTGTGCTTTATCATTATACGTTTGGTCTATGCTGCAGAACATTATAAAGAATAGCTCCATGAACTATTGACTTCTCTATAAAGATGCCATCAAAGAGATTAATTTCATTTCAGCATCCTCTATACAGGGAGAACCTTCTCTCCTGTTTCATTACTAAGAATAATTCTTCCTTTTTTGTTTTTTCTTTCCTGCATGACTCTGTAAAATATATCTGGTTTTCTCTTTGTAGCCCTCTATCAAGTGGACAGATTCCGGCAGGATACTTTGTGGAGAGAGATTCTAACTACCTCCTTGCTTTATTTGTGTTTTGTGCTCTCTGTTTCCCTCTTCCTGATCATCTTATTTGAACTTATGGTTCCAGAGGGTCAAAGTCCATGATAGTGGGGATGCACCATAGTAGGTGAGATGCATGGTGGCCGGAAGAGCAAACTGAGAGCTCATATTTTGAACCACAAGTATGAGGCTGAGAAGGCACACTGGATGTAAGGAAGGCTACTTACTTTCCAATTCTTTCCTTGGTAGCATACTTCCCCTAGCCAGACTGTGCCTTGTTCTGTGGTCTGCTCCTGGAAACCTGACAAGGATGACAAGAGAACAAAGAAAGAAGAGATACACATACTGTCTTGGTCACTCTTCTATTGCTGTGAAGAGAAACCACGACCAAGGCAGCTCTTATTAAAGAAAGCATTTAATTGGTTGCCTGTTTACAGTTTTAGAGAGTTGGTCCATTATCATCATGGCAAGAAACAGACATGCATGATGCTGAAGAAGTAGCTGAGAGCTTTCATTCTGACCTGCAGACAGCAGGCCGAGAGGAGTCTGGGCCTGGCATGGGATTATGAAACCTCAAAGCCCATACCTTCAACAAAACCATACCTTTAATCTTTCCCAGTTATCATTATCTGGAGACCAAGTGGCCAAACATATGAGCTTACAGGGGCTATTTTAGATTACGTGATGGGTACAGTTGCTGTGATGAAACATGAACACCAAAAGAGGTTTATCTGACCTATTCTTTCACATTGTAGCCCATCACTGAAGGATGTCAGGACAGGAACTCAAACAGGGCAGCAACCTGGAGTCGGGAGCTGATGCAATGACCATGGAGGGAGGTGTTTATTGGCTTACTCAACCTGCTTTCTTGTAGAACACAGGAGCAGCACAGGTGTGGAACCACTCACAATTAAGAAAATGCTCTACAACTGAATCTTATGAGGTATTTTTCTCAACAGAAAGACTGCAAATTAAAGCCCATAACATAGATTCTAAAATGGAAGTTTAATCAGGTGAGGACATGACAAAAAATTTAAAGCAAATATCCAACTATTTCAAACAACTCCAAAAAGAATTTTCACATTTGTAACTCTGCCAACACAAACACTTAACAACGAACCTTATGTCTTAGTTACAGTTTTTAAAAATTAAACCAAAAAGACAAACTAGTCTAATGTTTCTGTGGCAGATGCATCCTGGTATCATTCCAAAGTAGATATTAGAATGATTTTCATTTTCTTTCCTCAAATTCTATACAAGCTGGTTAACCAGCTATACAAAATGGGGGTGGGGCTATGGACATGAAAAGAAAGGTATTAGATGATATTAATTCCCCACCAAGAAAATGGTAGTTTATAAAATTATGGATTACCATTTAAAAACTCAAAGCTAATAAACAGGAAAGAGAGGGGTCTTTTCTCCTTACTTCCCAAGTAGGAGGCTGAGTGAATGGCACTGCATTAGAAAGCACCATGCTAAGGAGCCTTGTTGTAGGGGTTAGCCAATGGGAAGCACCAGGAGATCAGAAAGAGAAAAAGGAGTCAAATTGCAGCATTTATTCTCTTAACATTCTCCTCATGATGTCATCTTATCTTATGAACAAAAGGGGAGGATGAGACCAAACAAACAAAAAAACCTTTGCTCTTCTCAAAAATATTTCCCCTCTCTCTCCCTCCTTTCCACTTCCTCTTCCTTTCTCCTTCTCTTCTGCATCTCAACCAAGCTTTAGGAGCACTAAAATCTCTCCATCATTAAAAGCCTCAGGGTACTGGTTTACCTACTTCTTGCAGCATGTTTTCTTTCGCTCTGAACATGGAATCCCAAACCCCATGCCACTGAGCTACACTTTCAGGCTGAATTATCTTAGCCAAAAGATGACTCCTCCCTTTGGCTGGGCCCACAACTGATGATAAGCACACAAAGTCACTAAAATTCTTAGGAACTGTTTTTACTTATATTTCAGCTCTCCCACTCACCACCATATACTCTTATGGGAGTTATTTAGCATTCTAAGTCAATTTGTTTTGTTGTATTACAGGTATAAAAGCACAATGATGATTTTGCATTATGTCAACTTAGCTGAGTTAGCTCTGAGACTCCTAGAATTTACTTTCTTTGTTGGTTCTGGGTTAAGATTGGCAACAGGAAAAATTGGAAGGTAGACGTAAGACAGGAAGGAAAGCAGACATATAGTTCTAATGCTGTTCCACTGAGGAGTCATAACAAACACACATTGTTTGTGAATGGCAGCAGTTGGGACTACAGCTTTTCTGGCACTGGCTGGCCCCTCCTCAGTATCTTTGAATGCTAGGTGAACCCTGTGTGAAGTTCCGTGGTGAAGCCTGCCAGCTTCTTCAAGTCACCCACACCTTTGAAGTTGCAGGCTTACCCAATGAGAAACTAGTGTGTGTTCCAATGTGTTATCCATGTGATTAGTATGAGTAGTTCTGATTAGAGACAAATGGAGTTTGTAATTCATTCATGTTCTTGTTTATTTCATATTATTTTCCTTTCCAAACTGATTTAAAGGTTTTCTTGAGGCCCAGCATCAGAAAGAGAAGCAAGAGCCGTACTGTATAAAGCATACAAGTCCAGCGAAGGGTGTAGCTCAGTGTAAAGCACTGTGAGGGCTCTAGATTCTACTCCTATACAGAAAACAACGGTACAACTCTGCATCCAAAGCCCTCATTCCTACAGTAAATCTTATTACTTGTGGTGACAGCTCTTCTCTGATATAACTTTAGTGGTACCAGTATATTGTGAAGAATAATACAGTGAATAGAGTGTTCAATAGAAAGTGTAGGACAATACCCAGTATCTGTGACTCTTGCTTTCCAACTCTGTGGAACTTCCACCTCTATTTGCCATTGAATACTGTTTTGGTTTCTTTTTCCACCTGACAGAATGGATCCACATTCTAGAATTCATATTTTTAAGATACACAAAATAGAAAAAGATCCACAATATGGAGTTTTAAAATAGACATTGGACTTAATGATCAAGAGACATTATCTAATTTAATATTCTTCAGAAAAACTCTAGAAACTTTCAGGTGAGGATATTGCTCAAGGGTATGACATCAAGAGCCATGTCAACCACAGTTGGTTAAAAACTTGTGGACTCGTGAATGATCTACGGTTATATAAGTTTCATATTAATATGTTTTTCTCAAAGTTAAATAAGATTTATGAATATTATTAGTGTACTATTTATAAATCTTATAATTACTGTATAAAGCAAGGGCAATTACTCTCATTTGTTCTTTGATTAATAGTCAACACAATTCAAACAGATTAAATTAACTTTAAAAATTAATCCTATTTATAAAGTTACTTAATTCCACTTTTCAAAGTATACTTGTAAATTTAATAAAAGCCTTTCAAATGCCTGACAAGCCTTAAGAATAATCCTAACAAACAAAATTCTACCAACTAAATGACTATGGTGAAAATAACTTAAGCCTGTGTTGAAATAGGAAGCGGCGGGGCTGCGTCCCCAACACCCCGGCCGCTTGGCTAGCTCATGCCCGAAATAACAACACACAAACTGTATTCATTTAACTGCTTGACCCATTTCTATCTAGCCTCTTCTAGGCTAATTCTCACATATTAATTTAGCCCATTTCTAATCATCTGTGTAAGCACCCCAAGGTGCGCTTACCGGGAAGATTCTAGCCTAAGTCCTTCGTGGGTTGCAGCTGCCTGGGAGAGCGGAGCATGGCGTCTCTGCTCCGGAGAGCAGAGTCTCTCCAGGAGCAGAGCAGAGTCTGACCTCACTTCCTCTTCCGCCCAGAATTCTATTCTGTTTACTCCTCCCATCTATGTTCCCAGCCATGAGGCCAAGCAGCTGGTTTATTATAACTTAACCAATGAAATCAACAGATTGATATATGACACTCCCACATCAAGCCCCCTTTTTCTGTTTAAACAAAAAAAAGGCTTTAACTTAACATAGCAAAATTACATATAACAAAACAGTTATCAAGTAAAAATTACAATAATCTATATCATAACTAAGAAAAACTATAACTATAGCTAACTATTCTTAACTCCATCAAACAGTCCAGAAAGATACAATATTACCTAAACAAATAAGAAATAAGCAAACTCTCAAACTCTAGAAATGACAGAGACATCTCGCTGTCTGGACAGTCACCCAAAGTTCCTCTGTACCGTTGGGGCATCCATCTTCAGCCTAGAGGCCCATAGTTTCCAGCAGACATTTCCACAAAGCAGGAACTTTCAAAGGCAGTCACTATCTGCTTGTCCTGAAGAATGTCTTGCAGACTCTTTCATGAATCAGGAACCCCGAAAGATCATCTCACCTTTAGGCAAGTTCAGCAGTCCTCTCTCTCCGGGTTCTCTGTGTCCAGTTTATGCAATAGTCCAGGCAAGAGCAGTTTCTTGCCCAAATGGCTATCAAACTCCATAAGGATCCTCTTCGATGCCCATCTTCCTCTTGAAGTAGATTGGTGCTGCCAGGAGCAGAGTGTCTCATTGTCATGAAAAGTCCTAAGTTATTAAAACATGTAAAATGCCATATTCTCTAGCCTTTGAAAGATATGAAGAATGCCTATCTAAAATATATCTATGCACATCTAGAAAATCTTAACTAACATGACTACAAACTTAATTATTATTAATGATTATTCATTAACAACCTATATACATTCAAAATTGACCTTAAATCTCTATCAATAAAGCAAAATCTATACTAATGCAGATTATTCATATCTATATCATATCCCCCTTTAAATGTAAAAGAACATTTATAAACAATATTTGGGAACATGGGCGTAGTTTTTTTCTCTCCAAACTGCTTCCTGCTGAATGGGGGCGTTGTTACTTAGGTCTTTCATGGTATAACCTGTGTGCTAGTTTCATCTCAGTTGGCAGTTGAGCGAAGCAATTTTCTGAAGGTATTCACAGCAACTGTTCAGGAGGGCATGGTCCATCATACCATATCGGAATAGAAGAAATGAACAGGGTCTCATCCTCTGTGAAAACAAAAAAAGAAACTCCGGAAAGATTCTAGCCTAAGTCCTTCGTGGGTTGCAGCTGCCTGGGAGAGCTGAGCATGGCGTCTCTGCTCCAGCAGAGCTGTCGGGTCTCTCTGGGAGCAGAGCAGAGTCTGACCTCACTTCCTCTTCCGCCCAGAATTCTATTCTGTTTACTCCTCCCATCTATGTTCCAGCCATGAGGCCAAGCAGCTGGTTTATTATAACTTAACCAATGAAATCAACAGATTGATATATGACACTCCCACATCAAGCCTGTAATTCTGCAGAATTTTGACTTCTAAACATTTCAACATTTTTAATATACTTAGTAAAAGTCTCTTTTTCTATCTAAGATTATGGGTCAAAATCAATGGCTTAAAACTAATCTGACAGATTTTGTAAATTGCCAAATTTTCAGATATTGTAAAGAGATTATTTTTTTATTTTTAGTTGACATAAAGCATTATTACTATGGTAATTTACTTTATTATAGCTTTCTAAATTATCCCCAGGATTGAAAAGTCACTCAAGTAAAGGTGGAAATTTGACTGTATCTGGTAGATTGAACTGAAGTCAGAAGGCAGGTTTTACCCTCAGGTTGTGCTTGCTTATTAGAGGTTCAAGACCAAGACATAATGATTTCAGTGATTTGTGTTCCTCAATGAGTCTGCCTTAGTAAGAGAGTGCACAGGGTACCTTCTCCCACTTTTTAAATAACCATTTTGTTCATGGGAGACCCTAAAGCCATTTCTTTGATGTTCAAACTTTGGGTCAATCAGTTTGGATTCCACTCAGGTAAAAGCTAAACTACCTTCCTCCTTAATTATATTCTGGACTCCTTAACTGTTTGATTTCATTCTGCACTGTCTTGTACATTTTGGTGTCCATGACCCATAGTCATAAGTTAATTTGAACCCAGGTCTTCTTGATTCCAGAGCTTGGGCTGCAGTCCACCACATGAGGTTATTTTATGAATATTCTCAGGTTTTTTTTCTTTTTTTTCCCCTCAGGATTTTTAAGCTAGTATTTCCATCTAATTCCAATTTATGAAGTTCCAAGCACATTTCTATCCTAACTTCCCTTTTCATAACTTCCTAGAATTGTCACTATTCATCCTAAAATACAGTGACCAAATTGAAGATGTGATTGAATGTAGTCTTGTGAGTCTGCACAACCAAAAGCCGAAAGAGTGAAAACGTTGCCTACTTATTGAAAACAACAAGAATACTGCGGATAATCTGCAAATCAATGCTTCTCCCTTAAAAAGAAAGCACAAGGCTTTTTGTTAGTGAATTATATATATATATATATATGTATATATATACATATATATATATATAATTGATACAGAAAACATTATCACAAGTAAAGGACATGACATTCCCAAGTATGCATATAATTGGAGATTATACTTCCTACAAACATATCCAAAATTGGCAAATGAGAACAACCCCTCTTCACTGCAGAGAATTTATTGCCATATTAAGATTACAATAAGCAAATGTAACCCTAGTCACCAAGTAGAGGAGATAGGCCTGCCTTAGGTTGCTTTAAATGGATTCGTGTGGTTTTCTCAGATGAGCTTTATCTGAAACCTAAAAACAATGTGGAAAAGGCTAACTATCATTTAAAGGGCCAGCAACTATTTCTCTGTTATGTATGAGAGCTTTCCCTTAAAGTTTTTGCCTAGCAGCTAACAAAGGAGCATTTGCCCACCTTAGTAAGAGACAGAGTTCAAGGATCAGTCGTTCAAGGGGCTCTCCAAAACTCTTCTGGCATGTGGGTCTGCCTCTTTTCCCTCACACCTCATATGATATACTTCATCTTTTTAAAAAACAATCTTAAAGATGGAACATATGTTCTGTGCAAGTTAGATAGGTGCTCTATCATTGAACTCTCTCTCTCTCTCTCTCTCTCTCTCTCTGTGTGTGTGTGTGTGTGTGTGTGTGTGTGTACATACATAAAGGTTGCAAGACAAACTTAGGTGCCACCTTCAGGTAGGCCATCCACTTATCTTGGGACAGAGACTCTCATTGGCAGAAGCTCACCAATCAGGCTATGATGCCTGGTCAGTGAGTCCCAGGGATCCTCTTGTCTTTGCCTCCCCAGGACTGGGATTACAAGTGCACGCCAAAATACTTGGCATTTTTGTATTGTTTCTAAAATACTTGGCATTTTTAAATTGCTTTTGAAGCTTGAACTGAGCTCCACGCACTTAAGAAACAAGCATTTTACCAACTGAGCCACCTACCAGCCAAATCAATGATCCTGATGTGTGCTTTAAAGTCTCCAGTGAAGGTGAGTTTTAAGAGCCTCATCAAATTGTTCTCTGAGGTTGATGTGTAGAAATGACATTATTAATTCTCTTTGCACACAAACTGCCTGTTTTTTAGCACTCTAACTTTTTAGGTTTAACTATCTATTCAAACCTAATATGGAGATATACATTGAAGTTATTCCTCCAATTTTATCTTGTTTCCTGGGCAAATCATTACAGCCTATATAGTTCTTTCTATATTTGCCAACTGAGATTGTGATCCTTTTGAGTTGGCTTTAACTTCTGAAACTAAAGTATACCTTGTGTTTTCATTTGAGTTTTTTAGCAAAAGTTTCTAAGAACAAAACAACTAACCAGAGATAAACATAGCTTTAGCGATTTCTATCCTAGTTTATACAGCTCCATTAACTAAAACAATTTGAGTATCATTAACCCAGAACAAATTCTTTTTAAATTTCACTGATATTTCTGAATTTTGTCTATGACATCATGAAGCTGTCATGTCTTAATGAAGTCAGGACAGTTTATCTCTAGTACCTGCTATTTAGCTGGACATGGAATATGGTACATAGCAGTAGGACCACTAAGGATTTTCTAGAACATTATACATTCTCTCTTTCCATGTTTTTTGTCTACAAAATATATGAAAGCATATCAACAGAAAACTGACTGGCAAGATCAATGCAAAATATGACAGCTATATTAATCCTGAAGGCCTGCAATTTACAGAACAGTTGTGGGTTTCTATCAAAAGGTTTTAGGCACTCCTCTCTTTGAGTTGGTCTTGGACAAATTGCTCATTAGATTTGTCTTATGTGATGATAGTATTGGCGCTTAAGTAATTGATACTCCTTATTTTCTTGCAGTTTTTTGACTTTGGAAAACAAAGGAAAAGCAGGTTTGATTATTTTAACAAGGTAAGTTCACTGTGTTGGTCTCCTGCGCTTAATTGAAAATAGGAACTTTTGCTCCCTAGTAAAGTAGTTCAGTTCATTCTACCTTTGCTTCATAGCTTACATAAACATATTTTATGTGAAATATTTGTTTATTTATATTTTTGACAGGGCTACGGATGGAAATAATGGCCTTGGGTTTGCTACTCAACTCCTCCTCTACTGACCTACACCTTTAGCCCATGCAAATTAACCTTTTTAAAAAATTAAAATCTTTTCATTTATTGCTTGAGCATTGTATTCATGTATACAATGTATTTTGATCATATCCATCCTGTGGTGATTTAAATGAGTATGGCTCTCATAGGCTATGCTTGAATACTTGATCCCCAGTTGGTAGAACTTCTTGGGAAGAATTAGAAGGCATGGCCCTGTTGAAGGTGTGTCACTATGGGCTAGCTTTCAGGTATGAAAGTATTCATTACAATTCCAGTGTTTTCTCTCTGCATCCTATTTGTGACCAAGATTTGAGCTCTCAGCTGTTCCTGCTACCATGCCTTTGCTCTGCCATCATGGACTCTAATCTCTGAAACCATAAGTGCAATTAAATGTTTTCTTATATAAGTTGCCTTGGTTGTGGTATTTTATCAAAGAAATAGAAAAGTAACTAAGCTAAATATTAAGTATAATCTATAATATATGTATATATACTTATAATCAAGCTATAAGTAAGAAGTTAATACCAGGAAGTGGACTGTTACTGTGACAGAACTGACTGTGTTGGTTCTTGTGAAGAAATGTAGAAGACTTTGGGGCTTTTAGACTCCAAAAGTAGTTGAATGCTGTGAGTGAAGCTTAATGGGCCATGAAGTTGGAACAGTCCACTGGGTTTCTCATTATTGTGACAAAATACTCCACAAAAACAACTTAGCAAAGAAGGGTTTTTTTTAAGTATCATGGTGGAAAAGTCATGAATGCAGGAGCTTCAGATCACTGGTTCCATTGCAACCACAGCGAGGAAGCAGAGACAATAAATGCTTACTCTCAGCTCTCTTCTGTTTTATTTGGTATGGGACCCCAGCCCATGGAATGGTAATACTCACATTTAAGGTGGGTCTTCCCACTTCCGTTTAGCCCAGAAATGCCAAGAGGCTTATCTCACAGAGCAGTCTAGGTCTTAGGTCTTGTCAATTTGACAATTAATATTAACTCTCACAGGTACTACAAAGGGTGATTAGCAGAAATAAACCAAATGTAAAGAAAGTGCCTTCCCAAGCTGTTATTGGTATCAATGATTTGTCTATGGAGCCTCCTCACAGAAATATTTATTCAACATGATATGTTTAAGCATAGAACAAAATAGAAACCTTATACCTATCAACTCATTTGAACAACTGCTAACCTTTTACCACATTTGCTTCATCTCTATTCTGTTTTTAAGGGCCATGTATCATGGTACTTCTCTCCTATAAACAAAATATCATAGGCTGAGTAACATACAAACCACAGAAAATTATTTCTCTTAGTTCCAGAGGTGGGGACGGCCAAGATAAAGGTGGGTAATTATCCAGTGAGGGCCTCCTGATACTTAGTTCACAGAGGGTCATCTTTTGTACTTCCCTTATAGTATAGAGTCCTCACAATCTAATCATGCTGTTAAACACACCAAATTCTTTATATATTACCCTGCAGTTTAGGATCTCAACACATGAATTTAGAGCAAACAAATACTCAAAGCAGAACAATCTTCAAATAAATAATTTTCTCTGATGTATTTGTAATGATAACACAACCCTAAGAAAATGAGCAACAATTTTTTACTGTCATTTAATACCAATTTCCCTTGCAAACATCTTCAAATGCTTACAAATTGCCTTCCTAGCTCTTTTTTAAAGCAGGAATACAAAGACTGACGATTTCTTATAATTATGCCTTTCCAGTCTCATTAAATTTAGACTTTCTTTTATCTTAGTTCTCAGTATTGAATTTTAGAGAAGAATGATTGAATATTTTACAAAATGCTTTGCTCTCTGCCTTGAGATCACTTTGTTTTCTTGTTGCAGCATTGAAATTGCGTTCTTTGTCACAATTAATGTGTAAAAGGAAGGTTAAATATAAAAACTTGATTAGATGCAGATTAAACATTCCTCAGAAATACCGTGTAGGTGTTGTTGTATGCTTTCTCCATCATATGAGGATGCTCAGTTTTGAAATGTGTCTATGATTAGTGATACTAATTTTGTACCTTAAATTAGGGTAGTTTCTATGGGTTAAAGGGCAGTTTTGGTAAAGAGTGAACTTGGGACTCTCAAATAGAAAATGGACATGTGTCAAGGTTTTATTTAGCTTAGCAATTCATGTGGGAATTACTGAAATGTGTCAATTGGCTCAAAAGAAAATCCAAAATGCAGACATATAAGCAGGCTGAACAAATGCTGAAATGAATTGGCTTCACTTAGTATTCATAGGGCCCTAACGAACTACATCTCGACCAGACATGTTCTACTTCTGTGAGCAAGACTTGATTGCATTATTCTATCATTTAAATGGTTACAGTGCAATACAAAGACAAGGAAAGGCCCAGAAACTCAAAGGAATCAAGATAGATCATTTACTTTTCCATCTAAGAAAGAAATCTTTGGTCTATATCAAAGCTTTTCACAAACGTTCCCTGTCATCTAGACCACTCTAGTAATAGGGTTCGCAATCTTCTGTTAGTGAGTTCCCTGAGGAGTAATTTCCTTTGTGGAGGCAGTGATAGGACTGAACCCATTGTTAGTATTCAGGCACACCCTGGTACACTGCCTCATGCTCTGCACCTGCCTGCATAGCAGATGGAACCCTTTCCTTTTAAGAGAAAAGCTCCTCCCACTCCTAGTCTCCCACTTTTCCTGAGTTCTTCGGTAGAGACAGTTCTCCACCTCTGTCTCCCTCTCTTCCCCTCCCCTCCCCTCCCCTCCCCTCCCCTCC
>NW_026068001.1:3377933-3411799 GCF_014885135.2 Alexandromys fortis
CCCCCCCCCCCGTTTATGTGTCTCTCCTTCCCCCTCTACCCTCCCAATACCATCTTCTTAAATTAACTCTACATTCATATTCTCTTTGCGTGGCATATTCAGTTTCCTGCCCGCGTTCCTCACCTGCCATGGACCCACCAATGCGCTCTCTCTCTCTCTCTCTCTCTCTCTCTCTCTCTCTCTCTCTCTCTCTCTCTGTATCCTACACCCAGGATCTCTCATATCTTAGGCAAGAGCTCTGCAACTGAACTACACCTGACAGGCATACTTGAAGCATGCCAATATCCAGATTTCCATGTTGTCATGGAGATGCAATGATACGGTGTAATGTTTTAAGCATACAGTGTTTTTTTTCCTCCTAAATCAAGTATTTTATCTACAGCAACAAAATAAAGATCATTTCAACTGTATCATTTCTTCTTTGTTTGTTTGAACGAGGTTTTCCTCCCAATCAAGTTTTGCATAGATTTTGTGTCCTTGGGAAACTCTCAGACAAGATTCACAAAGGGGAACAAAAGAAACAAAGATATATCAGCTAAACAAAGGGTGGTTGGGGCTAGGTGCAAGCACTCTGAAGCCAGTTGAGGTATAGCTCAACAGAGAAGCTGCCAATGCAGTTTGGGTCTCACTATGTAGCCTTGACTGGACTCCAACTTGATATCCTCCTGCCTCAGCTTCCTAAAGGCTGGGATTACAAGCATACCACAGCACGCCCAGCTTTGTCTTGCTCAATTTTTTAAATGCTCTGGCTGTCACAACTTTAATCACAAAGTGTTTTCCTAGTCTGTCTCCTTTACCCTTTCAACATGCTTCCATTAATATTTGAGTCTCCCCTAGCTGACAGAAAATAAAGATGTAGCAAATTGGCCAATTTCAAAAGACAGAAGACATAAAATGCAGAACTAATGAGGTTTTTGTCACTGTGGTTTTCACAGCCATTAAAAAGTTAGTAAAGGAGATACTATAAATAGCTTTATGCCAATATTCATGTTAGCGTGGGCAAAATGGGAAAATTCAATTTTATTGATCTCTATAAAAAACTTGCTTTGGTTTCATTGATTTTCTTTGTTTTTCTTTTACTGATATTTTCAATTAAAATGTAAAAGTACAGTTTTTCTCTTGTGCATCCTCTCCCTTACACTAAAACAACATTTAGAAGTGAGCTCTCATATGAGGATGAAACCTCTCACTTTAAAATTATTTTGAAAATATATATGCATGCACACTTTGAGATAGTGGTGGGCACATTATTTCTGGTTATCATTTGAAGAGAATGAAGATCTCTGGGATTCAGTTCAGTTCCCTAACACACATATCTGGTGGTTCATAACCCCTGTAACTACAGCTCCAGGTGTTATCTGATGTCTTTTTCTGGCCCCTGGGGGCAACTGCACCCACATTCACAGAGGTACATGCATGCATTTTTTTTATTTTTTTAAATAACAAAGCTGTGACTTTCTCACCTCAACATCTCTAGCATTTAGAATTCTTACTGACATAGGTATTGGAACAGACTTTTAAACCTTGCATTTAAAAGATACTATGAGACCCTCACCCCTTATTCTCAAAGAGGCAAGAAGAAATTTCCTAGCAGAATGTTTTCCCAGGAAGATAGTGGCCTTCCCCTCTCCGACCCAGGACATTCCGAGCACAAGGTCTCTTAGCTCAGCCCAGCCAAACACCTGGTACAGGCTGATAAAGATGGCCTAACTCAAGAACAGCGGCCTTGCTCTAAGAACAAGGAGAAAGCTGACTTAACAGAATGGGAGGGAGCAAAAGTCCTTGTACCCATGCCAAAGCATCTTCAAAGATTCTCTTTGTAGTTATGCCTTGAAAAGCTCACCCCACAGAGGAGACACAACTCCTCTCTACCTCTTTGTAACGGGGATGGACAGGAGTTCCACACATGTTTGTATTGTGCTGATTAAACCTTGCTTATTACAGTCTGGGCCTCTCTGCTGGTCTCTCTCTGGGGGTCGTAATCTGGGCACAACAATCAGTGCAGGGGTGTTTATTGCTAAGCTAATTTAAAAGCGTTACTGAAGAAAGATCTGGGTTATTAGCTATCAAGCGAAGAGCAGGGATGAAATTTCTGTTAAAGTCAACAAGATTCTTGCAACCAATGGAGGCTAAAGATAGGACCTAAGGAGGCAATCTAATCAGAAAGACAGCTTCAGAGGAGAATTCTGACTAAATGCTGGTTAAGGACAGTCTGCTGACATCAAAATGGTTGTCCTGTTCATTACCCAGAGCTGTTCCTCCATCTATTCCTTCAGCTTTAAAAAGAGAATAAGGAAATTTTCTCGGGCAAACTCTAGAGGGGTTGGGGGAAGTTCAGGAGCAGAGCACTGGACTACATTTCCCAGAAGCCCTCGTAGGGCGGGACCCAACTAATCCGCCCCTAACCCTGAGTCTTGCGACTGCGCACAAAGTGCTGAAGGGGCTGTGCTGAGAAGAGTGGGCGGTGACAAGACTGTCTGGAGGAGGAGGCTGAGGAAAAAGAGAGACCATAGACTTCCACCTCGGTCTAGAGCGCCCTTTAAAGTGTTTGGGAGAGGAGGGCGGGCGGGGACCACCCCGAACTGGCCGCCGGCGGTATCATGGCGTCCCGGAACCCCCCTCCCCAAGGTGAGCAGCCAGGGCCCGAAGTAGTCACTGGGACGCGGCCCACAGCTCTCGACCTGGCTCCTACGGTGCTTCTCCCTTCCCCTCCAGTGTTTCTGGGGCTTGGTGGCCACACAGCCTCTTTGAGCAACCCCCCTCCAAACCAAACGTCTCCTTCCCCTCTTTGGGGGAACTCACCAGGCTCCCCTAACACCTACCAAGGCCGGATCCTGCCCTGCCCCCACCTCTAGCCCTTCTCCATTTTACTACAGTAGGGGGTTAGGAGGGTTGATTGGTTGGTTGCGTTTCAGTTCTGTCATTTCCGTGGCTGGATTCCTGACCTGTTCTTTCAGGGGAGGAACATGCCCTCTCCCCCATTTTCCCACGACGGAAATGGACCCTGCTCTGACCTTATTCTCACTGGGCGAGTAACCACTCACTGCTTTGTAACTCACTGGCCCCTGCCTGCGCGTCCCTGTGTCTTTGTAAAGGAACTGGGAGGGATGATGGTATTGCTATGCTCTTTACTCCTGAGGTCCTAGTCTCGGGAATTGAGTTAATCTTGTTCATTCGTTTCCATGTGGCCATTTTTAGTTGTAGGCCAGACATGACAGTGAGTTGTCTCAGGTTTTATTAAAACAGTTTGAGAGGTTTCTGAGTATAGATTGATTCGATATTTTTCATTTTGTGTTTTTTAAAGACTATGAAAGCGATGACGAGTCTTATGAAGTGTTGGATTTAACTGAGTATGCAAGAAGACACCACTGGTGGAATCGAGTATTTGGCCACAGCTCGGGACCTATGGTAGAAAAATACTCAGTAGCTACCCAGATTGTAATGGGTGGTGTGACTGGCTGGTGAGAACCTTTTTCATTCAATTTCTGTGGGAACCTAGCTATTGTCCTTTTGTAAATGGGCCCGTCAAGCACACCTTTGGGGCTTTCCCCTGATGTAACTAGGTAGATCAACCTTCAGACACTCCTTGCTGGATTTTGGTGATTTCCCTCTGTCCCAGGCTCACCATAGTTCCACTCTTCCCCTGTTACCCTTCCTTTGATTCATTATCAAATTTCCAAATCTAGCAAGTCAATTTTAAGTAAATTGTTACTTGCTGTTCAGTGCTAACAATTGGAAAAACCTATGAGAACTCCCATTGCAGAACTGGCCTCTAGGATTAGCAGCTCTGTACATAGAAGCATTAATGCTCAGCAAAAATTATTCATGATGATGCAGCGGATTTTATTTTGTGTGCTAGTTCAGATTCTGGTAGTGCTTTGAAGATCTGACAACATTGCTTCTGTGTTAGAGTTATGGACTGATTACTTATTCTGCAATAATGTGCAGTACAATAAGGAGTGGTTAATAACCATTACCTGGGCAACAATTCAGATCACATGGTAACATGCCTATCAATGTACTTTAATTCTGTTGTTTTTGGAATGAAAGATTAACCAGATAGTAAAGGGCCGAACCAGTTCAACATTTTGAAAAATGTTGATGACTCTCTTTTGAAGTGACACTGCTTAAATTGTAAGCATTTTTCCTTTACATTCTAAAGTAAACTTAGCTTGTGTTAATTAAAATACATACTTCCACATGGCATGGGTAAATGATATTTCTTCATGTGTGTTTTACATATAACTTGGAATAATGATGCTCCCCTATGCCTTCTTGTAAACGCCCTTTTATAATTTAAAACAACCAAAAGCCAACTCTTGTGAAGATTCCATGGCACACAGGCAAAATATTAATACTGTTTTATTGAAAGACCCTGCAGTTATAACAGAAATTTCTGCTGAGGGCCTTGGTCACTCCGATAATTCAGATAATTCACTGTAGGATGATAACACCTCTGTCTCCCTTAAATCAATTCATAATTTGGTGTCAGAGGTGATTGGTTAAATGGAGTCATGGCTAAAAGCTTGATGTTAAAAGATATTTTAAAAATAATTGAGAAATAGAATTATAAGACTACTGCACATTTTCTTCTTGTGCAAACCTGATAAGAAGGCCCAGCCGGACAGTGGCGGTGCACACCTTTAATCCCAGTACTCAGGAGGCAGAGGCAGGTGGATATCTGTGAGTTCGAGGCCTGCCTCGTCTACAAGAGCTAGTTCCAGGACAAGCTTTAAAGCTACAGAGAAACCCTGACTTTAAAAGCCAACCAAAGGGGGAAAAAGTCCATAATTGTTGGGTTTTCTTGAAAACCCTAAAGGCAGAGGAGAAGTTATGGTTGTCTTAGTGACTGATGCTTTTTAGCAGTGGTACACAGCTTGGGGAACATCCATGTTGGGATAGTGTGGAGACTTCCTGCTTCTTTTTCTGAGCCTTTGTTACCGACTCCTGTATGACGAAGACATTCTTGATAATGATAACACATACATTAACTTATTTGTATCTGCCAGGTATTCAATCCAGGAGCTATGTAAGAGTTTGTGTTTTGTTTTGACATTGATCTGCTTGTATGTGGGGCACAGATATGTACCAGTACATGTGTGGTGGTCAGAGGACAGCTTATAGGAATCAAATCTCTCTACCATGTGGGTTTTGAGGATCAAACTTGGGTCTTCAGGCTTGGTGGCAAGTGCTTTTATCTACTGAGCCATCCTATGGCCTGAACTGTGTAATAGGACACTGATATATAGGTGGCTTGTTTCTTGTTTTTACCTAGTCTGGGGGTAAATTCAGGGCCTTGCATATAGCAGGTAAGCACTCTACCTCTGATGGAAATCGGCAGTTACATAGGTGATTTGCTGTAATGACTTGGATTGTAGTGTAGATTCAATGTAGTAAAGTTTTGAAATATTCTTAGAATATAACATTGGTGTGTTTGTGGTATAAAAGAGGAGCAGTTAATAGGCATGAACCTAACTTAACACATCACACCTATTTGAGACATGAAGGATAACCTGAGATTATATTTAGCTGTAGGTAGGTAGCTGTAGGGTTTTTGTTGTTGTTGTTGTTGTTGTTTTGAGACAAGGTTTCTCTATAGCTTTGGTGCCTGTCCAGTCATAAAAAGTGAAACCTAGTGTGAGAATAGGTGGTTGCTAGGAAATCTGGAGGCGTTTAAGACTGATTCTGGTGTTGTTAGAGCATAGTCTAGAAGCATGGTTATGGAATTCCAACATTAAATTACCAAGGTAATGATGCTCTTAAGAGTGGAAAGGAGGGCTGGCAAGATGGCTCAGCAAGTAGGCTTGATGCCAAGCTTGATCACCTGAATTCTATCCATAGGACCATAGGATTCACATGGTAGAGAGAATCAACTCATGCACATTGTACTTGGACATCTCTGTGTGTGAATATTCAGACACACACACCCACAGAGACAGCAAAAAATTAACAAAAGGGTAGAAAGGAAAAAACAATTTTAGAGATGGGGTTTAGAAAACTTTGAGTTAAAAAACATGAAGAAATCTGAAATGACTGTGAAGTGGCAATGGAGAATGGTACCATAACAGAAATTGGAACCTTAGTAGCAGTTGTTTTGACTGTGTTTGTGTCCCTGTGCCATGACTCAAATTGAAGTAAGGACCTACTGTCTTCCAGTATGACTTCATTTTACCTAATTACATTAACAGTAACCTTATTTCCTAGTAAAGTCTCATGAAGGACAGTAATCTGTGGGACACACAAATTCAGTGTACAAGGCTAGGGTTAGAACTCTGGAATTCATTTGTGCAATTTGAATCTGGAATATAGAGGGGAATGTGAGTTCACTCCAGAGGTATAGGGTGACACTCCACAGTTAGATGAGACAAAACAAGCTTAATCCAGAAAATCAATAGTATGAGAAATGTGGGCGATATAGGGTGTAAAATGACACAAAAGACAGGAAAGCTTTTCATAGGCAGAGCTAGGCAGGAATCTGTAGAATTGGAAAGATTAATAGATCAAATAAAGATGATAATGCATTTGAAACTAACTGGGTTGGAGCTGGTTTAAGTAGAGTACATGTTGGCCAGATGTATGGAACACCTTGACCGCATGAAGCAAAACAAGGAAATGACTTACTGTGGGGAATTTTATCTTATATAAACAAATGTAGAAGGAGTATAATGAACTCAGTACTCACAACTGGTTTCAGTAGCTGCTATTTTTATTTTCCTTTTAAGTCTCCCTCTTCTCTCCTTTACTCATTTTGCAGCAAATCTCAGACACTTTAGAATAGTGTGCATTTTTAACTACCCTGTATGACTGCAGGAAAACACTGAAAGTTTCTGAGCAGGCAAAGGACATTATCAAAAGAGATGGGAACACATTAAGCTTTTATTAGGAAAGCAATAAAATGTAGAAATTTAGTGTATCACTTATTGTTCTTGTCTTTTGTTATTTCTGTCATTAAAGGTGTGCAGGATTTTTATTCCAGAAGGTTGGAAAACTTGCAGCAACTGCCGTAGGTGGTGGCTTTCTTCTCCTACAGGTATGTTAGATCTCTATGTACTTGCTTCTGCATATACAGGTAGCCCATGGGAACAGAGAATGTTAGCTCCTTTAATTCCTGTTCATTTCAATAGAAGGTAGAATTTTTCTTTTAGGCATTACTTTATGGAAAAACTATAATGAGTTTTAAAAGCTTGCATCTGTCATAAAAGAAAACAAACTAAATATTTCTAGATTTTTGAATATATGCACAGCATGATGAGATATCAACTCTTAAGAAGATAAGAAGATAGCTTTGAACTAGGTGTGGTTGCACACATCCATAATCCAGCTACTCAAAAGAATGAGGCAGGAGGACTACAAGTCCAAAGCAACACTTCATCTTCAAACCAGACCAAACCAAACCAAACAGCTGGGGCTGTAGTTTAGTAGTTGAACCTTTGAATTTTACAGGTAAACTGGGATTATGGATGTGTACAACCACATTTGGTTTATAGATCACACTGTGCATTCATTGTATTTTTCATAAACTAATGCCTAGTTCTGTCAAAAGCTGAGCAACTATTAACATTTTTCTAACACTTTTATAAACCGAAGAACTAGAACCAGGTGTGATGTTATATAGTAGGGTTTCTGTGGAAGAGTACCTTGGTGGATGGATTGGGGCCAAGGAATGGAATGCCACAGAGATTACACCACATAACAGATCTCAGGCAAGAGATTTTTTGGGGTGGGGTGAAAGTCTCCTTTGGAGGGGAGAGGGAGAGGAGAGAGAAATAGAGCCACACAGAGAATGGGAGAGCTGTCTGTGATGGCTGGGACATTTTAAGGGTGCATGTGTTGTATTTGGTAGCTGGTGATGAAGGGACTGCTGGCCCTGAGTTGCTGAAGGTAGGCTGAGAGTGGAGGGGGACTGATTTCTAACAATATAGGCCTGAAATTGCAGCACTCAAGAGGCTGAGAGTCTAAGACAGAAGGATCTAGAGATCAGGCCAGCCTTGGCCTACTTAGCTAGTTATATACTTTAGGGGGGGAAGAAGAAAAAAGAAAGAAGAAAGAAAGGAAGATGCAGAAAGTAGAAAATAAAGTTTAAAAATACCCACAATCCTATCCATAATCCTATTTCTGAGACAGGTGGATTAAAATTTTAATTTTGTTCATCCTCTTTTAGGGGTTAAAAATGCTTTGCTATTAGAGAATGTTTTGAGGATATTGTCTACCATTCATGTCTGATTGGTATGTCTTTTCCTCAAAATATCGTTTCCTGAAGAAGATCGACTATAGTAAATCTCATAATTGAAAATCTTTTGGAATGAGTGTTAGCAACAGTTTTAAAGATGGAGAGAACTGGCGGTTATACCAGATTTAAGAAATGATTGCTGTTTGTAGCAACCAAAATCTGACCCTAGTACCTAAGCCATTGATCCTGTAACAACCAATGGAGTAGTCATCAGTGCAAAGAGATAGAACTTATGTGAATTATGCACTAATTTAGTTAGTGCACTAGCCAACTGTTTTAAGGATATATTCTCTATTAATAACAATATTAAGAGCGCTATTTCTTGTGGTGTAGGTAAAAGGATGTGATTAATTTCTAATTTGGTCTTTTGGGTGTACATTAGTGTTTACATGGAAGATAATTTTATTTAAGCTGATTTTGACTTGCATTTGTATAGAATTAAGGGCATATTTAAGTCTATCGGTAATTTGAAAACCGAGTTGTCATTTTTTTTCAATGCAAAGGGAACTAGACTGAAACAGAATATACTAAAACTGTTAACAGAATTGAATTGTGTGTTCGTTTTCATCTATTCTGCGCCTTTTACTCCATTTAAATACATTTGGTAGTCACTGTTCAAGCCCACATTTTATCATTGCTACTTCCTGCTTTTCCAATCCTGGGATTTTTGAAGTCTTGAAGTCCGAAGGGCACAGGTCCTGTCTGCATCAAACTGCTTTCACCCCAGATACAATTAGCCTTGAAAAGGCAGTAGGAGGAACCTGAAAGAGAAGCTAGAGAAAGAAAAGGCTTTTAAGCTAATTGCCTCACATTCTTAGGCCTGACTCCATATTTCATAACCTTTGCTTATCATTAATGATAAGTATCAGTTTGGGTTAGGACTTTTCTACTAACAATATTAAATGTTTTTCAGTAGGTATTTCTCACATTGCCTTCTTAAAATAGACATCAGAGCAGGTCTGAGCACAGTATTATTTCCAACTAATGAATCGTAACCAATTACAGAGTTCTCCACTCCCCCTGCTTAAGTTAAAGTAGACATTGATGTATGAGTATTTCAGCTTTTTAAAAGTTATATGTGCTTGTATATAGGGAATAGATACTTGTATAGCGCTTGTTGCAGATTAATTCTCTGCCTCCTTCTACCCCGATTTTCCCCTCCTTTGAAGCAACGATTTTAACGTTTCACAGAGCCTCCTTTCCACTGAGTTGATTGAGCAGTTTTTTGATCTATTACTAGCAGGTGTTCACTTGTTTTCACATTATGGGATATTTGTTGTTAGTTTTTGAGTTGACCCATTCTAGCCCCACCTCACCTAAATTAAACACCTGAATGCTTTCTGACCGCCCCCCCCCCCATGCCCTCTGGGCCCATCTTGAGTATTATCTCATAATTGTGTATGATTAAGTAACTGTGGGTTAAGTGAGTTACTTGAATTCATGTTTTTTATTGATACTCCATACCTCCTCATCCATACAACTCCAAACCTTTTTCTCTTTAGAAAACAAACAGGCAAATAAAAAAGCAAATAAACCAGAATGAAAAAATAAATAGTCTTTATAAAATAGAAAAAGCACAAAAATACAGTTTAGGAAGGTTTGGGCTCTTATTTACAGTAAGAAAGTTTTTTTTTTCTTCTTTTGATGTATTCTTGTTATCTAAATCTCTCCTGGGAATATGCATTAGGCTGCCAGGTTAGTCTTCTGGAGAGGGCTGTCCCAGGCTCCTTTGTCCTGCTTGTTTTCTAGGCCTAGCATGTGCCTGTTTTCGCAGGATTTTCCTTTCAGTACCATTCTGAATGTTTTCCCGTGCTCTGTCTTGGGTTGTTTCCTGTGTTTCATATTGTTTTGTTTCCTATTTTCAAGGGACACATCTTTCCATTATTATATCTTCAAGTATTGCTGTGAAGGGACACTATGACTGCAGCAACTTTTATAAAGGAAAACATTTAATTGAGGTGGTGGCTGACAGTTTTAGAGATTTACTCCATTATAATCATGGTGAGAAGCCTGGCAGCATACAGGCAGACGTGGTGCTGGAGAAGGGGCTGAGACTTCTATTTATTGATCCACAGGCAACAGGAAGTGAACTGTGTTACTGAGCATAGCTTGATCATTTGAGACCTCAAATCCCCCACACCTCCAACGAGGCCACACCTACTTCAGCAAGGCCACACCTCCTAATAGTCCCACTCCCTTTGGGCCAAGCATCCAAGCACAAGAGTCTTTGAAGGCCATACCTATTCAAACCACACATCAAGTAACTTGTTGAGAAAATAAGCATGGGTGGTATAATTTTTGAGATTTTGAATGTCCGAAAATTTCATTGAATCTCACATTTGAGTAATAGTTAAGCTCAGTGTAGATATTGCTACTTTGTCTTCCAAATTCAGTGCTGCTGTTAAAAGTCTAAAACAGTTCTAATACCTGACCATTTGTATGCATACCTCCCTTCTCCCATGTCTTAGTAAATGCTTAGAAGATTTTATTGTGTGTGTGTGTCCCCAGTGTTCTGATTTGTGACATTGCTAGTTCTTGCTGTGGGCCTGTTTTTATCCACTGTGGTCCCTTTCAGTTCAGAAATTTTATTGATATTAGCAAACAAGTTCCTGTTCTATGTTTTTGTTTTTTAATTGCTGCCCTGCCCCTGTATTTCCTGTGATATGGATCTTCTGGACTGGCTGTCTAATTTTTATAGCCTATCTTTCTGATTTTTTTAGTTCTGTCTTTTTTTTGTTTGTTTTTATAGCCTATCTTTCTGATTTTTTTAGTTCTGTCTTTTTTTGTTTGTTTGTTTGTTTGTTTTCTGGGAGATATCTTCACCTTATCTCCTAGCTGAGTTTTTCATTTCTGCTTATTTCTATTTATTAATTTATTGGTACTGAGTATTGAACTTGGTTCTCATGCATAGTAGGCAGGCATTCTACCACTGAGCTACATGTAGCCCTAGCCTGTGCTTATATTTTTAATTCCTCTGAGCTATTTATAGTTATTTGAAGAGATTGAGGAGGTAGACTGTCTTTATATGAAATTTGATCCTATCACCCCATCTGTGATTTGAAGTGAAAATGAAAGGTTCTTAAAAGTGGCAGGGCTGAAAATTATTTTAATTGCTAGGTGCTAGTTTGAAGTAACTGATTTTATAAGCTCTAGGTCTAGAGTGTTGGTTCAAATAATCTGTCATGCATGAAGTTCTTAGCATCTGAACAAACTGTTTATCAATTTAGTTTTTCAGTGTTCCAGATAACACTGCAGTGATAGCTCTCTATTTGTAGTACTGGAGATGAAGCCAGGGCCTCTAACACAAAGCAAACATGTTGAAGCCTTTTGATTGTCAAGTGCTTCTAGTAAGTATATATTTATTGTATTTTCACTATCCCTTTCTGAAAGTACATACCAATTTCCTTTCTTTCCAGTCTGTATTCTTAAAAGGAAATCACTAGGGCAGCCCACACTGGAGGGGTAGGAGTGACCTCCCTGAGGACAAGTGTCTACATAAGTTCCTTTTAAAAGTTTCTAGTCAGGGATAGTGGTATAGCCTGCATAGTTCCAACTATTAGGGAAGCTGAAGCAGCAGGATTATTTGATCCCAGGAATCGAAGGCTAGCCTAGGCAACATGGTGAAACCTTGTCTCAGAACGAAAAAAAAATTTGGAGACTTGTCTCTTCTTTATTTATTAATTTTATTAAATTATACCAGTATGAACTTAGCTTTTTATTTTATATTTTGGGTTAAAATTTAAGTACCATTTTCATGATCAAATTGTTATAGATTTAGCCATGGGAAGCTCTTTCAATTGTGCATTATCCTCTCTGACCATCAGTGTTCATGTTATTCATTTATTCCTTTATTAACTCATATTTTTATTGTGGGCATGTATGTGTATTTGATGTATTCATGTGTGTAGGTTCACTTGCCCATGTCTTTGCTGCTTGAGGTTGATGTGCCCCTTCTTTTCTGAGGCAGGATTTCTTACTGAATGTGGATCTCTGTGTTTCTGCTTGATCACTTACTAATGGTGAGACTCACAAGTAGGAAGCCCCATCTACCTCCTTACAACTTCAAGAAGCAGTGAATCTTTATCTGAAAACTTGATGCTATTTTTAACATTTCATTATTGTTTTATTATTGTGGTTCTGGGGATCTAACCCAGGATGTCCTTCCTACATGTCAGACAAGCACTCTACCACTGAGCTGTACCATCAGCTCCTTATTTTTAACTGGGAAATTTTTATTCTAACAAAGCCTTTTTACCTAATTTCATTAAATATTGAAATGTTGTAGAAAAGTCAAATATAGTTCAAAAAGTGGTCATCATTGCACCACCTCTTCTCCAGTCTACTGGTATGAATTTCTTTATAATTACATAGATAAAAGTAAACAGGACTAAAGTGGGTCCTGTATTCTCAATTCTGAGGATGCACTTGCCTGTTAGGTTAGATGTACTTGAATCTCACTGGGAGCAGATGATTTATCCTTGATCATTGCACTGCAGCGTACTGCTCCGTTCAGACTGTTCCCCTTCAGTTTGACTAGGTCTCTCTATAAGGGCGATAGTCATGAGCTTCTTAAGGAAATTGCTTCAGTGGTAGTGAGTTATATCCATGTCAGATGGAAACCATCCTCTCACTGATAAACATGATAGGACCCTTTGGGTTAATCTGGCCCAGTTACTTTGTTAGGGTATTCTTTGAATCAGGTTGGTTAATACAACTTTGGAGATTTAGTATTTATTCATTGTCTTTATCATCATTTATTCAGTGTTTCTCATTAGTCTTTTTGGATGACATCATTTGTGACTAGGGACACAGATTCACAGTTCACCGGAAGAGATAGATAGTGGCAAACAAATTTAATCATCTGGTCAAGGCCAAGCTGGATGTGTACCTGTAGTGTGGAGAGTACAGAGAAAGGCTTGAATTGCTTGGAGGTATTGGAAGAGGGGAACTTAGGGAGACATTTATGTCTTATGTATCCCAAGATTTCTTAACCACTGTAACTATATGATACTTTACTTCAAAATGTAGTGTCTACAAAACCTTTTTCTCAAATTAACTGGATTTACTGACTTTGGTAGCAGCTACATTTTTTTTTAAATTTATACATAGAATTGTATTTGTGAGAATTTATTTTATCTGTCTGATTAGATGGCCTCTAATTTTTAGTTGTGGGCTTTATGTAGATCAGCAGTCACCTCCGGGAGTGAATTTAAGGTTTTTTTGTTGTTGTTGTTATTTTATCAACAATGTAATTTATGATACTTATTAATCTTTTAAAATTTGTAACTTATATTGGTAAATCTTGAAAATGACAGTTGAACTATGGGTTGCCAGTGTGTGGTAACATAGATAGCCTTTTGGCCATTCTAACCAACAACCAAAGCCATGTACATGGATGAAATTTTTCTTATTTCAGTAAGAAAAAATGTTGAAATTCAACCTAAGGTTAAATACTACAAAAGCTTCAAAAAATCAACAAGTTTAATTACTCAGGCATATCTTTAACTTTCATATAGAAAAACCTTTCTCTGAAGTTCATTGTCACTGCTGTGCCTATGATATCCAAATCACTGTATCAGGTTTTAACAGAAAAGTTTTCATATGCCATTCAATTTGATCACCTCTCTTTCTGAGGCTGGAGTCTGATGGGATAGCCGGTAAGTGAGTATAAGAAGAACTGCATATAAATTCCGATGTGGAGTTAATCATAGAGAAAGTAAATCCTAAGATTCCAGTCAGACTCTTTAAATGAAATCAGATATTTTTGTTATTTCAGATATTTTATATATAATTAAAAACCTACAAAGAATGCATGAGATTGATAGTGATTTAAAATAGTATATATAGTTCAATTATTTACTTATATGCTTATTTATATTTATATTTTAATTATATTGGTTACATCTTGCTGTTGTTCTTTCAATTTTTCATTGGCCCAATAACTTCAAATTAGGGTTCTTAAGATGAATAAGCATTTAGCTGTGGTTTTATAAAAAGAACTTATAGTATGAAATTTATTATGGAAAAAGAATTACTATGAAGTTTTTTAATTAAAATATAATTACATCATTACTCCTCTTCTTTTTCCTACCACCAACTCTCTCTATATACTGCTCTCTCAAAATCCATCGCCTCCTTTTCTTCGTTATTGTTGCATATATGTATAAATGCATTCATATAGAAGTGCAACCTGCCTTGTCATTTAGTGCTGTATGTAATTTCAGGGATGGCAATTTGAAACTGGATAACCAATTAGAGGCTCTTCCCTGGGGTTGACTAATTCTTCACATTTCAGCAGTTGCCTGTAATTCTTTGTCTAGGGGTGGGGCTCCGCATGTCTGTTGGTGTTGTCATTGTTTAGGTCCTCTTTAAGCAGCCATATTGGTGAGATTTTTCTGCTCTTTCTAGGTGACAAGATCTCACAGCAAACTTCCTGGTCTTCTGACTCTTAGACTCTTTTCTTTTATTCTGAGATGTTCCCATAGCCTTAGGTGCAAGAGTTTTGTTATAGATTTATCTGTCAAGTCTGGGTGGTATTCTGTAATATCCATCTACTGCAAAGCAAAGGTGCTTTGATGAGGGGTAAAAGCTGCACTTATCTGGCTATCAAGATAAGTATTTAGAATGCAAAGTTAAGGATTGTGCTTATTAAAAAAAGTAGCAGTAGTAGGTACCCCTCTAAGATCCATGATCTCACTAGTTCTGGGTGGTTGGCTAGGCTTCCAGTAAGTACCAGCTGTACTTTCCCTCAGCTGTGGAAGCCTTAAGTCCAAATAGATAGTTGTTGGTTACTACCAAGATATGAGTGTCACTGTTTTTTACCTTTAAGAATATCTTCTCAAGCCGGGCGGTCCCAGCACTCGGGAGGCAGAGGCAGGCGGATCTCTGTGAGTTCGAGGCCAGCGTGGTCTACAAGAGCTAGTTCCAGGACAGGAACCAAAAGCTACAGAGAAACCCTGTCTCGAAAATCCAAAAAAAAAAAGAGAATATCTTCTCAGTCTGGTCGTTGTTATGGTTCATAGGCATAATGGACGGGTAGGAATATTGATTGTTTTCCTCCCTTGGCATTTTGTATAGTACATTTCTGTTACTATGGGAGTTAGAGTCCTCAGGGAGGAGACTTCAGATTAGACATAATTTGGATCCTCCAAGTCCTTTGTTTAAAGTGAATGTTGTGTTCATCAATACATACTTTCAATCTCTGGGGGACAGCCAAAGGCAATAGCAATAGCATATATTATTTTGGGAGTCTCTTGGACTCCCCTGACCAACTCAAGATAACATTTTTCATGTCTAGTACTGGAATATTTTTGTTTAACAGTCAGTGGCTCCTAGGGTAGTGCTGTCAGCCCAAGTGGCATAACTTTGTGTCTGTGGGGGTACATATATGTGTTTATATATACATATATGTATATATAAACACTAATGTGCATTATACGTAATTTTCAGTAAATAAAAAGTAATATGATTCCTTATGGCTTTTTCAAACATCTATAGTGCTATTTTTCCCTATCTTCATGCCCCTTGTTCTGTACTGACCTCCCTCCCTGTGGGCAGAAGTTTTCTGTGTCTCAGCAGTCAGCTCCTAAATAACCACAGAGACTTAATTACAAATATTCAACTGACAGCTTAGACTTGTTTTTAGCTAGGAGTTATAATTTAAATTAACCCATTTTTATTCATCTGTGTGCTGTGTGAGGTAATCTGGGGTTTGTTTACCTCACTGTGTACCTCCCCCATTCTGCCTGCTCTGCGTCTCATGCTGTCTCCCCTGACTCCTCAGACTCCCATGACTCTACCCTTCTTTCTAGCACCCTCTTAGTTTGGGTCTCCAGCCTAATCTCTTTGTGCCTAGCTATTGGTCTTTCAGCTCTTTTATTAAACCAATCAGAAGGCACCTTGGTAAAGAAAAATCTTTACAGTGTACAAAAAGACTACTCCATAATACCTCCCCCCTTGCCAGTTAAGCCTCATGGTCCATTTTTCCCTTTCATATCATTTGTATTATACTATTCCAATTTCTAGCATATCCCATGCCTGTAGTCCCTTTTTTCTTTTTTCTAATTTCTGTGGTTACCCCAGGTTATATACTCACATCTGAAGATTTGGACCTAGAAGCCCCAGGTGACAGAGAACATGCAGTGCTTGTCTTTCTGGGTCTGGTTACTTCATTCAATAAAATGTTTTCTAGTTCCATCCCTTTACCTGCAGATTATTTCAATTTTCTTTTCTTTTGTTTAAAAGGCTCTCTTGAATGCAGGAGTTTGTTTTTATTTTATGTACATTGGTGCTTTGCCTCTAGGCATGTCTGTATGAGAGCATTGAGTCCCCTGGAACTGGAGTTACAGACAGTTGTGAGCTGCCATGTGGGTGCTGGGAGTTGAATCTGGGTCCTTTGGAAGAGCAGTCAGGGCTCTTAACCACTGATCATCTCTCCAGCCCTATTTTCATTTTTTTTTGTAGCAGAATAGTATCCATAGTATATATGTATCACATTTCATTATCCATTTGTCAGTTGTAGGACTTTAGCCTGTTTCTATTTGCCAGCTGTTGTGAATAGAGAAGCAATGAACATTGATAGCTGAGCAAGTGTCTGTGGAGTAGGATGTGAAGTACTATGGGCATATGCCAAGGGATGTTATAGCTGGGGCATTTAGTAGAGTTATCTTTATCTTTTTTGAGAATTCTCCACACTGATTTTCAGAAAGGCGACATCGACTTGCAGTCCCAAAAGTGAATGGAAGTTCCCTTTTCCCCACATTTTCTTCTTAAGTAGATTCAGAGCTAGTGAAGATCCTTTATCAGGCTATTTTATATTTCTTTAATGACATGTCAACTGATTGCCTACTATTTCACATCTGTTTAATTAAAGGGTACTTTTTTAGTCATACTTCAGATAATCTATACTTTTAGCTGATTTCTATTCTAAAAGGTAGGATAAAAGCAGCTATTATAGTTATAATACAGCTTTTTGAATCTTTCCCAGCACATACTATATATACTTTTAGGAGTACTCCTAAGAGAAGTGGAGTCTTTAAGTCTTTGTTCAATGCCTCTTGAATGAGTAAATTGGTAACTCAGTAACAGTTTCTTACTTAGAAGCTCTGTGAATTCCTGTAAATATAATTGACCTTCTCCTTCTGGGATTTGACAGTCATTTTTATTGTATGTTTACAGGTTGCCAGTCACAGTGGCTATGTGCAGATTGACTGGAAGAGAGTTGAAAAAGATGTTAACAAAGCAAAAAGACAGATTAAGAAACGAGCAAATAAAGCAGCACCCGAAATCAACAATATAATTGAAGAAGTAAGACAGTGAGCAATTTTGCTTTCTGGTTTTTGTTTTTTTGGTAATAGGTTTCAGTACAAATTATGACTGAGGATTGCATTGTTTTAATGATGTTTTAGATAGGTGTGGTGGATCATCTCCTAGCACTTGGGAGACTGAGTAAGGAGGATTGTCATGAATTATAAACCAGCCTGTCAGCCTGAGCTACAGAATAAAACTCCATTTCAAGAAAGAAAAACAAGCAAAAACAACAAAAGAAAATAATTGAGAATGTTATTTATCTTGAATTCAATAATTAAGAGTATTTTTTAAAAAGTGTACATTTTTATTGTTGTTAAATATATGATAAAGTTTACCGTGCTTAAGTATACAATCAGAGACATGTATATTCATGCTCCTGTACAGTCAGTACCTCTATCCATTTGCAAAATTTAAAAATTGATTTTATTAAATACTATTTTTCCAAGTTTGCCTTCCCCTTAGTCCTCCATTCTCCTTTGAGACCCACAGGTAGAATGGTCATAAGTAGAATTGTGCATTTGTCCTTTTGTTGTCTATCTTATTTCCATTCAGTGTAATATTTCAAGCTTCATCTATTTTGTAGCATAATTAAGAGTATTTTTTTGACATTTTGATTTTTAGGCAACAGAATTTATCAAGCAGAACATTGTGATATCCAGTGGCTTTGTGGGAGGCTTTTTGCTAGGCCTTGCATCTTAAGGACTCGAAAGTTCTATCTTAGTGGATCCAACAGTGAGAAGAGAATTGGCGGCAGCAGGGCGATCTCTCAATGGCACATGACCCCAGAATCTCCAGAGAAAGGAACAACCAGCTAGACAATTGCAAATGCAACAGCTTAGCTTTTGCCACTTGAAGCTTGACAAGCTAGTAGCTGCTGTAAGACAACCTGTGTGGTATGTAATAATAGTATTCTTGAACAAATTATGGCTTTTGCCAATTTTTTTATTTACATTTGTTTAGAAGCTAGTCTATGAATATTGTCATTGGATATATGGAGACAGAAAAAAAGCTATTATGTGTACTGTCTGATAAAATATTACCCTGTCTTATTTTAAAAGTTCTTTGTGCTTTACTGTATAGTGCCAATAATGTTTAAAAAAATGTCTTACAGCTTCAATATTATGGCTGACTTTTAAAAAATGTGTTTGCAATAAACTGAAGAATTGTACCCCTTTATGGAAGGCTGTAGAAACAATAGAATTATTAAGTTATTAAACTCTTCTGATGTATCAATCTTTTTTTCCTCATGTTTCTTACTTTGCTTATGTAGTATGTTTTACATTAAAGGCTTTTGTAAAGAAATACTACATGCCTAAAACACTTTTTCCTTCTCTCATATCTACAGTTTTTTAAATGTTTCCTTTTATGTTCTAGTTTTTTGTTTTTGTTTGATTTATTTATCTTTGATAGCCTAGAGAGAACTAACTTAGGAGGATGTTATTAGTTGGGTCATTGATACATTTTATGAAGTTCAAATGCATCTAATTTTTTATTTATAAAAATCCTAATTATAATTTTGGCCTTCACCAAAATGAACAGATTACTTTAAAATGCGTAATAGTGTAATATGACTTTTTGTCTAAAGAACTGTGATTTTCTGTGTAGTTATAAAATTATAGCTTAAATATAATCGTTTCCATGATTATGTGGCTCTCGCACATTGGTAGCCTTACGTTGTTTGAATACTAGGCCAGTTTACTTGTTCGGGGCCAGTATCACACTTGCTCAGACCCTCCCTTGTCCTAGAAGAACTTTCAGTATTGTTAGTCTTGCTCTTAGAGTTTTCGGTTGGCATTAAGGAAAACAGCAGAACAGTATAGGTTGGGGTCTTCAGAATGGAAACACTGCAGTTACTTTGACTATCTCCCTGTGATAGGAAGCACCAATAGTATATCTTATGTATTGTAAATATGTCATTTCATATTTCTGATATTGGTTACAAGCTTTGTGCTTTTATTGTTTTGAAGTTCTTAAAAATTGAGTATGGAATTGATTTTTAATTTCTTTTATTCCTATTAGTGCCTCATAGAGTGCTAAATAAAACTCAGTTTCTTCATTTAAAGTAATTATGCTTATAAATACTTTTTTGAGATTTTCTCCATTTTTAACTGACTAAGCTTTTCATTGCTATTAAAGTAAAAGGAGCAAATATCTTGATTGTGTTCAGATCATGTTGGTAGAACCATGGTCCTGCTTCTGAGCACCATACCTGGGTGCTCCTATGCAGCAAGGCAGTCTACTTCAGAGAATTCCAGTCTCAGTTTTCATTTTGAACATGTTTATAATGTCTGTTATTTGGGTGATATGCTAGAAGAGTTGGGAAATACAATGTGTCTGCTCTAAAGCTTTTAATTATAGGCATTAACATAATTTAGTATGAAGAATTGTATAGCAATATGGGAGCTGTTTGCATAGGATGAGTGGAGAAAAATTCCTTTAAGAGTACAAATATACTATGAAAACAGAGTTAGAAATGGTGGTACACTGTAATAATTATTATTTAATATATAATATTAAATAATATTTAAAAATATAATTCTATTATATAATAATATTAAATAATATTAAAAATATAATAATAATAATTCTAACATACAGGAAGCTGATGTAGGAGGATCACAGTGGCTCGAGGCCAGCCTGGGCTACATAATAAGCTCCTGTCTCAAGAAACAATAAACCATAAATCTCATGGCAATACTTAGATTAATAGAAATGGGTTAGTTTAAGATGTAAGAGTTAGTTAATAAGAAACCTAAGCTATTGGCTGCAGTGTTGTAATTAATATAGTTTCTGTGTAATTATTTTGGGTCTGGGCATCTGGGATATGAACAAGCAGCCTCTGTTTTCATGACTGCCCCACCTATATATCTTGCCTGGCTACTGACCAATCAGCCTTCTATTAAAATAATATGAGTGACAAAACTTTCCAGTGTACAAGAGCATTATCCTACAGCAAAGGTCTCTCTATTATATATCTCTGGCTATCCCAGAATTCAATATGTAGACCCAGTTCATCTTGAACTCACAGAAATCTACCTGCCTCTGCCTCCTAAGTACTAGATTAACAGTGAGTACCACCATAAACAGCCACTGTTGGTAAGGTTCCAGGGCATCTGTCTCCTTCAGTAGCTACATGGCATCTCTCTGACTCCACCTTCTTTTCTCCTCTATCTCTGCTTGGAATTTCTGCCTTGCGCTATATGCTGCCATGGGCCCAAAGCAGCTTCTTTATTAACCAATGGTAATAGAACATATTCACAGCATACAGAGGGGAACCCTACATCATCTTCCCTTTTCTGTCTAATTAAAAAGGAAGGTTTTAACTTTAACATAGTGATATTATATACAACAAAACAGTTATCAAGCAAGGACTATAGTTACAATATTTAGTCCATTTACATTTGACAAATTAAGGAAAATACTCTAATCAATCTATCCTATCTTTGTGAGTCCAAAGTATTATATCTAATCTATCTTTTATAATTATAACTATCTTTCTTCAACTCCATCAAAGACTCCAGAAGGATATAATATTACCTAAGTTAACAGAAAGTGCATCGTGTGCTACTTTCAAAACTCTAGAATTGAAAGAAACATCTTGCAGCCTGAACAGTCACCCAAAGTTCTTTGGTAACCTTGGGGCACCCATCTTCAGTCTACAAGCCCATAGTATCTGGCAGACTTTTCCATGAAGCAGGAAATTTCAAAGACAGTTCCACCTATATTGGCAGTTTATCAATCACATTTTTCTGTGTCCTGCAGAATGTCTGGCAGACTCTTTCCTGAAGCAGGAACCCTAAAGGACTGTCTCATTTTCTTTAGGCAACTTCAGCAGTCATTTTTCTGTGGGTCCTGCATGTCCAATTCATACAGCATAACATCAAGCAGTCCATGAAAGAGCAGTTTCTTGTCCAAATGGCTAACTTTGTCACATTGAAGGTAAATTCCATAATGAGTTTCTTCAATACTCATCAACCTCTCTGAAGTAATTGGTACTGCCAGAAGCAGACATGTTTCACTGTCTGCCCTGTGGGAAGTCCAAGGTCCTTCCTCCTCCATCCAGGTCCAGGAAGGTGAGCATCCAAACAGGCTAGGCTCCCACAAAGCCAGTTCCTGAAGTAGGATCGAAACCTAGTGCCATTGTCCTTGGCTTCTCATCAGCCCTCATTGTTCGCCATGATCAGAGAGTCCGGTTTTATCCCATGCTTATTCAGTCCCAGTCCAGCTGGCCTTGGTGAGCTCCCAATAGATCAGCACCACTGTCTCGGTGGGTGGGTGCTCCCCTCGCAGTCCTGACTTCCTTGGTCATGTTCTCCCTCCTTCTGCTCCTCATTTGGACATTGGGAGCTCAGTCCGGTGCTCCAATGTGGGTCTCTGTCTCTATCTCCATCCATCACCAGATGAAGGTTCTAAGGTGATATGCAAGATATTCATCAGTATGGCTATAGGATAGGGTCATTTCAGGTTCCCTCTCCTCAGTTGCCCAAGGTACTAGCTGGGGACATCTCCCTGGACACCTGCGAGGCCCTCTAGAGTCAAGTCTTGCCAACCCTAAGATGGCTCCCTTAATTAGGATATATACTTCCCTGCTCCCATATCCACCCTTCCTTTATCCCAACCATCCCATTCCCCCAAGCTCCCCCCCGTCCTCCCCTTCTCACTTTTCTTACCCCATTTCCCCTTACCCCCATCCCTCCTTATCTAAAATTTTCTAGAAGCCTACTGTTGAACACAGCAAAGATGTGTTTAGACATACATCTCTAAGTCAGTTTATGTTAACCTAAGTAGACCTTTATAATCTTAGGAATTTATAAACCTTAAGTAAACATACTTTACTAAACATATTTTTATCTAAAATTTTCACTCCCAGGACAAAAATAATCATACTGAAATCCATCCTAATGCAAAATATCTTAGAAACATATTGTTTTCTACTTATTTTAAAAAGGAGTTACAGTGATAAGCAGAGGGGTCAGTAGGACTAAGAAGTTTTATGGGCACTGCCTTAATTAGTTTACACTACACGGTCATCTTAATTAAGATGGTAATGGAGTTACATGTCTTATCCTCACTCTAACTGTAGTAAAGATGGTGGTGACAAGCCACATGGTTGCTTCCATCCTGATGGGGACATGAGCTAAAATGGTGACAAGCTACATGGTTGCTCTTTACTTCAAGGTGAGCCCACTAGGCACTTATCCGTTTAAGATTACCTATCTATAGATTTTTAACTTTTAACCCTTTTGTTAGGAGTTTTAAGGTAATTTTTTTGTTACAGATTTTATAGATTTTAAAAAACATATTCAATAAACTTACAAATTTTGAGTTACAGGAAGTTTACACAGTAGTCTTGCAATACTTGAGATAAAGTTTATATTTTAACACAAGTTTTAGAGAGTTAAATAAAACCCAAAATAGTTTGAGATGTGTAGCAGTAATCCCTGTTAGAAATACTTGACTTTTTTAGTTGTTTTAAAGTCTATAGTGTCTTTTCCCGTGCTTTTTTCTTTAGTTTTCCATCTTCTTATCATAGAGTCAGATGGCCTTCTGACTTAGGACAGAGGTTTTGGAGAAATTTCTAAACAAGCATGCTTGAGGTAGAAAAGGGAGAACCCAAGCCAACTCCAGAGCCAATTTTGTAATATAGTAGAGCAGCATAAAACAATATTTCAATATTGTCCATATAAAAGACACCTAAAACCCTAGAAAACTGAATCCAGTGTCCAGAGGGAAGCAACAAAGTATAATCAGAGAACAAGGAAATCTCAGAGATAAAAGATTTTGTAGGATGTAAACAGTCTCCAAAGAACCACCAATGGGAACAGAGACAGAGCAGGCCGCTTGTAGGAGGAGATAAGGATAGATAAAATAGCCAAGGCTAGTTTATTGTCTATCAACTGACCCAAACTACAGTCATCAGAGAGGAAAGAGCCTTAGTTGATGAATGCCTCCATGAGATCCACCTGTAAGGCAGGCATTTTCTCAATTGGTGATTGATGGAGAAGGGTTCAGCCCACTGTAGGTGGTGCTGTCCCTAGGCTGATGTTCCTGGGTTCTCTAAGGTGGGCTGAACAAACCAAGTAAGCAGACCAGTAAGCAGCACCCCTCCATGGCCTCTGTATCAGCTCCTGCCTCCAGGTGCCTGCCCTGTTTGAGTTCCTGTCCTGACTTCCTTTAGTGATGAACAGCAATGTGGAAGTGTAAGTAGAATAAACCCTGTCCTCTCCGATTTACTCTTTGATCATGGTGTTTTGTCCCAGCAATAGAAACCTTAACTAAGACCTCCCCCCATTTTAACTACCAAATCCCCCATTTGGAAACCCCCCTACACTTGAGCTATAAAAGCCTGTCTTCCCCATATTGAAGGCTAACCTTTCCAACACTGCCTTATGTAACATGGGGGGGGGCAGGCTGCTTGTTTGTTGTTTTCTGTCCTGCGAGGTACCCCCAGCTGTTTAGTCTGGAAGAAAATCACACATAGGTCTCCATAAATTATAAGCTGATTGGCCCATTAGCTCTTGCCTCTCATGGCTAACTCTCACATCTTGATTAACCCATTTTTTCTGATCTATGTGAGCTATGTGGCTCAGTACCTTTTTCAGTGAGGCAGATCACATTCTGCTGCTTAGGTGATCTGGGCAGGAGTGGGAGGAATCAACTTCCTCCTTCCCAGAGACCAGAGTTGAAAACTAGTTTATTGCTACTGTATGGAATATTTCTTTCCAATGTTTCTACTTTATTTGCTGAATTTATTTTTTAAATTGTTTTTATCAAGATACTGGAAATAGTTCAAGAAGTCAAATAGGATTTTGTAGAGAGCATGAGGTCCTTGTATTCACAGATAAGCACTAGGGAAACCAGGAATGTTAAATATACAGGGTTGTCTGTTCAAGAGATATGTAATCTGTTTTCTACCTAGGAGGCTAGGAATGGATGTAATTAATAGCCTAGTGGCCTGTGCTATCTTGAGCATTACTTCATTCAATAGAACCCACTTATATGGGAGATGTCACATGTACTTTACAAATGGAGCAGAGCCTATGTGACCTCTGTGATATCTGTAGAACTGGGCTACACCTGACTCCTGCAGACTTTTATGTTGACCTCAGTCATTCTCCCTAGACCTTTATTTTGATCATTGTTTCCAAGGCAATAGAACCCATCTTAATGGAAGAGGTCATATGTACTTGGAAAAGGTTCAGAGTAGACATGCCTTAAGCTTTGATGTACACATGGGATTGAGTTATCATCAGGAAACTTTTTCTGAAATTGTCCTATGCTTAAATATACCTAAAATCAACTGCCCAGTGCCAGACTCTAGAAATTTGAACAACCAGTGACTACTGAGTTGTATTGAACTGGATTTCCTTCCTGCCTTAGATAGATAGTTATTCTGCTGGCCCTGATGCTCGCAGAGACCCCCTACAGACTGTAAGGCTTCTAAACAAAAAATAATTTTTTTTATTCTACCTCTGTCCAACCTGAACAAGACCTTTTCACCATAGACAGTTCAACTTTTTAAGGTTTTATTCTCTTGGTATTTATTTACTACAACCATTGCTTCTTGGATTTTTGGTTTTGAGAGCCCCTAGGCTGGCCTAGCAAGTACTAGGATTACAGGTGCACACACCGCCGTACTTACACTTTATATTGTAATGAGCAACTTGACCTGGATATCCTGTTGTGGTACATCTAGATTTAGCCCTGTAATACCTTTCATTTCACATCCTTATAATCATCATTTCTTAAAATCTACAAATTCTGTACATTACCATGACAAATAGCATTTACTGTTGAATGAACACAAAGCATCCGTAAGGTCAGTGGTTCTCAACCTATGGCTCAAACAGCCCTTTCACAGGGATCACCTAAGATTGTTTACATTACAATTCATAACAGTAGCAAATTATAATTATGAAGTAGTAACAAAAATAATTTTATGGTTGGGGGCCACCACATGTATTTATAGGGCTGTACCATTAGGAAGGTTGAGAATCACTGATCTAGGTCCTTTTACGTGTGTTCGACTGGGTCTAGTCTTAGTTTGATCCCATAGACTGGGTCATGCATGGAGGACAATGTGGTTGACAGAATATTGACCTCACAAGATATACATACCCTAATTGTGAGCCTATGAATATGTTAGGTTAGATGGCAAGAAGGAATTAAGGTACCTGGTGGGTTAAGAATGTTGCTCCACAGATCTCAAATAGAGATATAATTCTGGGTTGTACCAGAAGGCCCTTTGAAACACAAGGGTTTTTAGGAAGAGAGAAGCTAAAGCAAGATTTAAAGATGAGGATATAACATAGAAAAATGGGTGCTATATGATTGGCCTGAAAGAGAAGGTTAGTAGGGCCACTTTCTGAGGAATGCTGGTAGCCTCCTGGAACTGGAAAAGGCAAGAAATGCATTTTCCTCCCATTGCTGTGCAAATATCTAGATTTTATTCTAGTAAGAACCATGTCTTATGCCCTATGTCCTGACCTATAAGATAAATGTGTTTCTAAGCCATTAAGTTTACAATAATTCAATACATCTACAACAGACAGCTAATGCAAACACCTCCACATTCTCTCCTTTAGTGGTATAAGAGCTGATTTGTTTATCCTTGTGTCAGTCAGGCTACCGTGTGCCCACTGGGATTGGGGTTAGTAATTTTCCATCTTAGGAGGCCTTGATCTCATGAGATCAAGCTCTAGAGCAGGCTGCTAGGTGTGCTGGCCCAATTAAAGGGATATGGATGGGGCACTAGCTATCTCTACTTCAGTTGGCAAACCTAAGACAACACTGCATGTGTCAAACAATAGTTATATATACTTGTTTGGTTGAGGAAGAAAGCCAATAAAATAAATGTAGAACGGAAGTACTTAGAATTCTTTTATTATCCCAAAATAAGTGGTTAGCTTTACATTTGAAGATTATTATGCTTGTATGTTAAAACATTTAGGGGCAATCTACATATCTGTTATTAGTTATAAACAAGCAAATACATTAGAACATAAACAATCTGTCTTAGTCACTGCTCTAGTGCTCTGAAGAGGTATGATGATCAAGGCAATATGTATAAAAGAAATCATTTAATTGGGGATCTGTTTACAGTTTCAGAGATTTAGTCCATTTTAATCATGGTTGGAAACATGCTGTTATGCAGGCAGCCTTTGGAGTAGTAGCTGAGAGCTACCTCCTAATCTATAGGCAGAGAAAAAAATACTGGTCTGGTGTGGGCTTTTGAATCTCCAAATCTTAGTTACACACTTCCCCAAACAAGGCCACACCTCCTAACCCTTTTCAAGTAGTTCCATTCTCTCATAACTAACCATTCAAATCTATGAGCCTATGGGGGGCATCCTTATTCAAACCACCATATTCTACTCCCTGGTCTCTATAGGCTTGTAGCCATATCATAATGCAAAAATGTATTCAGTCCAATTTCAAAAGTCGCCATGGCTTATCACAGTCTCAACCCTGTTTGAAAGTCCAAGGTTCAAAGTTTCTTCCGAGACTTATGCGGTCTCTTAACTGATTTTATATGGATATAAAATCAAAACATAAAAGGAGATCATATATTTCCAACATATAATAGCACAGGGTATAAATTACTGTTTCAAAATGGAAGGGACCATAATGAGAAAACACTGTACCAAAGCAAGACTGAAAACCATCTGGGCAAACTCCAAACTCTGCTTCTCTATGTCTGATGTCAAAGTGCTCTTCAGATCTCCAACTCCTTTCAGCTTTTTTGATTGCAACACAAATTCTCTCTCTAGGACTGGTTCTTCCCCCTGTTAGCAGCTCTCTTTGGAAGGTATCCTAAAGCACAATTCATAAAAACTCAGAAAGAAAAATTTGGGTTCAGCTTGAAGATCTGAAAAGCAAAACAGCCAGCCACTGGCTCTTACCTTGACCTCCGTCCTAAATGGTGATCCTGCCTCCAGGAAGCTCAGAATGAGACTGTATCTGAGAACAGTTTTTCCTCCCGTTTTATGATCCTCTGTAGGGCTGGGATTAAAGGTGTGCACCACTGGAATTAAAGGCACAGTTTCTATGGCAACTAATGTGGCTACTGGGATTAAAGTTATGTGTTATTGCTGCCTGGTGTATAAATAAAGCTGGCCAGTGTGGCTGTTTTACTTTTCTGATCCTCAGGCAAGTTTTATTTATTAGAATACAATTGAAATGCCACTACAGTATCCCACAACTTTGACATCTCTAACATCTTGGAGTATCAAATGAATTCCAAGCTTCACCTTCACAGCTTCATGCAATGGTCTCTCTGAGCCTCCATGCAGGAACATCCCTGACACATGACTGGCCTCAATGGCATTCCTTAGTCACAGAGGGAGATTCCACAAGCCCTTTCTTGTATCCTTGACTCTAAAACCTGAATTGTGTGGCCAAAGCTGCCAAGTTTTCTGCTTATAGGGGCTAGAACTTGGTTCTCACATTCAAATACATTTTCATCAGTTTTCTGTTTCTCACGGGTTCCTTCACTGCTTAAGCTTTTCTTTAATTCCTTTCCACAAATTGGAAGCTTAGCTGGGTAGGGTTTTACCCTGTGGTCACCACTCCCTTTATTCCATTTAGGATAAGGCTTTTCTTTAATCTGTTTATCTTCTTGAGCACAGGATTTAGCACCTTTCTACTTCCTGGTGCTCCTTTTCTCTTCAAGCTGAACATTTTGTATTTTTCCTTGCTCAGCTTATTTTTTTTTCATTGTAGATCAGCATAAGAGTAACCACTTACAACCACAGTACACAGTCAATACTAGGCTGTCTTGAAATCTCTTCTGCCAGCTAGGCGGTGGTGGTGTGCACCTTTAATCCCAGCACTTGGGAGGCAGAGGCAGGCAGATCTCTATGAGTTTGAGGCCAGCCTGGTCTACAAGAGCTGGTTCCAGGACAGGCTCCAAAGCTACCAAGAAACCCTGTCTTAGAAAAACAAAATAAACAAAAACAAAAAAGAAATTTCTTCAGCCAAGGCCATTAATCCAAAACCTTTTAGCCTCAGTCAGATTTTTAGAACAAGGACAAAAGCAGCCACATTATGTGCTGAAATATCACAAGAATGGCTCTAGGACACATACTAATATACTTCCCCTTTGAACCTTATTGAGCTGGGCCCCTGCAGTTAAAATTACCATCATTACCACTTGTTAAGTTTTTTTCCTTGGCCAACAAACCCAATCAAATTCCAATCAAATCCCAATCAGACCAAATCAGACCAAATTAGAAGACACCCAAGTTTAGTGGGTGCCAGTGCTTTCGGATGGACCCCTGGAAAACATGGGGGGGGGGAAGGAGAACCAGAATGACATTCAGAGAAGGAAAAGGGGAGACCACGTGTTTGTTCTGGGGGAGCAGTTTAAATAGCCTGTGGGAGTGGTCTTGACCTTCCCTGAGGAGGGGGTCACCATTTTTTAGGCTTTTTTTGGAGATGGAATTTGGACTGTGGCCACTCCCAGAGGAGGTGGTTTGAAATGGAGTTTTTTGCTTAACATTCAAAAACCAAGTAGCTGCCTTTAGCCCTTTGCTGAAATGTCTGTCTGAGGCTAGAGTGAAGTGTTTTGGATTAATTCTGTCTGCAGAAGAAATCTCAAAACAGCCTAGTATAGATTCTGTCATGTGGATATTAGTGGTAGCTCTAAAGAAGATTTATAATGAGAAGGAGAAACCTGAGCAGGGTGCATTATAAAATACAGATTTTGAGGAAAAAAAATCATCAAGTGGAATGGAGCAAAGTTCTGTGTTTAAGGATATAAACAGATTGAGAAATGGAATAAAAAAGAGTGGTGACCTCAGGGCAAAATCCCTCCCAGCTAATTTTCCAACTTGTGAAAAGGAACTGAAGAAATGTTTAGAGCTGTGCATGGTGTCACAGTCTTTAATCCCAGCACTGGGAAGCAAAGGCTGCCAGATCTCTGAGTTTGAGACCAGTTCAAGAAGAAAGAAAATGGAAAATTGATGAAGATGGAATTAAAAAAGAGGGTTATGTTCTGGCCCCTGTAAGCAGAAGAACTTGGCAGCTTCAACCATGTGGTTCTGGATTTAAAGTGAAGGATAGAAGAAAGGAGTTATGGAATAAAGCTGCTGAAGCCAGGCAAGTGTCAGGGATGTCCTTGAATGGAGGCCTAGTAGAAAAGCCATAAAGTGAAATTGTAACTTTGAAGCCTGTATTGTCTTGGAGAACTCAAGATGCTGGAGATCTCAGAGCTATGGGATACCTGCTGAAGAGAACTGCTAACAGGGAGTAGAACCAGCCCAAAAGAGAGAAGTGTGTAGCACTCAACAAAGATGAAAAGAGTTGGAGATCTAAAGAGTGTTTTGACATCAGACATGGACCTCCAGAGTTTGCAATTTGCCCAGCTGGTTTTTGGTCTTGATTTGTCCAGTATTTCTTCACTATGCTCCCTCCCCTGCATGTTGGGATGGTAATGTATATCTTGTGCCATGATATGTTGGAAGTATGTGGTCTCCTTGATTTTGATTTTTACAGGGGGAATTACAGTTAAGAGATTGCCATGTATCTCAGAAGAGACTTTGGACCTTGAAACAAGTTTGAGACTGTTATAGACTATGGAAACATTTGAAATTTAATTGAATGCAGTTTTTATAATGAAATGCCTATGAGCCTTTAGGGGCCAGGAAGTGGAATGTGGTGTTTTGAAAGAAAGTGGCCCTTAACAGGAGTGGCACTATTGGTAGTTATGGCCTTGTTGGAGGAAGCATGTGACTGTGGCAGCGGGCTTTGAGGTTTCTTTTCTCAAGCTTCACTCAGTGTGACAGTGAGATGCTCCCCACCATGGTAATGGGCTGAACCTCTGAAAATGGTAAGCGAATCACCTCAATTAAATGAGTGTTTTATAAGAGTTGCTATGTTTATAGTGTCTGTTCACAGCAATAAAACTCAAACTGAAAACAGGCCTTCTTACAGTTTCACAGATTTTGTCCATTATCATAATGGTGGGAAGGAGGCATCAGTAGGAGCAGTGCTACATCCTGATCTTTAGGCAGAGGGGAAGAGGCAGAAAGTGAAATGGTGTCGCGTTCACCCTCGGCCAGCAAGGAAAAACGCAACACCCGGAGCTCTTCTTGCAGCAGTTTTCAGGACTTTATTCACAGCAATCTATCTCCTTCTCCTTCTCTTTCTTTCTCTTCCCGGGCAAACCTCTCCCAGCCCTTAAGTAGGCATGGGCTGCCAACCCCGAACTGCCAGGTGGGCACTGCCCATAGGTTCACGCATATGCAGGCAGCTGATAATCATTGCGTGATCATAGCATAGGTCAGGCCTTAGCCATCTCAGGAGTTGATTATACATCTCCATCAGGTGTGACACCACGCAGCTCGCTACAAAATGGGGGAGTTGAAGAGGGAGGGAGGGAGAGACTGGGTCTGGTGTGGGCTTTTGAAACCTCAAAGCTCACCCCCAGTGACACTTCCTCCAATGCTCTTCAAATGGTTATACTGCCTGATGACTAATCATTCAAATATATGTGCCCATGGGGATCAATCATTCTTGTTCAAACCATGAGACAGTCTAACCGAAGTAAAGGCAGAGAAGAAAAACAGAGATTGTGGGGTAAGTAGAAAAAACTGAAAAAAAAAAAAACCCGTCAGAAATAGAGATCAAAGAATGCTGTAAGAAATCCTACAGCCAGTAGCCTTTACGTTACCCGCCCACTGGGTGTGGCCTCTTATACTATTTACGCTAATGTAAAGCATGTGTCAGACCCCTTTTCCAGCTGTGGGATTTGGTTGCTGTTCTCCATTCCAGCAGAGGATATTGATTTGTGAGTCTACCCCTAAATAAATAACCATCTATTATTCTCAGTTCTGAGCTAGTGTGGAATTTATTTTAAGCACCCTTCTTCATCTGGTGCCCACGTGGATTTGGAATCCACACCTACTGGGCAGACAGCCTAAAGGCCTAGCGGGTCCAGGGCCCAGAAAGTCTCCCAACCCTGCCCGCTTGGCTTGTTTCACCTAAGCGGGTTTTGTAGAACCCCCGCCACAGTGGAGCTTACTGCGTGTGGCAACATGGAAATTTCCCAAGCACATGCATGACTGCTGCGTTCCCTGGCATGGTTTCTGGCACAGTTCCTTGCCGCATGGTGACTTGTTCAGGTTCCAGTTTGTGCTCCTTGCCCGTGAGTTCTGGGTTTCTTGCTCTGTGTATGGAATTGATTTAAATGCTTTTAATTTGTAGAGCAAAGCATATTTCTCAGTATTTAATCCTACCAAGGCGAGAAACTAAAGCAGCTCAGGACCGTTCCTGTCACCACCGATTGATTGCATTGCTGCTAGTCTCAACTCTGCAACCACGACTTCTGCTGGACAATAAAAATTATTACAATGAAAACAATTTACTGGATCTCATAACAGGTAATTAATAAATCAATATGGCAGACTACATTAATATTGAAACTTTTAGTAGCTTTTTTGCTAATAATATGAATTGTATTCTGCAGGGCTTATATGGTTATGGTGATACTTCCATTTATTGGATATTGGGACTCAGTTTTTTCTTCAATTATATCATTAAGAAAGGATGTAGATGGGATAATAGATTAGTGTGAGCTGTGAATACTTGTGATCTATCATTTATAGGCAATTTACATTGGTATAGATTCTTTTTTTCTTTTTTTGATTTTCTTTTTTTATTTATTAATTTATTAACTATTTATTAAAGATTTCTGCCTCCTCTCCGCCACCGCCTCCCATTTCCCTCCCCCTCCTCCGGTCAAATCCCCCTCCCTCATCAGCCCAAAGAGCAATAAGGGTTCCCTGCCCTGTGGGAAGTCCACGGACCACCCACCTCCATCCAGGTCTAGTAAGGTGAGCATCCAAACTGCCTAGGCTCCCACAAAGCCAGTTCATGCAGTAGGATCAAAAACCCATTGCCATTGTTCTTGAGTTCTCAGTAGTCCTCATTGTCCGCTATGTTCAGCGAGACCGGTTTTATCCTGGGCTTTTTCAGACCCTACTTGATTAGGTTTAACATAATAGAAAAAATGTTTATCAAACTTCATCAAATTATAGTTTTAAAAAATATTTGTCATTCAATAACATGTTCTCCACCCATGTCTATTTTATTATTTTAGTGCTCAGACTTAAACCTGTTATGCCAAGATCAGAGAGTCCCCCCCAAAACCAACTAGGAGACTGAGTCCTGTATGTCAAATCAAAGAGCCTTTATTTTTATGCAAGTTTGCAAACTCAGTCTCTCTGTGGGTCCAATGTACTAGATTAATTGAAGAGCCCCAAACTCAGTTAGGGTTGGGTTTTTGTACTAGCAAAGGTGGGGGTGTAATAGCAAAGGCTTAAGACCCCTGATTGGCTGACATTTGTCTAGAGATGTCCTGGTGAAAAGGGATGGGTGTGTGCTGCCCTGTGATCCTATCTACAATGGTTGGGATGTTAGGAATTTCCTTTGGTAGGTCTGTTTTGGGTCGTGCCTGGGTGGTCTCAATTTGTGGTCTTTCTTGGAACCAGAGTAAAATACTGAGACTCAGGCCTCTATTGAGCTTGTCATTGCTGGGTCCTACAAAGCCCAGGACTTCACACATAAAATATCCCTAGTTCTCTGTCTTTTAAAATCTTCCTGTCCCCACTCCCAGTCTGGGAGATCCAATCTGGGACAGATTTAGCACTTACTGATTATTGTATCTATCATCTTTCTTGGATTACTGATGTGGGAGTGATTTCTTATTAATAAAGAAACTGCCTAGGCCCCTTGATAAGGCCCACCCTTAGGTGGGTGGAGAAAACAGAAGAGAATTCTGGGAGAAAGAAGCTTAGTGGAGGAGTCGCCATGGTTCTCCCACTCCAGACAGACGCACGTTAAGATCCTCCCTGGTAAGCCAGCTCGTGGGCTACACAGAATATTAGAAATGGGTTAGAACAATATGTAAGAGCTAGCCAATAAGAAGCTGGACATAGCTGGGCCAGGCAGTGTTTAATAGAATACAGTTTCCGTGTAATTATTTCTGGGCATAACCTAGCCATGCGGGCGGCCTGGTGCCGGGGACGCAGCCCTGCCACCGCTCCTATTTCAACAGATTACTTACATTTTTAAACTATTTTCTTGAGAAATTTAGAGTAAGAGAGATAGATTTACATGCTATTTTTTTGTCTTAAAATATCTTGTTCTATGATTGAAGATCTGCAATATTTTTCATTTTTATACATTTTATTATTTTGCTTAAGAATAGCAAGTTTCCTTAAGGTGTTTTCCAACACACTTATTTTTAACCGACCCCATCCCCACTACTTTCTCTCCCTTCACCCCAGTTCCCTGCACTCGTTCTTGCTTGTACCCATCCACTCCT
>NW_026068001.1:3413399-3436035 GCF_014885135.2 Alexandromys fortis
TTATGATAAGAGATAAAATAGATATAAATATTGTAACTGTAATTCTTACTTGATAACTGTTTTGTTATATGTAATTTTACTATGTTAAAGTTAAAGCCTTTTTTTGTTTAAACAAAAAAAGGAAAAATGATGTGGGAGTGATTTCTTATTAATAAAGAAACTGCCTAGGCCCCTTGATAAGGCCCACCCTTAGGTGGGTGGAGAAAACAGAAGAGAATTCTGGGAGAAAGAAGCTTAGTGGAGGAGTCGCCATGGTTCTCCCACTCCAGACAGACGCAGGTTAAGATCCTCCCTGGTAAGCCAGCTCGTGGGCTACACAGAATATTAGAAATGGGTTAGAACAATATGTAAGAGCTAGCCAATAAGAAGCTGGACATAGCTGGGCCAGGCAGTGTTTAATAGAATACAGTTTCCGTGTAATTATTTCTGGGCATAACCTAGCCATGCGGGCGGCCTGGTGCCGGGGACGCAGCCCTGCCACCGCTCCTATTTCAACAGATTACTTACATTTTTAAACTATTTTCTTGAGAAATTTAGAGTAAGAGAGATAGATTTACATGCTATTTTTTTGTCTTAAAATATCTTGTTCTATGATTGAAGATCTGCAATATTTTTCATTTTTATACATTTTATTATTTTGCTTAAGAATAGCAAGTTTCCTTAAGGTGTTTTCCAACACACTTATTTTTAACCGACCCCATCCCCACTACTTTCTCTCCCTTCACCCCAGTTCCCTGCACTCGTTCTTGCTTGTACCCATCCACTCCTGTATTCCCCCTTCGACTTTCATATCAAAATGTGTTCTATTTTCCTACCTGCACTCCTGAAAACCTCTTTTTCCTATTCTCAATGGATCTCATTCTAGTTTTCTGGTCATCATCCATACTTCCACATTAACAGAAATTAGAAGCTAGGATCCTCTGCTGGGTAATTTCGTGTCAACTTGACACAAGCTAGAGGAGGGAACCTCAATTGAGAAAATGCCACTGTTAGAAGAGAGCCTGTAGGGAAGTTTCCTAATTAGTGATTGATGGGGGAAGCCCAGCCTGTTGTGTGTGGTGCTACCCCTGAGCTGGTGATTTTGGTTCTATAATAAGCAGGCTGAGCAAGCCTTGAAGAACAAGCCAGTAAGCAGCACCCTTCCATAGTCTCTATCAACGCCTGCCTCCAGTTCTCATTCTGAAGGGTCATGCCTTTGCCTCCAACAAATCAAACTTTGAAAGAGAGAGAAAGGGGATACAGTGCATCAGGCTTATAATATCAGTCCTGGGGAAGCTGTGGCAGGAAGATTGCCATGAGCTTGGGACCTGCCATGGCAACATAGTTCAAGGCTAGAGCAAGACTATGTCTGGGAAAAAGAAAAATTACAACTTTTGGCATACTCTAAGCCCTTAGGGATTGAGACAGTAGAATTGAAAACTCAAAGCCATCATGGTCAACATTGTGAATTTTAGGCCATCTTGGAGTATACAGCAAGACTCTGTATACAAAACCAACCAAACAAAAAGCAATTAAAGCCCAACATAGGGGGTATGCCTTTAATTTCAACACTCAGGAGACAGAGGTGGGCAGGATCTTTGCATTCCAGGCCAGCCTTTATCAGGCTTCTACTATAAGGCTACTCCTTCCCTCTTTTTGTTTTTGCTAAGACAAATTTCTACTCTGGTAGGCCATGCTATCCTGGAACTTACTATGTAGTTCAGCCTGGCCACAAACTCAGGGATACTTGATTTGTACCTTGGCTTTTAATATAATATCACTCTCTTTTAATGCGTAAATTATTTCAGATTTGTCTGTTTGGGGGCTCTTTGTATAATATCTATCTTCTACATAGGAAAACCTAATTTTTCTTACACCATAAATTAAAAAATATGGGTTTTTGTTTGTTGTTTTGCTTGCTTGTTTGTTTGGCTTGCTCATTATATTTAAGTCAAGAATTGTTCATTTATTTTCTAAGAATTCCTTCTGTGTTTCTGGAATGTTTCTTTTTTACTCCAATTTTTATATTTCCTTTACTTTCTTTTTCTTTTAGTATGAAGAATCCGATCTAAAGTCCTGTGTATGATAAGCAAAGGTGTAGCAGTGCATGGTTTTGTTTATCCTTGTAGAATTCTTTTGGCTAGTATAGACAGCCAGTGTAGGTTATCTTTGTAACAGCTCTCATGCGTTTTCCTCACAGATGGCCTTTTTTTCTTTTTTACTTTTCATTTCAAAATTGACTGTATATACATATATTTATGCACACATATATATTTAAAATGTATAATATAATACTGCTTCAGGCTATGTTATACATTGCGGAACAGCTAAGTTAAGCTAATTAGCATGTGTCCCCTCACATACCTTTTTTTGTGGTGAGAACACTTGGAAATCTACTCTATTTGCAATTTCAAGTATACAGTCTATTGTTAAGTCAACCCAGCATGATATCCATTAGGTATCTTCAGTCTGTTCCTCTGGACTGCAATTTTGAATCTAGCCTAAAGTTTCTATCTCACCTACTTTCAAATCTCCCAAATTCCAAAGCGTTTTGGTCTGTTAATGGCATCTTTGTTTTCCAGCACTTAGGATTTGTTACTGTTCTTATTTTGTTAATGGTGCTGGAGATCAAAGCTCATGATACCTAAATAGTCTACTACTGAGTCACATCCCTAATTCAGTCTTATGGTTTTTGAAAAATAAAATTCTATTATCTTGATTCTCAAATATGTTACCACACCACAACGATAAAATCAACAACCTTCAAAATACAGAAATTTCTATATTATGTGATTTCTTCAAATTCTAAGGGAAAGTAAGAAAGGAAGTAGTTCCAACAAATTTACTTTTTTTTTCCTTTCAAACTTAACAGCAGTCATTAGTGTGTGTGTGTGTGTGTGTGTGTGTGTGTGTGTGTGTGTGTGTGTTGTTCTGAATATATCTTCTAACTCTAAAGAGACTGAACTTTTGCTGGACCTTGTAGCCAAGTTAATCCACATTCCTTAAGGCCATTAGCTTGCTGTCCTTTAATAAAACAGTATAACCAACCTTTCTATGCCTTGGATTTCCCAACCTTACTATGCCTTGGATTTCCCATGCAGTTAGCTTTTACAACCTAAGATAAAAGCATTGCTTTAAAGTTAAATTATGTACTCTTCCATGCCCCTGACTCAGAATAATGTATGTGTGTGTTATGGTAATCAGTTTTGCAAAACAGCCAACAATTTGAAAGCAACCTTAAAGAAAACCATAAATGTCGGAAGCAACTTGTGGATTTAGGCTGATTACAGCTATGTGTGCTGTTGTGATCAGTTGAAGTCAGTAAAGTAACTATTTCCATTGTAACACTCTGTTCAAGTAAAAAGGTATCCCTCATTCTTTTCCCATATCGTTCTTTCTGTGCTGTTTAATAAATACTGAGCAAACCCCTAGGGAGAGAATATAGGCTCAACACACAGTTACAACAGATCAGATAGGCAACAGGGACAGATCAAACGGCACAGCAGAGGGGTCAGTAATCAAAGACTACATACAGATGGAAGGCATAGGAAGAAAAGTCAGAGTTCAAATTTGAGCTCACTCTTGGTCAAACTAGCCCAAGAGAATTAGTGTTTATCTTCATTCCTTATTGCAACATTGATAGATTTCCATGTCCCCGCTGAGGTTTCTTTAATGCAGTAACCAACTCCTTGTTTGTGTGTGTGTGTAAAATATAGTGAACATACTGTGTTCATTTTTTAGCTTCAATAATTATCAACACATGATCCATCTTATTTCAACTATCTCTAACCAATTCCTGTAACTATCTTAAAGTATATTCTAGATATATCTTACTAATTAGCAGTTGTTTTGTATCTCTGAAAGCTAAGAACATTTTAAAAAGACATATTACTGTCAACAAGCTGATAAATTACTAAAATAAGCCTTTTGTAATATCAGTGTTCCAGTTTTCTCAATTATCTCAGACTTTTTTCCACACAAATCAGTATTTAAATGTGGTTCATGTATTGTATTTGGGTACTGTTAAGTTTGATCCATTTTCTTTTAATTCATTGGACCCATTTTCTCTTTTGGGTTTTCCTTAGAATTTATTTGTAAAGAAACAATGTCGTTTAAAATTCCTGTATTTTGGAGGTTTCTGATCGTATCTCTGTGGTATTAGTAAACTTGTTCTTTTAATCCTTGCATTCCCCTAAACTGGTAGTCACATAAATAATCACATTCAGGTTTCATTTTTTCCTAAAAACATTCTATAGGTAGTTATACTTAATGTTGTATCACAAGAAGGAACACATATTAGATAATTATTTCATGTTAAAAGAAATGTTAAGATTGAACAGTTACTCCTGGTGATGTGAGCCTAAGTCCGCCATTATAAAAATTTTCACCAGCCTATAACTTAATCTTTTGAACAAACATAAATGATCACTGCCTAGATGTTATTTTATTTGAGGTTATAAAATAACAGGGTTCTAAACTATACATAAACTATACTGACCTTGAATTACTTTAGAAAAAAGTCCCAGCCAGGCAGTGGCGGCACAGGCCTTTCATCCTAGCACTTGTAAGGCAGAGGCAGGCAGATTGCTGTGAGTTTGAGGCCAGCCTGGTCTAAAGAGCTAGTTCTAGGATAGACTCCAAAATTACAGAGAAACCTTGTCTCGAAAAACCAAAAGAAAAATGGAAAAAGGAAAAAAAAGTTTCTATTATAATTATAATTATGCTGGCCTGCCCTGTCACCTAGGTACCCTGTCCCTTTAAGAGACAAGCTCTGCCACTCCCAGTCTCTCCCTGCCTGCTGAGGCAAACTGGCCTCCATTCTCTCTTCTTTTTTTTCTCTCTCTCTGTCCATTCTTCTGAAGAGGCAACCTCTGCCTCCCTCCTTCTCCCTCCTCTTTCCTCTCTCTCTCTCTGTCCCCCTTTCTCTCTCTCTCATACCACTAAATAATACCCACTAAATAAACTCTCTATACCCAAGCTCTCTCCTCATGATGTATCTGTCTACTTTTCACTACTGCCCATCTCTTTAATTATCCTATTAGGATGCTTGACTGAGCCTATCCTGTTGAAGCTGTGTGAGGCAGGTAAGCCTCTTGCTCTACAACTACCATTACATTAACAGAATAGAGGGGGGGGGTCCTTATTACACTGCAAAGTTCAGAAAAAGAAAATATTTAATAAAATATGACAATCGTATATAATTAAAAACTGGAATCAACAAACTCAGAATAAAGGAAACATATGCATTCTGATAAAGGGTTTCTACAAAAAAGCCTCCAGCTAGCATCATTCATAATGATGAAATTCTCAGTGTAGTTGGAATGAGACCAGGAAGTCTATTTGAACAGTTCTATTCAACACTCCACTAGGAGATCTAGGCAGTTTGTTAGTAAACTTTGTTTTTTCCAATCTGATAGGTGAGAAATGGTTTCTCGGGGTAACTTTAATTTGCATCTCTTTCATTTCTAGCAGCTTGCGCATCTTTTGTGCTCAGGGACCATTTGCATTTCTTTTTCTTGAAATGTGTGTTAATTTCTCTTTTCCATTTTTTTTTCTATGAAGTTGAGGGCCTTTTCTACTTTTAAACAAATAATTAAAGAAATTTAACCTTTATCTGAGATGCAAATTGTAATTGCTTTTTTCCAGTTTGCCACTTGGTTATTTTTCTTGGTATTTTGCATATTTTTTCATGTAGTTTTCCTTCTCAACTTTATATGATCAAATTTAGCAACATTTTCCTTTGTTTGTTTTTGATATTTGAGTTCTAATTATGAAGGCTTTTTGTAAATGACAATAGAAGAATTCATTTTTTTCCGCTATATTGAGAGCTCATCTTTATCATGCCAAATTTCCATAAGCAAGCAGGCCTGTTTCAGGATATTCTGTTTATTATTAAAGCATTATACTTTAAAAAATTCTTTTATATTTATTTTTATTTTTTTTATTTTTTCCTTTGTCTTTTACATTTATTGATCTCATGAGTACTTCTGTATTCTCAGAATATTTAGACCCTAAGTTGAGTCAGGGTTCAAGTCATTCTCTTCATCTAGTTTACTTTCCTGAGAGTTTCTGCTTATTTTCTTTTTTTTTAATTTTTTTTATTGAAAAAAAATCCTGCTTCTTCCCAGCCTCCCTTTTCCCTCCCCCTCCTCCCGCCCCTCTCCCCCTCCCCCCACTCCTCTTCCCCTCCCTCTCCAGTCCTAAGAGCAGTCAGGGTTCCCTGCCCTGTGGGAAGTCCAGGGTCTTCTCCCCTCCATCCAGGTCTAGGAAGGTGAACATCCAAACTGGCTAGGCTCCCACAAAGCCAGAACAAAATTCTTTTATATTTTTTAAATTGAGATATAGAAGGATATTATTTCAGTGTGATGCTGAATGAAAAATGGGCACAGTAAAGAAACCAAAATATCTGCTCCATGGGTGAAAAGAGAAAAGCTTATTCTAAACTGTCAAGGCTGTCTTCCAGGAAAGCAGGGAGAAGTAACAATAGAAAAATTCACAGGGTTACAGGTGGGAATAGGAGTTTGTGAGCTAGGGTGGAGCTTGTGAGTCAGGATTGAGGGAGCCTAGAGGTTAGCATTGACCTTCACAGGTTAATAGGTAGATCACTCTTTCCTTTTGCCAGAGACACTAGAATGACTCTTTTTTTTTTTTTTAGAAAGCAGTATTCTCCCCCCCCCCCTCCCCGAGAGAATGTGGACCTTTGTCTAAATGTCTGACCTTAGGAAAAGGAATTCTTGGGGGACCACACAGACTCCCCTTAGAGAAGCCACAGAATGGAGTTGTAGGAGAGCAGGATGCAGAGAAAGAGACAGCAAGTTTAACATGAAAGAAGCCAATAGCTCAGGAAGGTTGGGAATCTCCCTTCCCATCCAAAGAGTGACATAACAGCCTGTCTGCTTGGTAAAATCTCATGGTGGTGCACGCCTTTAATCCCAGCACTCAGGAGGCAGAGGCAGGCGGATCTCTGTGAGTTTGAGGTCAGCCTAGTCTACAAAAGCTAGTTCCAGGACAGGAACCAAAACTACAGAAAAACCCTGTCTCGAAAAAAAAAAAAGTGCGAAAAGGCAGATGCTATGTAAATGGTCTATGAAGAAGAATCAAGACCCTTGTGGTCCAAAACTTTTAAGCCTCTTTCTCAGCTCTCTGGCTTACTTCCACTCTTTAGAGTATCTTTTGCTACCAAAAATGATGGAGAGTCCTCTCTCAGACTTGAGACAAATGGCTGAGGTGCCTATTTAGTATATTAAAGCAGATAGATGCTGACCACCAGGTTCTCCCTGCATCCCTCAGTTCCTACCTGCTATAGGGCCCTGTCGCTGGCATACCCCAGTCTCTACCCTAAACTTGTCCATCCCAGGGGTTGGACTGCCCTTCGATATATAATCCATTTTAGTTACCTGGTCTTTTTCGTCTACCCTTTACCCTCCTGGCCTGTTGGTTTGGCTCTCCCTTCTCCGCCCTCCACACATGATGGCTCAGGGTCATGTCTACTCTGGAATCCCACCCCCAGATATCCCTACCTCTGGCTGTGCTAGCCCTTTTATCTACGATAAACTTTCTTCTCCTCCGTACCTAAGAACAATCATGTGCTTTCTTTTTTTTTTTTCATTCATCTGGTGCTGAAACCTAGAGCAATTATGTCCTTTCCTTTTTTTATTTCATTTTTTCATTCAAGTTTTTAGTCTGGTTAGTAAAAGAATTTAGGGATGAACTCAAATGTTTTAAGGTAATTTTGTTAATTTAAGAAAAACAACAGGACAGACAAGCTGTAAGGCTATGATTTGGGATCACCATGATCCCCTACTCAGATTCTATTAATTTTCTAAAACTGCTCACAAAAATATACATATAGGAGGAGGCTGCTTGTTTGTCCTGGCCACCCAGAACCAAAATAACCAACCACATAGAAACTGTATTAATTAAATCACTGCTTGGCCCATTAGCTCTAGTTTCTTATTGGCTAACTCCTACATCTTAGTTTAACCCATTTCTAGTAATCTGTGTTTCATCACGTGGCGGTGGCTTACTGACTAAAATTCTGGCATCTGTCTCCGGGGTAGGGGGGGGGGCTACAAGGTTTCTCTCTCCTGGGGTTCAGCTTAGTTTTCCCTGCCTAGCTCTGTTCCCCTATAGATCTGCTATAGGCCCAAAGCAGTTCCTTTATTTATCAATGCTAATCACAGCATACAGAGGGAAATCTCACATCATATACAGATGGACAGCTAGGTGAAAGAGATGCACAGGGCAAGGCATGGGGCCAAGGATGCAGAGTTTCCATGCCTTCTCCTATACTGGTTTATTTGTATTTTAATAAATAAAGCTTGCCTGAAGATCAGAGTGCAAAGATGCCACACTATTCAGTCATACAGGCCAGGCAGTGGTGGCACACATCTTTAATCCCAACAGCCACAATAGTTAGCCATAGAGGACAGGCAGTGGTGGTGCATGCCTTTAATGCCAGCACTAGAGAGGAGTATAAGGCAGGATGAGACAGGAACTCGCTCTTTAGTCTGAAGATTTCATACAGGTGAAAGCTCTCTAGTGGTTTGGCTGCTTTGCTTTCTGATCCTCAGGTTGAGCCCCAATATCTTTCTCTGGGGTTTTATTATTCACGCTACACTCTCCAGATTCATGACCCTCCAAAATCTCCAGTATTCAGAACCTCTCCACAACCCCATCTTTTTGTGTTTTTGCTGTAGTCTTTTTTTTTTTTTTAATGAAGGCTTCACTGCATAGGCGTGCTTGATTATAACACTGGCTGTCAGCAGTAACTCAGCACTTAGCCTCTCTTCTCTTCCCTGAGATAAAGAAAGGCTAAAACTCTTAAGCTGCTAGCAGTTTTTCCATCTTTTTTTAAATACCATGAGCATACAAATGACATTTTATCCCTCTGTAGGTTCAGGGGATTTTTAGAAATTGTACACTAGGAAACAGAAGATGAATGAAATTTAATATATATTGTGTAATATTACACTTCTTTCCCCAGCCTTTTATGACTTCTATTCTATTTTCTGCTTGAATGAATTTGTCTATTCCAGGTTATTCCATAGAAATTGAACCATACAATATTTGTCCTCTCATATTTGGCTGATTTCATCAAGCATAATGGTTTCCAAGGTTCATCCAGGCTGCAGCTTCTATCAAACTTTAATATCCTTTTATTGCATATCCCCTTTACAGTTTTTTTTGTAGAATATTTTTTAACAGTTTGTGCGTGTGTGTGTGTGTGTGTGTGTGTGTGTGTGTGGTGTGTATGTGTGTATACTGGGGGTACACGATGTTCATATGTAGGTCAGAGGGCAACTTGAGGGAGTCAGTTCTTTCCTACCACTATGTGGATCCTTGGGGTCAAACACAGGTCATCAGGCTTGACAACCAGTTGAGGTAGCTCACCAGCCCATATTTGGTATTCTTTCATTTGAATGAATAAATATTCTAATTTTATCTCAATCCTTACCTGATTTTTTCTTTTAAAATTATGTTTAAATATTGTTGATTCTTCATACATTCCAGAACCACTTTAGGGTTTTGATGTAAAGTGCTCCTATAATATAGAAAAAAATAAATGAAAGGTTAAATACAAATGGCATCTAAGAAGAAGAGATTATTTAAATTAGGAATTTCTTAATAGTTATAATGTGTCAGAGAATTCAGAATTGATAGAGAACAATATAGTTATTTATATGTCTAAGCAAATTTGTTCATTGTAAGCAAAATGAGTGTAGGGAAATGAAATTTACTACTGATCACAACCTATTAAAATCTTTACATTATAAGCAAAAGACGGAAGTGTAAAACAGTGTTTAAAAATAGAAAGAAATGGTGTGAGCGTTAGCGATCACTACAGAGTAACATGATTCTCTTGGATTTACTATATGTCCCTTGAAATGCTTTTGATTTGTTTAGAAGATATATAAATGTAATTGCTAAAGATGTAGAACAGTGAAGTATGTCTTGTTATTTTATTTTGTTGTGATGGTTTGTTAAAGCAATTTATGATGGTTTTGTGTTCTGGATAAGTATCAGCTACACTGAAGTTATAGGAATTAGTAAGCACTACAAATGTTATCTGATAGCATAAGACACATGGAAACCACTTTATCTTTTCTTGGTCCTTCATTGTGAGACAAGCTAAAAAGTCAGGTAAACTTAAAGGAGCATGGAAAGGGAAAGAAGCCCTTCAGTCTAGTACCAGGTTTCTCATAAGCTGGTACACAGGAATTTCCGTACAACTGAAAAACCATCAGTGAAAATTCCTATAGAGACAAGACATTTTTTGAGATATAACTAAAAAACCAAGTGGACCAAGCTGGGCAGTCGTGGTGCACACCTTTAATCCCAGCACTTAGGAGGCAGAGGATTTTGAGGCCAGCCTTGTTCTACAAGAGTTAGTTCCAGGATAGTCTCCAAAGCTAAAGGGAAACTTTATCTCGGAAAACAAAATGAAAAAAAAAAAAAAAAAAAAAACAAAAAAAAAAAAAAAAAAAAAAAAAAAAAAAAAACCAACAACAACAAAAAAAAAGAAAAAAGAAAGAAAAAGAACCATCAGCTGGACCATGTTTGCTTAAAATCAAATGCATGTGACTTTTGAGTTTGACTTTATCAGCATACTTATGATGCACCTCATAAACCATTTTATAATTTTATTAACAAAAGAAAATCAAGATAACGTGTCTTCAAATTCATATATTTTATTTAGTTTTTAAACTTTAAGTTTTAAAATTTACTTAATCTTTTACTCTGATTATAAATTATATCCTTTGAGAAATATAACTTCAAAATCCACAATATCATATATAGTTATTAAAATACAGTCTCTGTATTGTTATTTTTCTTATCACTGACTAAATAAATGACAAAAACAACTTTAGACAAGAAAGATTTGTTTTGAAAAGTTGTAACTCATAGTAGTAGAAAAGGTATGGAGGCAGAAGTGTGCAATAACAACTTGTTATATAGCACCAACCAGGAAGCAGAGAGAGACAGGGAGCACAGGTTGTTATTCTTTTTTAAAGATATAGTGGTGGGGGACTGGCCCCATAAGGGACGGCAGTCCCACGAGGGGCAGCCAGTCCCATGAAGGGTATTGGCAGGTGACCAGAGGCTTTGGCGGTTTCCCCAGGCCTCCATAAGTCTCCTGAGGTCTTGGTGGGTCACCTTAGCAGGTAGGAGACCAAGCTGGGTGAGAGATAGACAAATACTCCATACAGAGAAAGTTTAAGTATAGAGTTTATTTAGTGGGTTATGTAGGGTAAAGGATAGGGGGAAGAAGTGAGAGAGGCAGAGAGAGGCAGAGATGGGGTGGGTGAGCAGAAATTACCTCTTCAGGAGAGAGATGAAAAGAGAGTGCAGGCTGGAGGAAGCAGGAGATCCACTTGAGATCTGTTTGCCTCAGTGGAAGGAAAGGGTTGGGAGTGGGCAGGGCTTGTCTCTTAAAGGGACAGGGTACCCAGGTGACAGACAAGGCCAACAGATCATAACACAGGTCAACACTGGAGCCAGACCGTAGGCCATAGCTCTACCTCTATAGTACTATTTTCTAGCTAGGCCACATGTCCAAAGGATTTAACAACCTCCCTGATAATTGCCACCAGCTAAAGACTGAGTGTTCAAACACATGAGAGTGTGGGGAACATTTCATGTTCAAACCTGCTCCTGACTTCATAACTTCTTGTACATTCCATAGTTCAAAATGTACTCCATCTGACTTCAAAAGTCTCCACATTCTTAACAGCTTCAGCATTGTTAAAAAGTACAAAGTCTCAAGTATCTTCTGAAACTTAAGGAAATCTTTTATCTGTAAGCCCTTGTAAAATTAGAAAACAAAACAATTTATATACTTCCAGTATACACTGGCACAGAGTAAACATCATCCCAAAATGGAGAAGTGAGGACATAGCAAAGAAAGAAAATATCAACTCAAGACCGACACCAAATCTTCTAGCTCCATATCTAGCATCAAGGACTAATGCTATCATCATTTGAAATTCAACAAGCGTGGAGCTCTGTTGCCGGCAGCATACATAGCTTCTTTCTTTTCCTAGCTTGACTTAGTGCCTACAACTTTTCTAGGCAGATTTTCTACATTCCTGGCATTGCCAACATCCTGTAGTCTGCATGGTGACTTAGACTTCACAGTCATAGCTTTGTATATAGCACACTCAGAAGCTCCATGATTCTGCCAGACATTGTCTGAGCTCAGTAGCTTTCTGAAGCTTTGATGCAAGCCTCCATGACCTCATATCACTCTTATTTTGCATGCCTGTAACATCAGTACCACTTAGATGACAGCAAGTTCTGCTGCCAGCTTCATATATAGCCTGCCCTCTTTGGACCACACTTAAAACTGCTGTGTGTTTTTAAAACTGAATCTTGGAAAATAACTTCTCAAGGTGGCTCTTCAGCTCTCCTCTGTCAGTTAAGCCCCATGTCCGAAAAGTTCTATAATCTCTCAAAATATCCCTTCCAGGTAGAGTCTAAATGTTCAAACACATGAGCCTGTTGTGGTTAGTTCACATTTACACTGTAACAGTTGTATCTTCCTCTTCCAATGTCTACACATAAATCGAAAATATCTCCTCCCTTTTTGTTGTCCCTTTCTTAGTAAATCCTAGTTCTGCTTCAGATGGATTCATCCTGAAATTCTGTTCTGTTGTGTAAGTCAAGATCCTGGCCATACTTTAGTGTAAGTCTTTCAAAGGGAAATTTTCCATTTATAGCCTGAAGCACTATGCTACATCTCTTTGCTGGTAGTAGGAAGAAGTCTCTTCCACTTCATGGTGATATGCATTAGTTTATTGTATGGAGAGGTTACTGAATATAACAACTTGCTATTTGTGAAACTTAATGAACAAATCCAGCAAAGCCCATTTTTAAGTGTACATAATCACTGTTTTAACTTTTACTGTACATAACAAAATAGCAAAGCATGTTTTTAAAGGCTCTAAGAATTGTAGCTATTGCAGAAAGAATTAAATTCTTGAAAAAGAGCAAAACACTGTTTTACTCCTCATCAAAGCGATACACATTGTATTAGTCATTTTTCTCACTAGCCTGACAAACCAACTTCAGGCAAAAGAGGTTTATTTGGGCTTTCAGCTTTATGGAGCAGTCTGTCATGGTGAAGGAGTCAGGGAAGCAGGAGTGGGACAGCTGCAGTCAGTGAGCAGAAAGCAATGATTACTACACCCAGATTTCTTTCGTTTTTTTATTCAGCTCAGGACTTCAGTACATGGATGGTGCAGCTCACATTCAGGGTTGGTTATCTCTATTCAATTATGCCTTTCTGGAAACTCTTTGCTACACATATCCAGAAGTGTGTTGCCATGGTGATTCTAAATCCAATCAAGTTGACAAGATGAACCATCACACTTGAAAGGCAAATTTAGAAATGGAAAAAAAGTATAATGAAAACAAGCAATCTGTATTTTTGAGAGACTGGATAATCACTATTAAATTTTCTTGATACATATGTAAGGTTGTTGCAACATAATTAATACTATAATAGAAGTTTGGAAAGAACCTAGTTAATCAGAGACTAATTAAATCCTAACATAGCCATACATTAGAATTTACACACATACTATTTAGTTATCAAGTAAGAAAATACTTTATATACTGATATTAAACACCTGCAGGCTTTATTGTTAAGAGAGCAATAAGGTGAATGCTATTTTTTCTGAAGGAGAAAGATGAGGTTATGTGAAATCCACACATACTGGGCTGTATACCTTTGCTTAAGGGAAGGAAAAGATATGTAAGAAATAAATGAAAGTAAATATCTTTATGAGATGATGGAGGAATTGAGACACATAGGAGCCACATCAAGGCCAGGACTTGTGAATCTGCATTCTGATTTGATTTTGAATTATATGAATATATTACCTATGTCTAAGAAGTTAAAAGGATGTACACTTTAATTGTAAAGGATATCTTCCCACTGGCTTTTTATATTGAGGAAAGGCTATAATTGCTACAATCATTTATTATAACCACCACCAGAAACTTTCAAGTATTTATTCTTTAAAATGAAGATTTTTTTCCATGTCTTCAGTTTTAAAATGATCATGGAGTTTCTGATTTATAGTAGTTCAGACAATATAGTTGTTGCCTGTTTAATGATATAAGTAATTTTATATTCTGTAAAGCAGGAGTTGGCTGAGAATTTTGATGAAAATGTGATAGACTCCAGGGATAAATGATTTGGAAGAGAAACAGACCCAATAAGAACGAACATGATAAAGGCTAAGCTATTCCTCAAGGCGCTTAGCTGTCTAGGAGTCCTAATGTAATGCATAATTCTCTACCACTCATCAGTGTTCTTTGTGAACATTTTAATTGAATATATTATCAAGATATTTAATGAAACTGTATGAAAAGAGGCTAAGAAGCCAGATGTGGTGGTACATGCCCTAATTTCAACACTTGAGAGGTACAGGCAGGAGAACCCACTTTTCAGTGAGTTAGCTATACATAATGAGTTCAAGGGCAGCCTAGGCTACACAAGACCCTGTTTGAAAGAACAGGGAAGGAAGAAAGGCAGGAAGAACACAAGGAAAGAAAAAATAAATAGGCTGAGCATGTTCTTTAGTATTCCTGGGTTCAATCTCCAGCACCAATAGGGGGAAATAAACTGTAGAAACAGAATTCTCATAGCTTGCAGTTTAAGGTACAAAACAATATACAACACATCATACAAAAACCTGTCATGGCTGACTGTTTACTAACTGGGGAAAAGGGCAAAAACCCAGGGAAAGCTGTACAGTTAAATTAGGAAGACAGTGGAGGCTAGGGAGGTGAGTGGTGAGGAAGCAGTGGAACTGCCACTGTGTCAGTGAAGTAACTCAAGTAACCCTGTGAGAAGAAAGAAAAGAATCCCAAAGCATACATATCAGTCTGTTCTCTACCCAGGTCAGCCTGGAAAATGAAAATTGGCCTTTTGGATGACAACTTGGAAGAATATAATCCAAAATTGACGAAAATTCTATTTCTTTCAGCATTCTGGGCTTAACAAGGCAAAAAGGAAAGTTATATATTTTAGGGAGATATAATTTTGAATTAAAATTTGTATTATTTGAATTATTAACTGAGGGTCAAGAGTTCAGTTGTAGAACATTGGTCTAGCATGAGCAAGACCTTGGGTTTGATCCCCACCACTGGAAACCATTTTTTACTGACCCACATTAATTGTACATGTTTATGAATGCATTACGATCATTTGATGCTCATATACAATGCATAATGATCAAATAAGAATAATTAACATTTGAACCCCTTTAAGCATTTACCACTTTTTTAGTTGAGAAATTTTGAACCCTTCACTTCTAGTTCTTTAAAAAAAAATCCACAGTAAACTGTTGTCACATTACTGGATGATGGAACACTGGAACTTAATCCTCTGGTTTTATTATTACCTGATGCTTGACCCTGAAGAGGTCTGTCTTTCTCTTTCATTATGTTTATTCCATATTTGCTGTTAAAACATGAATTGGTGCGGGAGAATTGTCTGTATTGTGTCAATCATGTTATAAATAAACGCTGATTGGCCAGGCAGGAAATATAGGTGGGAAAACCAGACAGTAAGTAGAAATGATGTAATGAGAACAGGAGAATTCTGGGAAGGAGGGAGTTGATCCCTCCCACTCCTGCCCAGACCACCAAAGCAGCAGAATGTGATCTGCCTTACTGAAAAAAAGGTACTGAGCCACATGGCTAACATAGATCAGAAAAATGAGTTAGTCAAGATGTGAGAGTTAGCCAATCAAAGGCTAGAGCTAATGGGCCAATCAGCTTATAATTTATAGAGACCTATGTGTGATTTTCTTTGTGGTTAAACAATTGGGGGTACCTACTGGGAGGGACAAAAACCCCAACAAACAACAGGCCCCCTCCATGTTTCAATGAATGTGTTATATACATGGGCACATACATGTTCAGTGGTACATTTTAAAGGTCAGAAGATAACTTTGTGGGATTGGTTCTCTTCTTCCACCTTTTATGGATTTCAGGTTATCTGGTTTATGCATCAAGTGTCTTTACCTGCACAGTCATCTTACTTGCTATCCCCTTAAAGAACTATTCTTAAAAGGGTTAAGGAGTTGTGGTAAATGATCTCAAAACTGTCTTACAGTTTGTGGTGGATTGAATGAGATGTCCCCCATAAGTCTTGGACATTTGAATACTTTAATCTCCAGTTGGTGGCTATTAAGATGGGGAAAGCTTGGGGGAATGGGATGGTTGTGATAAAGGAAGGGTGGATATGGGAGCAGGGAGGTATATATCTTAAATAAGGGAGCCATCTTAGGGTTGGCAAGAGTCTTGACTCTAGAGGGGTTCCCAGGGGTCCGGAGAGATGTCCCCAGCTAGGTCCTTGGGCAGCTGAGGAGAGAGAGCCTGAAATGGCCCGATCCTATAGCCATACTAATGAATATCTTGCATATCACCATAGAACCTTCATCTGGCGATGGATGGAGATAGAGACAGAGACCCACATTGGAGCACTGAACTGAGCTCCCAAGGTCCAAATGAGGAGCAGAAGGAAGGAGAACATGAGCAAGGAAGTCAGGACTGCGAGGGGTGCACCCACCCACCGAGACAGTGGGGCTGATCTAATGGGAGCTCACCAAGGCCAGCGGGACTGGGACTGAATAAGTATGGGATAAAACTGGACTCTCTGATCATGGAGGACAATGAGGGCTGCTGAGAAGCCAAGGACAATGGTACTGGGTTTTGATCCTACTGCATGTAATGGCTTTTTGGGAGCCTAGCCTGTTCGGATGCTCACCTTCCTGGACCTGGATGGAGGGGGAAGGACCTTGGACTTCCCACAGGGCAGGGAACCCTGACTGCTCTTTGGACTGGAGAGGGAGGGGAGGGGAGTAGGGGGTGGGAAGTAGGGGGAGGGAAAAGGGAGGTGGGGAGGAGGCAGAAATTTTTAATAAAGAAATGCAAAAAAAAAAAGATTAGGAGAGGTATGTCACTGGGGTCAGCCTTGAGATTTCAAACTACTTGTGCCATTCCCAGTGTGCTCCTTGCCTCCTGCTTATAGTTTGAGATGTGAGTTCTCAGTTGTTCCTGCCACTATGCCTTCAATCCACCATCATGGGACCTAAACCTATGGAACCATAAGCCCAATTTTTATAACTTGCCTTGATCATAGTGTTTTTATCACCACAATAGAAAAGAGACTAAGGTACAGTTTTAAGACCAAGTCTTCAGTCACAGTGCTTGTGGAGGCACTTCTTGGATCATATGTTAATGGTAAAATGAGATATTTCTTCTGCTGTGTCAGTGAGAATATATATCCTATACACCAAGTAGATATATGGGGCTATATGGGACTGGGCATATGGTAAGTACTGGGGTAACCTGGCAATTTTGAAACTGTGGGTTCTCCGCCTTGAGTACATGGAAGAAGAATCAATTTTGCCTATGTCAATCCCTTCTTTTAGTTGTTTGGTGGTATTGTATTGCACACATATACTGTTTATATAATGGCCTTTTAATTGATGAAAACTATTTCTGACTGTTTTATGCTCTACTAAAGCTGTGATGAGCAATTGTGTATAGTACTTTGAATGGGTGTTTATGGTCATTATCATGGATAAGACTCCAATAGCAGAATCTCTAGGTTATGGCCATGATTGTACCTCTGGGAGCTGCAGCTGTCAAAGTGGTTTCCACTGTGAATATGCCATATTTTGTCGCTTTGAGCAGGGCATGGGAGTGACATTTGTGTTGCATTGGCAACTTGAATGATTGGATTGTCACAATTTTAGACATTCTACCAGAAGTATAGGAGAATCATATTGTAATTTTAATTTTAATTTGCATTTCTATGATGACAAAGGTATTTTAGAAACTTTCATTTCATACCTGCTCTTTAAACATTTGCAAGACATTATACTCAAAATGTTAGCCTTTAGTTATGGAGTTATCTGGCAGTAAAAGTCTCAGAATGACAATTGCACGGCCACTATATTACATTGGTATAGATGCCTTAAATTTCCAATGCCCTTAGAATGGGTATTATACACACAGTTTCTAACATTCAGTAGCTTCAATAAACATTGACCCAACTATGAAATCCTAATGAAATGCTCCAAGGAAACAGTCACCATAATGAAGGGTCAGAAGGGTTGCACAGGAGGTGATGTATGTAATTTTAATTGAATATTTGAAAATCTCTGACTTCATTAGATGGTGAAGCTCCTAGAGGGAAAATAGTTTTAATGGTTATTTTTAATTAATAAAGTGTCAAGATAATGATAGAATCCCTGAAATTGGAAAACAGAAAAGATTACTATGCAAAGCAGTTCTCTAAAAATACAGGGTATGATCTCGCCAAGACTTAGCTTCTCCAGCTGCAAAATTGGACAATTAATGATTCTGAAACCTCTTTCAACTCTGGCCAATGTTCAGTATTTTGAATTGCTCTGTGACTACTAGGTAGCTTTTTTTTCATGTGATTAGATTAATTAGATGTAATAGTACAATTTTGGAGGAAAAAGAATATCCCTGTCAGGACTGACAAGTTCTCTTCCTGCAGTTTTTCTCTAAGATAATTAAGTGAATTGAACCTCTTGATTTCCTAGCTGTAATAGTTAAATATGCATTAATTCTTTCCCCCCATCATTTTATTATGAACATTTTCAAACACACAAGAAAGTTGGAATAATGGTGCAATGAACAGTCAAAAACCTGGACACCTAGATTCTGTAATTAATCTTTTGCTCTACTTCATTTGTTAAAACTGTATACCGTCAATTTATTTATCTGTAAAATTTTAAAATAATGAAATTAAATGACTGACCTCAGTGCATGTCTCTGGGTTTGCTCCTTGCATGTTAAGATGTACTTTTGGTATGTTAATGCACTGTGGCACACATGTTCTTTTCTAGAAATAAGAGATGGCTAATGTCGTTCCTAGAACAAAATTTTGTATATAGCATCCTTTAGGACAGTGGCTCTCAACTAGGAACAATTTTGTCCTGCTCCTCTGATCCAGGGGTCATTTGTCAGTATCTGGGATAGCTTTGGTTATGATGACTTGAGTATGCCATTGGCATCCAGTAGAGAATAAGGGTGCTGCTAAATGTTTTAGGCTGGACAGTAGATCCCTCACAACAAGGAATTACCCATCCCCAAACATTATTAGTGCTGGTAGTGCCCAGTCTTGTTTTAGAAAGTGGCAGATTAGGGCCAGATAAATGGCTCAGCAGGTGCTTGCCACCAAGGCTGATGATCTGAATTTGATCCCTGGGATCCACATGGTGAAAGGAAGAAAATGACTCTTGAAATTGCCTTCTGCCATCCACATGGGTGCTGTGGCATATGTGTGCTGTGGCAGATGCATGTCCTTACCCCCACAATATAATAAATAACTAAAATGCAGCTAAAACTTTCAAAAGAAATGGCAGATTCATCTCTAATTCTATTCAGAAGCATAGTTGTGTGAAGCTGTGTTGATATACTCAGGGAACTTAAGCATCACTAAGAAGAAACAAAGGCTTGATGTAGCAAAAATTCTAGTTGGTCTTAATCATAAAAATCAGAGTCAGATATAGGGGTTAATGCTGCAGATCAGAGAAGCAGAGAGGCCAATCACTAGAGAGTTCTTTTACCTCCACCAATCCTCAGACCGAAAGGGTGATCCTGTCCTCAGACTATCTCTCCACCAAACCTCTGACGCACTGAAGAACCTGTCTCCTTTCATCTTCCTCTCTCTGCCCAGCCATATCACTCCTGTCTCCACCTCCCTAGTGCTGGGATTAAAGGCATGTGATCCCAGCTGCTGGGATTACCTTTGTGTGAGCTCTGTTTCTCTTTTAGACAGATTCAATCTTGTGTGTAGACCAGGGTACCCTTGAACTAACAGAGGTCCCTCTGCTTCTGTCACCCAAGTCCTGGGATTAAAGGTGGGTGCCACCACTCCCTGGCCTCTACTGACTTAACTCTGCACTCTGATCTTCAGGCAAGCTTTATACATAACAAAATATCACTACAGCTTGAAGAGTTGCTTTTTTTAATCTTTCTTGTTCTGTTTGTAAGATTATTTTTCTGAAGGTACCTTGGGTGTATCATTTCATTTTTCCCATTCTCCCATTTTCTCATTTAGATTTGAAATACTCATACATTTTCTGGCGAAGTGGTAATCTTCAGACAGTAGGGGACAACCCATCTTTTTCAGGATGACAACTGTTATCCTCTGACACACAGACTTATACCAAAGAATGAATGGATTCCGTGCTGTGTGTGCAATTCATTTATAGAGCACTTACCTAGCATGTGAAAGTTCCTGGGCTGGTGTGGGAGGTCCTTCTGTCTATGTGTTGCTTTTATTAGTTAATGAATAAAGAGCTGCTTCAGGCCTGTTGATAGGGCAGAACTTAGGTAGGTGGGGAAAACTACATGGAATGCTGGGAGGAAGAAGGGCAGAGTTGGAGAAATGTCATGTAGCCAAACTAGAGACAGACACCAGAACTTTAGCCAGTAAGCCACAGCCATACACAGATTAATAGAAATGGGCTAAATTAATATAAGAGTTAGCCATAAGAAGCTAAAGCTAATGGGCCAAGCAGTGATTTAATTAATGCAGCTTCTGAGTGATTATTTTGGTTCTGTGCAGCCAGGACAAACAAGTGGCCTCCTTACAACACTGGGCTGCATTTCCTAAAACCACCACTTAACTAACCAAACAAAAAAGAAGAAACTACAGCTTCCATGACAAGATTTTATTTTTTTCCCCTTTTTAAACTTTTTTTTTCCTTTTTTTTTCTCTTGAATTTTGATTTGTTGATGGGGAGTGCAGGAGCAGAGGGTGGATGCAAAGTGATGGGGGAAAGAATGGGATCGAGACCCATGTGAAAGACACATAGAATAAATTTTAAAAATTAAAAAAAATAAAATAGCAAGCAATTTATCTCAGCTGCTAGGGAGAAGTGGCTAGTTACATAAAATCAGGAATCTGAAAAGAGGCACATGGATTCATTTTTTTTCTAGTTTCACTTGTGTTTCCTTCCCTTCATTCATTCTCAGTTTAGCTCATTTAAGGGCTTCCTCTGAATGCTTCATCTGCATTTCTGTGATGTACACAGGCCTGGGACTAGAGAGAAGGAAAGCCAAGGGTTGAAAGCGCAAAACTCCCAAAGGCAAGCCACACTTGCTTCCAGCTATGGTAGATGTTTTATGTTCAGGTTCCGTTTAGCCTGGCCCTTGTTCCCCATCATTAACTGCATGTAGTAATGACTGGCATAGAGAGAAAGTTTCTCCAGATACTGTACCCGAGAGTCTCCGCCATAATAGACATCACCTCGGAGTATTACATTCACGGACCTAGACCACTTTGGCAAGTACATTCATGGGAACTTGAGAAGACAGCTTGTGGGAGGAGGTTCTTTCTACCAACAAGGCTCTAGGAACCAAACTCAAGGTCTCCAGGCTTGGCAGCAAGTGCCTTTGCTGACTGAGCCATCTTGTCAGTCTGATTTTGTGTTCCTTTCCCCTTGAAATTAGTTCTTCACTAGGGTTATAAGTAATTAAATAGATCATTTAGTAAACCTTCACCAGACACAAGAAGATATACAGGGCAGAAGTCTTGATCTTATCAAAGTGCACCCCTAACAGCAATTATCACCAGCTTCCCGTGCATCCAGACCCATCTGTCACCTGTTCCACCAGGTACTCAGAGAGTCCAAGGGTCTCTTTCTCTGCACAGGAACTATCTGCACATGCTTTATCACACCTTTTCAAACACTGAAGAATAGTGCACATATAGAAAAGGGCATGGGGCTTATGTATACAAGCCAGTGAAGTATGTTCCGTGTGTGTACCTGTGACACCACCTGTCCAAACAAGATGAGCATGTTATCAGCTACCCAGGAAGAGGCTCCACGATATCTAGAGCAGCCAAGACTAATTAAAGGAAACCTACTCCTCTGAAGCTTTGAAGTGGCTACAATCTTTTTTGGTAAGTATGTTTTTATGACTAACAACAACCCAGCCATTCTTTGACACCTTTGCTCCTTTGCCAGCTTAATCACAGGTAAATTTCTGGCTATCTCCCACCTATCATAAACAGAACCAGGTATGTTAAGTATAAATTGGAGGGCCAGAATCCTGCCATTTATTCTGGATTCAAAGTAATATGGAAATTGCTGGCCGGTTTACAGAGGTAGAGTGACTTTCAAAGCATCGTTCTAATTTTGGCTCTTCTGCTTAATGTCTTTGTCAGTATGGGCAATTCATTTGGCCTCTGCAACACTCGGTGTCTTCTATGTAAGAGAAATAATAGTCCTTACTTAGAAACATAGTGGGGAGGGTTGCAAACAGTTTTTCTTTTTTTTTGTAATATAATTTTTTTATTGAAAAAAAAATTTCCGCCTCCCATTTCCCTCCCCGTCTCCCTTTTCCCTCCTCCTCCTCCCACTCTTCTCCCCCTCCCCCTACTTCTCTCCCCCTCCCTCTCAGGTCTGAAGAGCAGTCAGGGTTCCCTGCCCTGTGGAAAGTCCAAAGTCCTCCCCCCTCCATCCTGGTCTAGGAAGGTGAACATCCAAACTGGCTAGGCTCCCACCAAGCCAGAACATGAAGTAGGATCAAAACCCAGTGCCATTGTCCTTGGCTTCTCTGCAGCCCTCATTGTCCGCCATATTCAGAGAGT
>NW_026068001.1:3436739-3615092 GCF_014885135.2 Alexandromys fortis
TGTGTTCTATTTCCATCCATTTGCATGCAAAATTCGAGAAGTCATTGTTTTTTACCGCTGAGTAGTATTCTAATGTGTATATATTCCACACTTTCTTCATCCATTCTTCCATTGAAGGACATCTAGGTTGTTTCCAGGTTCTGGCTATTACAAATAATGCTGCTATGAACATAGTTGAACAAATGCCCTTGTCATATGATTGGGCATCTCTTGGGTATATTCCCAAGAGTGGCATTGCTGGGTCCAGGGGTAGGTTGATCCCGAATTTCCTGAGAAACCGCCACACTGCTTTCCAAAGTGGTTGCACAAGTTTGCAAACAGTTTTTAGTGCTTGGTGCATAGCTGGGATTGGGGGAGGGCTGTAGGTCAAAGGGATAGAGAATTGGAATGTTGGAAGTTTTCAGAACTAGAACAGAGATGATTTTACTTCACCGATAACACAGTCAAGAATTCTTTCTGCCAGGCAGTGGTGGCGCATGCCTTTAATCCCAGCACTCGGGAGGCAGAGGCAGGCAGATCTCTGTGAGTTTGAGGCCAGCCTGGTCTACAAGAGCTAGTTCCAGGACAGGAACCAAAAAGCTACGGAGAAACCCTGTTGCGAAAAAAATCAAAAAAAATTTTTCTTTCCTAGGGCTGAAGGTATGGTTTAGTTGATAGAGTGCCTGCCTCATATTCATAAAGTCTTGGGTTTAAATTTGATCATCAGCACTGCACATAACTGGTGGTTTAACTGAACTCCAAGCACTGGAGAGGTGGAGGCAGGAGGATCAAAATTTTAAAGTTATCCATAGATGCATATCTATAGTTTGATGCCAGGCTGGGCTATGTGAGACCCTGTGGGGGGAAAAAAATCTGTTTTCCTGCCCAGAATTTGAGAAGTTCCTTGTCAAAAAGGGTTGACTGGATATGGGGAGTGTGTTCAGCTCTTTGTTTGGGAACATCTCCCTTGAGGTAGCAGGGCAATGGCTCTCTGGCTCAAAACACTTCAGGACCCATCGTATCTAGCAAAAGTGTAGTGTTATTTTGCCATTGCTTGCAGTCATCTTTTCCTGAAAGAACCACACTTTAGTGGAGGCATCAATATCAAAGACTATTCCAGGCTCTTCAGACCCAGCTGCCAGGTTTCCTTCAGCCTTGCAGATGAACTCTTAGCTTTGGCAGTTGCTACAGTATGTTGTGGGCTCTGAAGAATCTGACATTTGTTGTTAAGAGATAATGCAAACATACCAAAAATTCACCTTAAGAGACACTCTGATCTGAATACCAGAACCTCCCGCTCTCAGCCAACCACTGTCTTCTGATGAGTGAAGTTAGGGTACATGGTATTGTTATGAGAATAGGGAGGGGACACCCAAGAGGTATGGTAAATGAACTCGATGGCTTGTTCATCCTGGCTGGAAATGATTCATCTCAGACATTACTGAGCAGTCATGCCATGCACCTTCAGATTTTGTTGTTGTTGTTTTTTCCTAGTCTAAGTAATGAAGTCAATTGATTCATTCCTAGCTACTGCTTATAGGCACATTTGGTCATTTTCCTTTCTGAGATAGTAATCAGGGTATAGACATCGCTCTTTCTCTCTCTCTCTCTCTCTGTGTATGTGGGTGGGTGTGTGTTTAGAATGTAGGCAAGGGTTCTCACTGGATCACTGGAAATAAATTAGATTTGAATATGAGTATTTATTAAGAAATAAAGAAATTTCAGAGACCATATATTTAGAACTGTCTGCCACCCCTCTCCCCTCACTCTGCAAAGTTCCATGAAATGGAAAAGAGCTGGAGGTGCGGCTTGGAGGTAGCGTGGTTTCCGTGCAGGTGTCAGGCTCTAGCTTCCATTCCCAGCCCTGCAACTCAAATGTGACAGTGGCAAGTGGCAATGTTTTCCAGGCCTGGTGGTGCACACCTTAATCCCAGCACTCAGGAGGCAGGCGGATCTCTGTGAGTTTGTGGTCAGCTTGGTCTACACAATGAGGTCCAAGTGTTAAGAAAACAACAAAGCCAGAAAACCAGAAGAAAGAGAGAGGTCGAGGTCTGATATGATTAGTGCCTTTTGTGGACTTTCTTTATAGGAACATCTGGCTGCATAAACATGGCTAGCACTCCTAGAACACATGTAAAGTAGGCATGTAATAGGGCACCGCAGAAAAACCCTACAGTAAGCCCACTGCTGCCAGGCTTAGAGAGACTCATCTGTGACACACCTATGAGATGCCTCCCCCAAGTCACCTCTTATACTTCCTTGTGCATTTTGATCTTTATAGGAGTTTACAGAAATGGTTAGTTGTGATAAATTCTTTTGAAGTCACTTTTTACCCACTGTCATGGCTATTTAATCTTTCGCCACTCCTCCTATTTCTTTCTTTTTTTTTTTTCTTGTCACAGAGTCTCATGTAGTCTGGACTGGTGTTCAGTTTTCTCTGTATCTGAGGATGACCTTGAAATTTTGATCCTTTTTTTCTTTCAAAGCCTTGTGCCACCTTGGTGGGTTTTCCTGAATGCTGGGAATCAAACCTAGTCTTTGTGCATGCTAGCCAAGCACTCTACAAACTGAGGTACAAACCAGAGCTCTGGTTTTTAAAATACTGTATCTATGCAAAGTGTGGCAGGGTGGGGAAGGGATTGGGTTAATGCTGACTAAGAGAGGCACCATGGATTACAGACGACATGGTGAGACATTACTGTCTCTAGGAAAATGTTTGTGATTCTAAGGGGCTGTGCAAGGGGGTGTGCTGCTGGTATCCATTGGAGTTTGAATCATCCCAGGCCAGCTTTGTCAGTGAATTGTTTTGAGGAGGGTGACATTAAAGGAACTGAATGTTTATTCTTCCCGAAGAAGACAGGCCAAGAAGAAATTGGTCTGAATAGCAGCAACATATTGAGGTTAGATATAAAGAAAAGCAATTTTATTTGGAGGGCAGCATGGACCATTAAGGCAATTTTGGATCAATCTTTCTTGTAGCTCTTAGTGGATTATCAAATTCTTGTCATTTTGAGGCAATTTAGACACAGGTTTATTTCGTGTTAGGAGACTAACCAAAGTCCCTTATCAGAAATCCTTCCAGTCACACTGGCATTCTGTGAAAGTTGGACTAGCATGTGACAAATTCAGGAGGAAGTATGCAGAGGTGGAATATGGGATGTGCATTATCAAAGATCAAAGGGGTGTATGCTTGAGACATGGTTACATTCTGTAGCCCAGGCTGGCCTGAATTTACAGTCTTTCTGCTTCAGCCTCTGGAGTGCTGAGATTACAGATGTACACCACCATGGCCAGAATGAAAGGGCTTTCCTGTTTTTTGTTTGTTTGTTTTCGAGATGGTGTCTTATTAGGTAGCTGAGACTTGTCTGGACCTCTCAAACTTGGTATCCACTGCCTTTGTCTCCTGAGTGCTAGGGTTACAGATGTGTCACCATGCCTGGCATGAGAGGACTTATTTATGTTATTTATGTAGTGAAGAACTCCGTACTAGTTTAGTTTATACAACATGTTATGTTCTGGTATCTTTAGTCAGGGCTTGGTAAACTATAGCTCATAGATCAGATTCATCCTGATGTATATTTTTGTAATAAGTTTTCTTGTAGCCATGCCACACTGTCCATTTGTTTACATATTGTCTAGGGCTACTTTGGGGGAGCAGCAGCAGATCTGAAGGTTGCCACAGCTTATATATGGACGGTGAAGCCTAAAACATTTGCTATCTTCTCCTTCTAGAGCAGTGGCTCTCAACCTTCCTAATGCTGCGACTCTTTAATACAGTTCCTCATGTGATGACCATAACCATAAAATTATTTTTGTTGCTACTTCATAATCGTCATTTTGATACTGTTGTGAATATCATCATGTAAATATTTTTGGTGATAGAGGTTTGAGACCCACAGATTAAGAAACACTGGTTTACATTATTTTTAAATTTACCCAAACTCAATTGTTCATATAGTGCTTGGTATGTAATATGGTTGGATTTAACTCAATGGCAAAGCCCACGCGGAATTTAGTTGAGGGGTAAATTTTGTAGGTTAAAGACTAAATTTTCACATTAGTGAAAAGCCTAAGGAACTATCCCTCTCTCACAACATCTGCCCTTTTCTAGATATGACAGCAAAATGCAGTGCTGGCTAATCTATATAAATTATTTCATATTGAGGGATTTTTGTACATACATCAGTGTTAGGATTCTGTGACTGGTATAGGAGCTGCTCAGATGCTAACTGAAAGAAATAGTCTAGACCACAGTGTTGAACTGCTTCAAACCAGAATGTGGACTATGCCACTTATTGTTTCATTTTCTATTTAACTAATGTTAAGTCTATACTAAATCTACATTTTTTTTTGCTTTTTCTGAGACAGAGTCTTGCTATGCAGCCCTGACTGGCTATGTAGAGCAGGCTGGCCTTATACTCAGAGATTCACTTGCTTCTGTCTCCTGAACGCTAAACAAGCAACTGTACCTAGCAGGGGGAGGACTGACCTCTTCACAAAAGTGGCACTATGTTTGCAGAGAACCTACACACTTTCTCTCATATGCTTTTAATCACTGCCAGATTACTTGTAATAACTAATACACTGTAACGTCCATGCAAATAGTTACTATACTGCATTGTTAGGAAATAATGACAAGAAAAGAAAACTGTATCTGTTCAGTACAAATGTAATTTTTAATAATTTCATTTCATGTGTCTTAATTTCTATTCTGTTGCTTTGATGAAGTAGTCTGAAAAAATCAACTATAAGGGAAGTGAGCTTAAATCTGTTTCAGTGTTTTAGTTGCTTTTCTTTTGCTAACAAAACACTGTGACAAAGGCAGCTTTTGAAAGGAAGAATTTAGTGGGGGCTTACAACTTCAGAGGGTGGGTCCCTGACCATCATGGTAGGGAATATGGCAGCAGGCAGTCCGGCATGGTGCTGCCTGGGGTGGTAGTTGACAGTTTATCCAAAAGCACAAGGCAAAGGGACAGGTTTGTGGGGGGCAGAGCACACACTTAGAAAAAGCCTGGGCTTCTTGGGAGTTTCTGTTAAAGACTGCCTTGGAACCCATCTGTAGGCTCCATTCTCCTCAGGTGTGTGGCAAGCATTCCTTTGTTCCATCTGCCCAGTCAGAAGTCCTTATGAAGTAGGTATATCGTTGGACATAGTGAATATTTTCCAGTCGTCTCTCTGGGCCCCAAGGATCAAGCACAGGCTTTCGGCTCACCCAGACCTTGCCTCCTAAATTTAGGATCCAAGACTCATAAGTTCTGGGGCCTCATTTCTCATTTGAAAAAACATGGTAAGAGCAATGACTCCTGTTGCTGTCATGGGAAAACAGTATTGGGACCCAATTCTCTGTGGTGCCTTGGCACAGCTGTATGCTGTGCAAGCTGAGATATTCTTCACCTAAACAGAGCTTCTTCTCCGGAGGGTCTTTTCAATAATATTTGTATATAAAGACTCCTGAATGATATAGATTGTTTTCCCATGAAGAATTTAGGATACACTGGCTTACCAGTCCAGTTTAATGTTTCTTTTTGGACAAAGCTTAGGTAGCAATTCTATTCTACTCATTATAAAAGATTTGGATTCTGTAAATTTGGAGGTCCTCTCCTATAAGGTGTGGATAGGCTTCAGTTGGCCTTCCGCTGTGTTTCCTTTTGGGAATTGGAGTTTGAGAAACTGAGACAAATGAGGCTCTGGCCATGGCTATAGTGAACAATGAGCTGTCCCGTATGTGACTTAGTGTTGTTTCCTTCTTTGAGATTAATGCAGGTGCAGGTGGCTTAGGCTAGAGAACCGGGGTCCTGAAAACTCAATGGCCACTCAGTCCACTCCAAGCCTATGTTGTCTAACAATCATAAACAATGAAGACTAAAGATAGTAGAAGAAGGGCAATCAGAGTTTGCCTGAGGTAGAGAAGCAGCTCCTTGTAGCAAGGAAAGGGAATCAAATCTGAGTTACCAGCCTTGCCTTCTTGACTGGGTCCCTAGCCTGATTGGCTTAGGCCTCTCTGCAAACTAGGGATCGAGTTGTGAGGTCTCTGTGTGACTGAACTGAAGGCCTGTGGAAGGCTGCTCTTGGTGAGAGATATGAAAGGGTGCCAACTCAGGAGAAGCTGCCACCTGGGGAGAAAGACCTGCCTAAAGTTTCAAGAGGGTGTGTGTGGGGGGGGACCAGGAAGTGACGAGTGCTAGGGCTGAGACCCCAAGAACAATGGCAATGGGTTTTTGATCCTACTGCACCTATTGGTTTTGTGGGAGCCTAGGCAGTTTGGATGCTCACCTTACTAGACCTGGATGGAGGTGGGTGGTCCTTGGACTTCCCACAGGGCAGGGAACCCTGATTGTTCTTTGGGCTGACGAGGGAGGGAGACTTGATTGGAGGAGGGGGAGGGAAAGGGGAAGCGGCGGTGGGGAAGAGACAGAAATCTTTAATTAATTAATAAAGAAATAAATAAATTAAAAAAATTAGAGCTCTTGGATCTAGTTTCCATGTTCACTGCCTGTATGGAATCCGCTAAGAGGCTTAGCTCTGCTGGTTTGCAGATGTTCCCTCTGAGCTAAGCTCAGGGCCTTTCTATAAGCTTAGGGTGTCTCTGCCTGTATAGAACTCATTGAAAAACAGCTCTGCCAAGGTTCTCTATTTCCTATCTAGATATCTGAAAAAGAAACTTCCCTACTCCTCACCTTTATCATCAGGAACCATGCACCTTCTACCAGTGTCCAGGATACCATGAGGCTAACCCGTTTTAAGAAATATGCATTTAATACACACATTTGGTCTCATTCTTAACATGTACATGAGTGGTTATCACTAAACAATTACTAAATGTATAACGGTTATTGTTTGCATGTGAAGCATTGCCATACCCAAAAGGCTTATGCCATAAAAGCTTGGTTCCAAATTCTACAATAGTCAGAGATGGGGCTTTGAGGAGGTGAGGACAACTTCATTAATGAACTTATCTTCTCACGGATTCAGAGTATAATAGCATTATTAGGAGGTGATAGAGACTTATGGTGGTGAAGCCTAGTTGGAGACATTGAAGACATGGTTTGTCCCTGTCACCCACCTCTTCTCTGCTTTTTGGCTACCAGATGAGCAGCTCTGCCCCACCATGCCCTTCCACCATGATGTGCTAACTTGCCACATACTTGTATTAATGGAGCCTGAACTGAAATCTATGAAACTCTTGGCCAAAATTAACCTCCCTCTTTTAAACAATTTCTCTTAGGTATTTGATATAGCAATGAAAAAGTCTGAGCAATGCAGTGGTAAATGGCAGAATAATGGCATCCACAATAACCTTTTTATTTTACCTCTCCAAAACCATAAAACTAGAGAAACATAGGTGTGGCTGGTGGAGAGAAATAAATGGAGAGTGTCATGTCAAGGATCCCCAGCCCCATGGGACTAGGGGGAAACTTTACTTTAGAAACTCATCTTTTCAGGTCCTGGGTACCAGTTTCTCCCTCCAAGTCCTTTCATTAACTTCCAAGATTTGGTAAGAAGTACAGGAGCATGTGGGAGACAGATGCTTTGGTGCAAGTGACCCAGGTGACAGAACCATATTACATGAAACAGTAGAAATGAGATCAAGCAGCTGGCTAGGCTCCTTTATTGGGACTTCAGCTCATGAGCAAAAGAGAACTCAAGACTGTTCAAAGAGGGCAGCAGGCTGCTCCTACCAAAATAAGCAGCAAGCTTTGATTGAATTTTTCTGGAGATCTAAAGTTTGGTAAGCTATTCATTGCCGATGGGTACAGTTTGTAAAGGTGCTTTTTTTTTCTGCTGGTGCACAAGCATTTTGGCCTTAAGGTTAGTGCCAATAGGCTGGCAACTTAACCTAGAAACTGCTGATTTTCTCTTCCAGCTAGTACCATCATTTTACATAAACATCTGGCCCTCATGGTTTGGTGTGGAGCAAAGAACTTTCCATACTTCAGTTGAGCTGCTGCGACAGCACAAAGGTGATGTAGATGAATTGTCTACCTGCAACAATGGGCAGTAGGGTGAGCCAACCCTGTATTACAGTCATGGGCAGAGCATTTAAAGATGATGGACAGAGTAGAGTGTGACTTATAAGTTAAGAAAGCAAAAAGGACAGATATAAGATGAAATCAGAGATGCCAAGCCTTTTGCCCTTTTTAGTCAGATATCAAGTAGATATAAACTGATATGAAGGGTCATGTTTAAAGCAAAACAACCTTCATATTTTTAAAATTACATTTATATTTATTTTATGTGTGTTTATGTATATGGATATGCACAAGTGGAGGTTGGAAGAAAACCTTTAGGAGTTAGTTCTTTTTGTCCACCATTGTTGACTGAAAAGCTTCTGTCCTGCCTGGTTTCTGTCCTCCTACTAGGTCTCATAGCCATTTAGTCCCAATGAAATCACACAGAGGTCTACATTAATCATAAACTGATTGGCCCTTTAGCTCAGGCTTCTTATTAACTCTTATAACTTATATTAACCCATTATTTTTATCTATGTTAGCCAAATGGCTTGGTACCTTTTTTGGTGGGGAAGGTCATTTCTTCCTTTTCCTGTGTCTGGGCAGGACTGGGGAGGAATGTGCTTCCTCCTTCCCAGAATTCTCCTGTTCTCATTGACCCACCTCTACTTCATGTCTGGTTGTCCTGCCTATACTTCCTGCCTGGCTACTGGCCAATCAACGTTTACTTAAAATATATAGACAATTGTCCCACACCACACCATATGGATAATGGGGATAGAACTCATTTCATCAGGTTTGGTAGCAGGTGCCTTTACTCTGAGTCATCTAAAGTTTTGACTCAATAAGTTAAGCAACTGTTATCATCCCACATATCAGAGGTGGGATGTGAATAATGTCCTGCCTAGCTGTGTAGCCTCTAAAATGAATGACTTTTTAAAGTAAAAAAAAAATCAGTAGCATTTATTTAGGTTTTTCTTTGGTGTGAATTCCCACTTAACTTTGTTATTATGTGGTTAGTCATCTTCAACCCACGGAGTTCTGAGCATGTAAACAGCCTTTTCCTATGGCCCAATGTGATGTTTTATGACAAAGCTTGAGAAATTACAATAGTAGCAGAAAAAAATCCATATTTTGTTTTTAATGGATAACTGACAAGGACTCAAGGTTTATTTGCCTTCTGTTCCACGGTAGTAGTCTTTACCCAACACATCTCAAATTCAGTGAATTCCTTATTGGTCCCTCAGTATTCTCTTTTCTAAGATGTATGGACTTTGATGACTAGTTTCTTTCAGCAGTTTAATAAAGGTGCTCCACAGTATACTTTTGCCTTGGTTTATTTATGTTGATATGCCAGCTTCCATTTTCTTGTATTATGTGTGCACTCAAAATATTTCTCGTTCAGTATTCCAGGAGAGAAATCTATCATCAAGCCTGGTATAGTAGGATCCTCCTAAAATCCTACTACTAGAGAGGCCAAAGAAGGGGGATAACAAGTTCAAGGTCATCCTGAGCCACACAGCAAGACTCAGTCTCCAAAATAAAATAAGAATGATGAACACAGCAAGACTCAGTCTCCAAAATAAAATAAGAATGATGAATCTGTCAGACTAGAATGTTATAGGCAGAAGGAATATTGAACCCATAATTTTGTTAGCAGCTTTGAAATAAGAAATCAAATTCTGGGACTGATGATACCACTTATGGTAGAGTTCTTGCCTAGTGTGTGTGAGGTTCAGAGTTGGAAAAAAATTAAAACATGAGTTCTTTTTTTCCTTTTATAAAATAAAGTCATTTTATTTAACTGAAATATAAAAACATCGCACAGTTTGCTTAAGGAAGGCATGAAAACATTTATCCAGTCCCCCTTCACATCTGAGTGAATTTCTGTATAGTTAGAATGAATCAGTTGATGAAGTTTTATTTTTATAAGTAATAATAAGCCTCTGCATTTTATTTATAATTGATATTTATTGAGCTATACATGTTTCTCTGCTCCCCTCCCTGCCTCTTCCCTCCCCCTTCAACCCTCCCCCAAGGTCCCCATGCTCCTAATTTACTGATGAGATCTTGTCTTTTTCTACTTTCTACTTCCTATGTAGATTAGATCTATGTGAGTCTCTCTTAGTGTTCCCGTTGTTGTCTAAGTTCTCTGGGATTGTGGTTTATAGGCTGGCTTTCTTTGCTTTATGTTTAAAAATCACCTATGAGTGAGCACATGTGATAATTGTCTTTCTGTGTCGGGTTTACCTCACTCAAAATAATGTTTTCTAGTTCCATCCATTTTCCTGCAAAATTCAAGATGTCATCATTTTTCTCTGCTTTGTAGTACTCCATTGTGTGTAAATGTACCACATTTTCCTTATCCATTGTTTGGTCAAAGGGCATTTAGGTTGTTTCCAGGTTCTGGCTATGACAAATAAAGCTGCCATGAACATAGTTAAACACATGCCATTGTAGCATGATTGAGCATCCTTTGGATATACACCCAAAAGTAGTACTACTGAGTCTTGAAGAAGGTTGTTTCCTGATTTTCTGAGAAATCGCCATACTGACATCCAAAGGGGTTGTACCAGCTTGCATTCCCACTAGCAATGCAGAAGTGTTCCCTTTTTCCCACCACCTCTCTAGCATAAGTTGTCATCAGTGTTTTTGATCTTGTCCATTCTTACAGGTGTAAGATGGAATCTCAGAGTTGTTTTGATTTGCATTTCTCTGATGACTAAGGATGTTGAACATTTCCTTAAGTGTCTTTCAGCCATTTTAGATTCCTCTGTTAAGAGTTCTCTGTTTAGGTCTGTACTCCATTATTTTTTATTGGATTATGTGTTGTTTAGGTGTCCAATTTCTTGAGTTCTTTGTATATTTTGGAGATCAGACCTCTGTGTGATGTGGGGTTAGTGAAGACATTTTCCCATTCTGTAGGCTGTTGTTTTGTCTTGTTGACCATGTCCTTTGCTTTACAGAAGCTTTTCAGTTGATGAAGTTTTATTTATGATTTTATTCTTTCAATGCCAATTGATTCTTAAATAATTAACTAATTAATTTTGTGTTTATTGCTCCTTCAATACCCAGAAAGTTTAATTGACTTACTACTCATGAAAAAGAAAAAACAATCGAGTTAAAACTAGGAAAGTAGTGATTTCTTAATTTCAAAAGCAAATAATTCTAGATGAAAACTAGAAGGAAGGAATGAAGAGAAACAGAAAACAGAATATGTAGATTAAAATTATAAGTGAGGTAATACTAGGAACAGGGGTTGATGCATGGAGATGAAAATATACAAAGAATTACAATTCATAACAAGGAGCTTTAATCCTAGTGCTTGGGAAGCAGAGGAAAGTGGATATCTGTGTGTTCGAGGCCAGTCTGATCTACACAAGAGTTTCCCGACAGCCAGACCTCCTTAGTGACCTTATCTCAAACAAACAAAGAAAAACAAACAAACAAACCAAAACATAAAAACCATGACAATGATAATACAAGAGTCAAGAAAAATAAAACTAGGGTTAAAATGTTTTAAGATAGTATTAGCATTTGGGGAAAGTGATAAAATTGGTATTTGTTTTACAGTACACAAAGTACTCATGATTTAATCATTGCTAGTCTTGACACAATCATGATTATAATCACAGATTATAGCAAGTTTATATAGAGAAAAGTAGAGCAATAAAATATTTAACTCAAAGACAGTCAAGTAATGAGACTAAAGGAATATTGAGAAATTAAATCAAAGGGTAGGGAATGAATATGATGTTTAAAATAATCTCAGATTTGCCAGTAATTACAAAACATTAATGCATGAAATATTAATTTCAGCAGTTGTGTGGTGTACTTCATGTAGTTGTTGAAAAGTGCTTTGTATTTTAATGATGAACAGTGAATACTCCCTAATTTTTTCTATAATAATCAATATTGTATGAAAATTTATGTACATAAAAACTTCCATTTTCATTTTTATACAATTTAAATAGGTTGAAATAGTGGGAGAAAATGGAAACATTTAAAATTAATTTAAACATATTTAAAATTAATGACAGGTTGTTGAGGTGATGGACATGTTAATTATCTTAATTGAATTTCTGTAATATATATTTGTCTATTGAAATCTTAAAATTCCACTAAAATAAAATGCTGAACTACAAACAAAATGCTCTCCTGATAGAAATATATGTAAAATTTTCATTTATCAACAGTATCAAACTCTCATTCTACGTTTTAATTTATGTATAAAGATTAAAAATCCCTCAAATTCTATGGATATGATACAAAATAATCTCCAGTGAACCATCCACTAAATTGATTTCCCATTAATTGGATCACCCGTGAAGTTGAAGTTGCTGCTTAGATTAGATTAGATCCTATAAGATTAGAATCTAAATATTGTGGGTCAGCCTTCAGGTTGAGTTAGCTATTGTTGGATCAATTCAAGATTGGATACAGTTGTGCTGAGATGGAGGCTAGCTAGCTGGGTCCTCAAGGAAATCCATGCCCACCCTGATGCAGTTCTGCTCAAACCAAGTGAGGGTATGCAGTGCCAGGCAGGTGGGCCCCATTATGATGAGCAAATATGTGGTGGGAAAATGGGAGGACAAGAGAAGCAGAAGGAATGGTTCGTGTGCTGTGGAAAGAGACAGAATGAAAGAAATGAAGACAGTGAGGAGTAGATTGATGGAGGAGATTTGCTTGCCACCCGGAGCCATGGTGATGTCTGGGCTGCACTGCTGCCAAGTGCCATGTCTGGGTCCCTGGTCCTACAGCAGCCAGGGTTTGTGTTGATGTCTGTGGCTCCTGTTGCCACTGAGGGCCATGCTGATTCCAGTGGTCTGGACCTCCACCTGAGGCCATGTTGTAGTACAGAAGCCACTCTGAGGCTTGGGCCCTGCTGACCTGGGTGGTCTTTACCACCACCTAGGGCCATGATGACATCCAGACCTAGGCTGACGCCAAGGACCATGTCTGGGTCTGTGGTCCTATTGCAGCCCAGGTCTGTGCTGAAGTCTGTGGTCCATGTTGCCCCTAAAGGCCACATGAAGATTGGGGTCTGGGCCATACCCTAGGACCTTGTTCATGTCTGGGCCCCGGGCAAGCCATGCTGCTGCTGAGCCATTCTGATCTGAGTGGCTGGAGCTCCCACCTGGAGCTAGGATGTTGACAAGCCTAGCTGCTGAGCTGCTGCTTAAGGAGTCTGGGTCTGTGGTCAGTCTGTGGACCAGGTTGCTACCATGACCTAAACAGAGACCTGAGATATGGGCCACAGCATGTGGCCTTGTGGGAGTCTGAGGCCCACGCTGCAACAGGAGCCATACAGATCTTGGGGGCCCGTACTGCCTCCTGGGACCATGGTGTCATCTGGGCCTAAGCTGCTGCCCAGAGCCATGCCTGGGTCTGTGGCCCTATAGTGGCTAGGGTCTGGATTGATGTATGTGGCTCCTGTTGCCACCAAAGACCATGAGGACACCCAGGGTCAAGTCAGCCGCCTGAGTCCAGGTTGGTGGCCAAGGGCCATGATGCATGCAGATCTGCGTGGCCTGTGTGACTACCCAATGCCATGGTGATGCCTGGGCCAGAGCTGCAGCTGAGGGCTGTGTCTGGGTCCATGGCCTTACTGCACCCAGGGTCTATGCTGATGTCCGAGGCTCCTGTTGCCATCAAAGGCCTTGCAGATGTCTAAGGTCTGGGGCCATGTTGATGTCTGAGGGCCACATGCTGTTGCTGGGGCCTGTGCTCATCTGAATGGTCTGTTTGCACTGCCACCTGGGGCAATGGTGACATCCAGATCTAACTGCTGCTGAGGACAATGTCTAGGTCTACAGGTCTACTTCTGCTCGAGTCTGTGCTGAATTCTGAGTCCCCATATTGCCACCGAAAATCACATAGAAGCCCAGAGTTGGGGCTGCAACCTGAGGCCTTGGTGGTGTCTGGGGGCCATACTACTGTCAGAACTGTCCTGACCTGAGTGGACAGTGCTTCCACCCAGAGTCAGGATGTCAACCAGGCCCAAGCTGCTGCCTACGACCATGTCTGGGGTGCATGGTCCAGCTGCAGCTGGGCTCTGTGTTGATGTCTGCAGCCCATGTCACCTCTGAGGGCCTTAGAAACCATGTGAGATGAAATCAGAGGGACATGCTGAGCCAGATCCACTCATCTCTGGCCCTGGGAGAACTGGCCATGCCTCTCACTGGATATGGCAGCAAGAGAGCAGCCCTGACCCTCACAAGAGAACTGGCTTCTGTACTCGGGAGAGACAGCCCCACCCCTTACCACAAGTGAGGGTGAACTAACCCTGAGGACATGAGCATAGGGGAGCTGATTCCTCCCCCTCACTTGAGGCAGGTGATCCCAGTGGCCCAGAATGACTAGCTCAGCTACCACCCAGCTGGGCCTGGGGTTGACCCACCCTAGCATCTACTCCATCTACCTGCTAGAGCTACTGAGGGACTGGAACAATATTCACAAGACCTCCAAGACTAGGGACAGCTACAGGATATCCCAGTGAGGATCCAGTGATGATAGTGGACCAGAAACCAGAGGTCTTGAACCAGACCAGTGACTCACTACAAGGAATATTTACAAGTAAAGCCAATAGAACAAAAGGTTCACTGAGTGACACAATGAGCTCCCAATGCCACCGGGATTAATGAAGAGGTGTTGGAGAGTCGGGAAAGAAGGAGAAATGAAGATGTTTTCTTGATTTTGTTTTTTATTCTTTTTTTGTTTGTTTGTTTGTTTTTTCGAGACAGGGTTTCTCTGTGGTTTTGGAGACTGTCCTGGAACTAGCTCTTGTAGACTAGGCTGGTCTTGAACTCACAGAGATCCGCTTGCCTCTGCCTCCCAAGTGCTGGGATTAAAGGCGTGCGCCACCACCGCCCAGCCATTTTTTATTCTTTTTAAGAGTGGTTTCTCTGTGCAATTGCTCTGGCTATCCTGGAACTCAGTCTGTAGACCAGGATGGCCTCAAACACATAGAGATCTGCCTGCCTCTGCCTCCCAAATGCTGGGATTAAAGGCGTGTGTTGCCACCACCTGGTGGCACTGACTTTTTTTTAAGGGACACCTGATCTCATGGATTCCAGGCTGGCTTTGCTCTTCAATCAGGAGAATCTTGAACCCCCAAGCCTGCCATTTCTACTTCCCTAGTGTCAGGATCAAAGACATGAGTCACCATTCCTGGTTTATGAGATACTAGGGATTGAACTCAAGGCCTTGTACATGGTAGACAAGTACTCTACCAACTGAGCTACAGCCCAAACTCTTTACACTGACCCTTGATTGAATTAGTCTTTGGAAATCAATCCCTCATTCTATCAGCCACAGATAGTAGCATACTTTTCTTTTTATTGATGATCGTATCAATAGACTATATATAATAAAGAATATGATCAAAAGTAGCTTGGAAGAAAAGGGTTTGTTTGGCTTACATGTTTTGATCATATTCCAAGGCAGGAACTCAAACAGGGCCCAGAAGTAGAGAGGAATGCAGAATGATACTTGCAGGCTTGCTCTCCATGGCTCGCTCAGCCTGCTTTTGTATCCACTACTGTCACCTGCCCAGGGGTGGCATTGCCCACAGTGGGTTGAGCCCTTCCACATCTTTCGTTAATATAAGCAATCTGATAAAAACATTTTCTCAATCACAGTTCTTGCTTTCCTGATAAAGCTAGCTTGTGTCAAGTTGTCCAAAAACTAACAAGCAAAGATAGATAGCTCATTAAGTTAGCTGCTGAGACACTCAAACCCCTGATTTTATTAGCCACCATTGGAATCTAGCATTGAATGGTTCAAATACTGATTGGATCAAGTCCTAAATTGAGTCCCTATTTGTACCAAGCAGAGAATAAAATAGATCAGCTTTTGACTGAATCAGCCTTCAAATAGAATCAAGTGATGACTGGATCCTTCACTGAGCAACCTAGATTAATCTGGCCAGATCAGTTATGATTACATCAAATACTCATTCGATTGGACCTGGCTGAGTTTCAAACACTGAGTAGATCAGTGATTTGGATTGGGGATTTGGTGAGGCTGTGAATTATAACTTATCTTCTCAACTTTTCCTCTTGTCCCTTTGATAGGAAAACTTCCAACCTCTCACGTCAACCATTTCTGGCCCAGGGCTTACCTCTGAGTCCATAAACAGGCTGGTCATCCCACACTGCTCATCTATTTGCATTATGTTTCATCACTGATAGTGCTTGGCTTGGCCACTTCTCCCGACTCTTCTCAGAACCTCCTCCACCCAGAGGCCTGTTCCAGCTCCTGGCATCACTTCTGAGCTCTTGAGGTCTCATTAATACCATGATCACAGTGCAGAATATTTCCCACCAGACCCAGAGGCAGACAGCTGGCAGTCAGTGTGTGAAGGCTCTCTGTAGAATGTTATCTTGTCTTGTTTATCCGGTCTGACTTGCTGAGTAAGTTCTCTTGCCCACAGGCAGAGTGATAACATTGCTGTCTGAGCTTCTCCTTCCTTCTGGCTTCTCCTTTGAACTGCTGCCTGGGAGCATTCACAAATGCCCCAGTATGACTTGCAGACAGGGCTGTAACAGAGGGACTAGCAACTCAGACCTAGAGAAAGAGTCACAGTCAGAAGATGATGAATCTTGTCACAGACTCACCTCCTCATGACTGTGGCCACCATATACATGTATACAAATTGTTGTTACTGTAAATATTGTTAAGCCAGGTATTATTACTAAGCTTAGGTGACAAGCCTCCAAAAGCTCTCCATGTGCTTTTTGGGGAATCTTTTGCCCAAACTACCTAACCCTTATAGGTTTCCTGGCCCTGGTCTAGGATCTCAAGTGGTTTGTTATGTCAGGTTTCCCAAACAGAACTGGCCCCTAAGCCCTGCCTCTATTCATCTTCAGTTTCCCAATTGCCTGAGCAGTAGGAAGTAAACAACTTGAGCCTTATGTGCATCTTCCTAGAACACACTGTGTGGTCCTAGAAAGTTGCCCACCCAGGAGGTACAAAGGCTCCTCCCAAGTCTCACAGAGAAAAAAAAAAAAACAAGTAGATCTTCCTACTGCAGACTAAGCAAAAATCCCAGCCAGGTAGTGGTGGCGGCACGCACCTTTAATCTCAGCACTCAGGAAGCAGAGGTAGGCAGATCTCTGTGAGTTTGAGGCCAGCCTAGTCTACAGACAATTCCAGGATAGCCAAGGCCATACAGTGAAACCCTGTTTCAAAAGCAGATCTTCTCAGTTCAAATTAGGCAATCTGTCTTAGCTATATTTTTATTGCTGTGAAGAGACACCTTGAGCACAGCAACTCTTACAAAGGAAATAATGAACTGGGATGGCTCACTTACAGTTGCAAAGGTTCAGCCCATTATCATCATGGTGGGTTGTGCTAGAGAACAGATTGCTGTATCTTGAAGACAACAGGAAAGTCATACTGCGGGAAGTTTGAGCAAAAGATCAAAAGGGACCTCAAAGCCTGCCCCCACAGTGGCACACTTCCTCTGACAAGGTCACACCTCCTAATAGTGCCACTCCCTTTGGGGGCCAATTTTTTTCAATACACTATCCAAGCCTCCCAGAGGAGAGTTCCGGTCCTTCTCTGAAATCCCAGAGGGTGGAGATTCTAGAACTCAAATAAACATTGAATCTAGCTCTTCTTTTAATCTTATATGATAGCTCCTAATTGCTCATCTTGAGCCCTTCCCAATTGTAGATGCCCCCACCCTAGGATTTCAGCATTTACTTCTGCCTGACACTTGATAGGCCAATTATTGTCTTCCACCACCTCCTACCCTCTGTCCCTAATGACTGACTTGGGGCACTTATGTTTCAGCTGCAGACACAGCAGCAATTGGGAATGCATCTGTGTTTGGAGATACAGACAGGTACAGGGTAAAGGGCTTGCCATATCCCACATACTTTCCAAGTGCCTACCCACCTTCTCAGGGAAATAGTCTTAGGTTTTTTTTTTCTGTTACTGAGAAGAGACACCATGTCTAAGGCAACTTTTGGATAGTTTATCAGGGATTATAGTTACAGAGGGTTAGAGTCTATGCCCATCATGACAGATACTTTGGCAGCAGGCAGGGAGGTATGGCATTGGGTCACTAAGAACTTGGCATGGTGTGTGCTTTTGAAACTTCATATTTTTATAAACTTTTTGTCTCATATTTGTAATGGATTTGCTGCGGGTCCCCGACAGCTTGCTGCGAGGTTGAGACCATGTTGCAGGTCCACAAACCAAGGTGGCTGGTCCTCAGCCATGTGGTGACTGACTGGTCCCTGGCAAGTGGTGTGGGCAGGCGGGTGGGAGGCACAGATGCTGCGAGTCTCCTGGACTGCTGGGGACCTGAAAGCAGCCAGTCCTAGAGACCATGCTGCCGCCTCTTTTGTAATGTATTTATTTCAGACTTTTCTGTCATTTAGCACTTGTATAATCAGACTGGAAATGGGGACAATGCTGTAAATTGTGTTGAAAATGCCATGCGAATAAAAACCAACAATGTGAAAAAGAGAGAGAAACAGAACAATCATTACAATATTGCTATGTCTAGGCATTTTTGTTTTGTTTTCCTAGTGCTTTGTTTGTATATTATACTTTCAGATTCTGTGTTTTTATGATTCCTGTTTGTGTTTCTTGTATTTTTCTTTTTATTTATTCTGTTTTTTTTTCTTAAAAAAAAAGAGAAATAAAGGGTGTGGAGCTGGGTGCATGGAGAGATGGGGAGGCTCTGGGAGGAGGGAACCATAATCAGAATATATTGTGTGATATCTTTTTTCATGGGGGCCATTCTCATTCAAATTACCGGAGAATCCCGTTTCAAATAATTAAGTTGAGCAAAGAAGAAAAAATATCCACTTCCATATTCATATAAATTTCTGTCTCAAAAATTTCATTAAACTTAAAGTGCTGATAAATCTAGGTAATTATATGATGATTATTCATAAAATTATTAATTAAACTCTGACTCACATACACTTGCAGCATCTCAAACATAACTTGGCAATTGGAATATTTTAGGAAAATATATTAGAATTTTAAATACCACTCAATTGCAAATATTTATCAACAAATATGGAAGAATGTATCTTAGCTCGTTGTAGTCAATTCTTATAATAGAAGATGTCAGATAATATCCAAGAAACATAATTATAAATAATGCAATGTATGTTCACTTCCAAAGTGTTCTCCCTGATAAATCGCTGCTGTCAAACACCTGAGAACAGCAACTTGATGAAGTGGTTTATGCTGGTCACTGCTTGAGGGTATGCTTCATTCTGGAGGGGCAGTCGTGGTGGCAAGGACATGAGGTATCTGAACACATGTGTCTACAAACAGGAAGCAGAGAGAAATTAGTCCTGACTTTCTGCTCCTTTCTCCTTCTTAATAAGTCTAGAACCTCAGCCCATAATATTGCTCATATTATCACTCCTCCCTCTCTTCAGCTGGATTTGGAAACTCAGCCCAGTGTTTAGCTGTGAATCTCTGCATCTGCTTCCATCAGTTGCTGGATGAAGGTTCTATGATGACAATTAAGATAGTCATCAATCTGACTACAGGGGAAGGACAGTTCAGGCACCCTCTCCACAATTACCTAGGGTCTTAGCTGGGGTCATCCTTGTGGATCCTGGGAATCTCTCTAATGCCAGGTTTCTTGCTAGCCCCGTAATGGCTCAATCAGGATATCTCTTTCCTTGCTCTCCATCTCTGTCTTTACCCCATCTCGACTATCCCATTCCCTCAAATTTTCCTCCCCTATCCCCTTATCCCCTCCTCCAGGATCCTACATCAAGCCCCTCTCTTCTGAGATTACAGGCATTTACTCCCATACCTAACATTAGACCATTTCTTTAACTAGCCTGTTTTCCAATTTCTTCACTAGATTTGTAAAATCTTTACTGTGTGTTATAAGCTAGTGGCCTGCTTTTCCAGATCCTGTAATTGTGCATTCCTCATATGCTCTGAGTTTTGGCTGTTAATATCATTCTCCTGACTACAGAAAAGATGCCTGTGCTTGCATAGTCTTCAAACTTGTTGATGTATAGTTTTATCATTAGAATATGCTTAGGGGGCTCTCAGTTTTGATTCCCTGTTATAGTAAAATAAAATCTCTTTGGTGCTTTCTTCTTTTAGTTATATTGTAAAGGAAGTCAGCATTTTCTTTCATCTGGGTGTTCAGATTTACTGCCAAGAACAAACATAATCAGAAGACTGAGGTGATATTGATAGTTTAAACAGAGGACTCAAATTTCTTATACTAAAGATTAATGAGTTTTTGACTATTTGTCAAAGTAAACCAATCAGGGCAGTAATTCAAACAGGTTAGGAACCAGGACTCACTTTATCCCTGCAATCCTTGCACATGGGAAGTTGAGACAGGAGGACCACAAGCTTCTGGCCAGCCTGGGATATAGGGAGGAATGATATCCCAAGCAAACAGTATGCACAGCTCAATCCTTCTAAATATGAGGATTTTAATTAATGAGAAATGTTACAGTTCTTTCGCAGTTGTAAATGCTTATGATTATCAAATACATTGTTGCAGAACACTTGGCAGCTCTTTCCTTCTTAGACATTGTAATTAATCTTACTTTATTTATATATTTCAAAACTAAGTCATTGGAGCGGGCAGTTAACACATGGTGTCATTAAGACAGCTATGATTCCTGGTCCTGAACAGGTTCACACATGGTTCCATTCTGAGACAGCTATGATTCCTTGTCTAGAGCAGGTACACACAGAAGCTAGCTTTACCTTTAAACTACACTGTGTGTTTACACAGCTTCTTCCAAGTACTTAAGGAAAGCTTGTACTTGAGGCTGAAATGCGTAGAGTACATGCCACAGACCGCCTTTTGTTCTGCACAGATGATGGGTACAAGTGCCTTGCAGGCATACTAAACTTTGAGGAGGCTTAAGTCCCTTAAATAAAATAGTGTGGTGTTTGCATCCCCTGTGAACTTTACATCATCTCTGGATGGCTTAATATATCTAATACAAGGAGCTGAAGAGATGCTCTGCTCAGTGGTTAAGAACTCTTACTGCTCTTTCAGAGGATTGGAGTTCAGTTCCCAGTACCCTTCTTCTGATGCCCTTTTCTGACCTACATGAACATCTGCATACACATGGTATGCATAAACTCATGCAGACATGAGTATTGCCTTTGGGGAAAATGCTTTATTTTAAAAAGATTATCTGATACAATGAAAATAGTTGCAATAGTAAATAGTAACAACAACAAAACAAACAAAAAAAACAACTACATGTTCAGTCCAGACACAACATTTATAGACTTAACGTTATATAGTACATGTCAATAATAGTATAGCATTTGTTGTACTGTTTTGGGTCCATGGATGGTCAAATCTGTAGCTGAAGAACATGTAAATACAGAGGGCCAACTTTAAGACCACCACTTGACTTTCCAGCCACATAGAACCAGTCTGTTTTGATCACATTTTTTTTAAATTTCATTTGTAAGTGGGTAGCAGCAGGAAGTATGGTTATGACTGGGGCACTTTCAAGAAGTATACTGAATATTCCAACACGGCAAAAGTAGGTTTAGAACAACAGAAGGAAACCTGGGAGGCTATCTGGTTTTCAGCTCTCCTTTTCCCTACTTTTTCACACTGACCTGTTCCAATCCTCCTATACTAACAAAGACCCAAGTATCACTGGCAGTTGCCCAGTACATCTAAGGACTTGCCTAGCGAGCCAGTATGAGGGAGCCAGGGCATGTGGAAGCTGGATGCTCACTTCTAGCAAATGTTTGAGAAAACTAAGGATCCACATGAAGAACAGACACTGACTCCTAACATGGGGAGAAATATTCTCATTTCCTCTGAAGAGAACATGAAAGGAAATAGAACAGCTGGGGCAGAAGGGAGTAGGAGAGACTTAAGCAAGCTCTTTCCAGATCCTCTGTGCTGGAAGATCCAAGACTGTGAACACATTACCTCTGGTTATTTGAGCGTAGTTCAGCTTCCTAATTCCACATGGGTTTTGTATTGTGTAAGCTACTCCAAAGAGCCCCACACATAATACAAAACACACACATTAAGAACAAAACCAAGGTTTGTATTTTTCCAAAAAATTATGCTTTCATTATGCATTAACATCATTTGGGGGATGGGTTCCAATCCTCTATTGCATTATATTTATTCCCCACTGCTGGCCTGAGCACAAATGTTGCAGTTGTATAATGAGCACGGCTGTGGATCCCATTTATATGCTTATTTGTTTGGGTAGCACAAGTGGAATCTTTGGAGAAGAGAAAGTTGAAACATTTGTTTAAGAAAAACTTTATATTGAGTGTTTTCACTGTTTGGGGAAAATAAGAAAACCAAGTCTGTTTTGAGCCTTTCGTGTTAGACGATAGCTTGAGAGCATGTCTCTGCATCTTGCAAAATAATCTATCCACGAATTATTTATCTTCTTTTCCAAGAATAAAGAACCTCTCAGTACTTAAACTTTACAGACCTTAGAAACACAGATTGGAAGTGAAGCATACACCTAGGGCTCTCTCTCCCCCTGTAGTGAAGAGATCGAATGATCAGTATTGCTAAGACAGTCTAGAAAATAATTATTTGTGTCAATGCATAGAATTAAATTGAGTCTTACAAGTAAATTTCAATTATTTATATGACAAATCATTGTGTAGAAAGCTGAAAATGAAGTTGTTATTGTCTCAGGAATTTTAATATATGCTCATGACCTACCTTTTATAGATTTATAGAAGAATTATTGCCAAAGCCTCAGTGTAAGTGTTTTCCCTATTTCCAATTGGCAACTGCTTGCAATGGACACTTAAGTTTTCTCCCATGGAGTCGCACTGATATGTAAACCACACTTAATGGTAGGCCTCATGCCCAGTAGCAGATGGCTAACACAAAACAAACTCAAAGATATTTTTGTCGATGTTTTTGCCCCATATTGTGTTGTTTGAGAATGTTTTTATTGTCCTGGACTTTGGTTCCTGGTTTTGTGTTTTTGTTTGTGTGTGTGCTGCTTGTGCTTTCCCTTGTTCAATTCACCTTCGTTTCGTTTATTTTCCCATATGTTTTCTAAAGAGAAAGAAGGCATGGAGTTGGGTGGGTTGGGAAGTGGGGAGGATCTGGGAGGAGTTGGGGGTAAGGGAAACTGTCATCCAAACATATTGAGTGAAAAAAATATATTCAATGAAATAAACCAAAGTGAGTGCTTGTCCTAGCTAGGGTTTCTATTGCTGTGATGAAACACTGTGATCAAAACAACTTTGGGAGGAAGGGGTCATTTTGGTTTACAGTCCAACAGCACTGTTCATCGTTAAAGGAAATCAAGATGGGAACTCAAACAGGGCAGGAACCTGGAGGTAGGATCCAATGCAGAGGCCATGGAGGGGAGCTGCATACTGGCTTGTTCCCCATGGCTTGCTCAGTTTGCTTTCTTACAGAATCCAGGATCACCATCCCAGAGGTGACACCATCCATAATAGCCTGAGCCCTCCCCCATCAATCACTTATTATGAAAGTGCACTACAGGTTTCCCTATGGCCTGATCTTTTGGAGGCATTTTCTCAATTGAGGCTCCTCTTCTCGAATGACCCTAGCTTTTGTCAAGTTGACATAAACTAGCCATCATAGTGCTTTACAAAATCATTACATTTTCTGATAAAGGAAACTGTAAGAAGTTGGCAGTATTTATTTATTTTGTATCAAAGATAACTGAAATTCTTATATGCAAAGTAACTTGCATATATAGCTTATGCATATATAATCATGGCATTTTTATACATATATGCTATATTTCAATCATATTCACCCCTTTTGCATTCTCTTTTCCCCTTTCCAACTAGTCCCCCTTCTACTTTTATGCCTAGTGTTTGTGACCCAATGAATTTATTTGGGTTTGCTACAGGCACATGGGTTGGGGATTGTTTGCAGGAGCACATGAACTGTACAAGAGCCACATCACCCATGAGATTTTCTCCCCCTCCCCATCAACTGCCCTCTGAGTACAAATCCTCAGGGGGGATGGGGCCTGTCTTATTTAGGGTTTCTATTGTTGTGAAGAGACACCATGACCATGGTAACTCTTATAAAAGAGAAATATTTAATTGGGATAGCTTACATTTTCAGAGGTTTAGTCCATTATCATCATGGTGCAACATGGGGCCATGTAGGCAGACATGGTGCTAGAAAAGGAGCTTCTAGAGTCCTGCATCTTGATTTGTAGGCGAAGGGAAGTAGTCTGAGATACTGGGTATGGCTTGAGTATATATGAAACTTCAAAGCTCCATCCCACAGTGATATACTTCCTTCAACAAGGCTGTACCTATTCCAACAAAGCCACAACTCTCAATAATGCCACTGCCTTTGGGGGGACATTTTCTTTCATACCATCACAGGGTCCCATGAGCCCCTCCCCTCCCATCACAGGGTATTGATAAGAATAATCTATTGAGATCTTATGCAGGTAATCACAGCTATGAGTTCAAGAGTGCAACAGCAGTCATGCCTGGAAGTCAGCATTTGAGACCAGGGTCTTACACAGGCTAGGCAAATGAATTCCTACTGACCTAAGACACAGCCCATATCTATCGTATTTAATAAGGGCTTTTTGCTCTGATTGAGAATTCCTCTTTTACCTGGCATCCTAACTAGAATTTATATTGCTGTGTAGAGATACCATGAACACACCTACTCCAACAAGGCCACCCCTCCACTACCTGTGAGCCCATGGGAGCCATTTTCATTCAAACCAGCATGCCTGGGCCCAAACTGCAGCTGAGGCTTTTCATTTCATTGCTTCTGTGGAGGTGAAAGATGACAAGTGTTCACTAACTCCCTCTTGGGCACCAGGCATTGGAGCTATGGTTATAGACTACAAAGGTTTAGATAATTTCTAGAGTTTTCTGAGTTATTTGATGTAGGTGGGCCTTCTGTCTATGTGTTATTTTCATTGGTTAATTAATAAAGAAAACTGATTGGCATGATAGGTCAGAACATAGGTAGGCGGGGAAGACAGAACAGAATGCTGGGAGGAACAAGGCAGTGAGGCAGACACAATGAAGCTCCGGCTCAAGATGGATGTAGGCTAGAATCTTCCCAGTAAGCCACCACCTCTGGTGCTACACAGATTACTAGATATGGGTTAAAGCAAGATATGAGGGTTAGCCCGTAAGAGGCTAGAGCTAATGGGCCAGGCAGTGTTTAAAAGAATACAATTTGTGTGTTGTTATTTCGGGTGTAAAGCTAGCTGTGCGGGAGCTGGGTGGGATGAAAAGCAGGCCTTCCTTCAGCTCCTTCTACAGTTATTGATTTTTTGCTTTATTGCATTATCATCAGAAAAGCTCCCTAATATGATTTCAAGTTTTAAATATTTATTGAATCTTGCTTTGTGGCGTATCATATGGCCTGTTGCTGAAATGTTTTCGATTGAGTTAATGTTACTGTTGAGTAGAATGTGTTCTTGGCAGACATGGAGTAGAATATTTTGTGGATGGCTATTAGATTCAACTTGTCTAGGGCTCAGTTCAGTTTTGATGCATTTTCATTAGTTTTAGTCATTTTCATTAAGTTCTGATGTGCTACAGTACTGCATACTCATAATAGTAGTTAAGCAATATATATTAGTTACTTTTCTATTGATATGATATAACATTAACATTAACATTAACAACAAGACAACTTAGAGAAGGAAGGGTTTATGTTGGGCTTACAGTTCCAGAGGATCCATCAGCACTATGGTGGGAAAGTATGACAGCAACTGCAGCTGTGAGCCCACATAGCAAATGCAAATATGAAGCAGAGAGAAAAAAAAACAAAAATGCTGCTTTCTGGCTCATTTGCAACCACGTCTAGCTAGCTTTCTTAAACATCTCAAAAAACTGTGCCATACACAGTGGGCTCGGTTCTCCTCCATCAGTTACTAATCAAGACAATCCACCACAAACATAGTCACAAGTCAATCTGAACTGTGCAACCTCTCATTGAGATTCCCTTCTCACATGCTTCTAGGTTTCATCAAGTTGATAGGTAAAGCTTGCTAGGACAATTGGTTCTGTGAGTAAAATCCTCAAATTTTCTTTGCTGGAGGACATTGTTTTGGAAACCACTCCTGTGAGCTCCATGCCTACTTTAGATTAAAAAATATTGCTCCATTTCTTTGTGTCTACGAACAAACTATGCTTGTACAGGCTCTCTAATTCACCAAGATGTAAAGCCACCGAACTTGATTATACTATGAGGTTCCCTATGGGAAAGAGATTTAATGACTGTGCTGGAAGATTATAAGGCTAGCATGGTTATTGCTGTGTAACTATTTACTTCAGAACTTGGTAATATTGAGCAGTCATTCTAGTTTGCTCATAATTTTATGTTTAGGGATGAAGGAAGCTCTTAAACAAATTATTGTTAATTAGGGTCTCTCAAGTCCCTATAATCAGGGGCAATTAGGACTGTGGTCATCTGAACAAGTAAAGGGCTCATATAGTTAGCTCTTATGTGATTTTTTTTTCCTGGGGAAACATGAAGAAATGTGTATTCACCTAGGATAGAACCTATTAGCGGCCTGTTGATGTTTTTCTAAATGGCAACTTTGAGCATGTTACTTCATCTTCGAAACCCTTCATTGGCTATCTTTTTACTACCACAGTAGTAATGGTTTCCATTCATTAACTTCTCCTGTAAAGTAAAACTATAACAAATTGCTGATCTCCACATATTTGCCCAAAAGAACACTGAATCCCAGGAAAGGAAAGGAACTCAGTCAAAGTCATACAACCCTATCTGGGGTAAATAGGTAACTTAGGTAACTTCTAGTTAAGTCCAGAGAACCTGAACTGAAGTGGTGCATGGAAATATCATAGCATGATAAGACCTCAAGGAGGAAGAAAATTTATTTAATATCTCACTGGTGATAAGGGATGGGGAATCTGATAAAGCAGTGGTCAGAGAGCAGAGTGAAACTCCTGTGGCAAGCCATTTCTGCTATGTTGGGTTTCTCTTGTACTCCACCTAAAGGTTCTATCTTCTGGGAATACAACTCAGTGGCAGGATACAAGCATCTCCATTCCCTAAGAGCAACAAAAGAGATCTTTACTAAGGTTTTTGAAGAAAACCTGACACTGGGTCTCTTGGGCAACTGATTTACTGAGGGATACTCTAAGGAAGAAAAATGGAACAGACAAAAACTATCAAGGTGGATGAGGGGTTGAGGGTTGAGGGCACGGCTCAGTGTTGCCTGGCATGCACAAATTCCTAGTTTCCAAACCTAGTACACACATAGACATACACAAACATACACATGTAGGCATGGGGTGTTTGTGTGTTTGTTTCTCTTCTTTTAGTTTTGCTTGTATAAGATTTCCTGCATTTTCATTAGTGTTGTTTACTTCCTTTGGTTGGAGTTTTCCTTCTAGCATATTCTCTAGGGCTGGATTTGTAGATAGATTCTGTTTAAATTTACGTTTATCATGGAATATCTTATTTTTTCCATCCATGGTGATTGAAAGTTTTGCTGGGTATGGTAGTCTGGGCTAGTATCCGTGGTCTCTTAGAATCCATAGAACATCTGGTCAGGCCCTTCTGACTTTTAGAGTCACTGTTGAAAAGTTAAGTGTAATTCTAATAAGTCTACCTTTATATGTTACTTGATCTTTTCCCCTTACATCTTTTATTATCTTTCTTTGTTCTTTATGTTTAGTGTTTTGATTATTTTGTGCTAAGGGGACTTTCTTTTATGGTCCGCTCTATTTTGTGTTCTGTATGATTTGTATATACCTTGATTGGCGTTTCTTTCTTTAGGTTAGAAAAATTTTCTATGTTTTTTGTTGAAAATAATTTCTGGGACTTTGAGCTTAGATTCTTATTCTTCTTCTTCTATTCCTATGATTCTTTTACAAAATAATTTATTTTTATTTTATGTGCATTTTGTGCTTTGTCTGTAAGTCTGTCTGTGTGAGGGTGTTAGGTCTTGGAGTGACAGATAGTTGTGAACTGCCATGTGAATATTGAGAATTGAACCTGGGTCTTCTGAAAGAGCAATCAGTTTTCTTAACCACTGAGCCATCTCTCCAGACCCCTATTCCTATGATTCTTAGGTTTGATTTTTTCATAGTATCCCAGATTCCTAGATGTTTTGTGTCAGGAATTTTTTAGACTTAAACATTTTTCTTTGACCAAAGTTATTGATTTCTTCTATTGTATCTTCAATGCCTGAGATTTTTCTTCCATCTCTTGTATTCTGTCAGTGATATCTTGCCTCTGTAGTTCCTGTTCAAATTTCTAAACTTTTCATTTCTAGAATTTCCTCAATTTGTGTTTTTCCATATTGCTTCTGTTTCCATTTTCACATCCTGAAAAGTTTTGTTTCCTTCAACAGTTTATGTTTTCTTGGCTTTTTCTTTTTAAGGGATGTACTCATTTCCTCTAATTATTTGTGTTTTCCTGGATTTCTTTAAGGGATTTTCTCTTTAAGGACTTCTATCATCTTCTTACAGGTGGTTTATGGGCTTTTCCTTGTGTTTCAGCTATGTTGGAATATTCAAGGCCTGCTATGGTAGGATAGCTGGGTTCTCGTGGATATGCATTATCTTCGCTGTTATTTATTGTGGTTTCCCATTAGCATCTAGGGTGATTATAGGTGATTATTGGTCTAGATGCTGATTTCTGGGAGGTCAGGAGCGGATGGTGTGTGGGATCCACAGGAGGCATGAAAAGCAAAAAGAGAGTCTGCAACTGGGCTGAGCCTGAGGGATGGGGTCTGCATGGGGAACAAAGAGAGCAGAGAAGGTCTGTGGATAGCCTACCTGGTATGCTGGAAGATAGTTGCCTGGTTTAGCAGGGGGATAATTGCCTGAGCTGGGTCTGGGATACAGCACAAGTTTGGGGAGGGAGGCCAGCAGAGCACAGTCTGTAAGAATCACAAGAGGTGTGGAGAGGTAGTGTGGAAGTCTGTAGCTGCTGTTCTAGAGTAGTAGCCATAGAGATGAATTTAAGGGATTAGGCCTGCTAGGGAAATAGATCAAGACTGAACTTACTTTGTTTTCTTTTGTTGGTTTGTTTTTCCAGACAGGGTTTCTCTGTGTAGCTTTGGAGATTGTCCTGGAACTTGCTCTGTAAATCAGGCTGGCCTCGAATTTATAGAGATCTACCTGCCTCTGCCTCCTGAGTGCTGAGATTAAAGGCATGTACCACCACTGCCCAGCTAAGACTGAACTTTTAATGCATTTGAACTTGTAAAGACTGTTGGACTTTTAAAGTTATTTATGTCTTATATTTTTATGTTAATATTAATATGCCATAAGGGAATAAATGAGAAAGAAACAGTTCTAATTGAAAAATGTGTTTGTGTTTCAAGCTGACAAGGGACCAGTTGTGTTGTCTAGTTTTATGTCAACTTGACACAAGCTATAATAATCAGAGAAGAGAGAACCTCAACTGAGAAAATGTCTCCATGAGACTGGGCTGCCTGTGGAGCATTTTCTTAATTAGTGATTGATGTGGGTGGTGCCACCCCTGGGCTTGTGTCCTGGGTTCTATAATAAGCAGGCTGAGCAAGCCACAGGCAGAAAGCCAGTAAGCAGCACCCCTCCATGACCTCTGCATCATCTACTGTTTGAGTACCTGTTCTGACTTTCTTCAATGATAGTGACATAAAAACCTGAGCCAAAGAAACCCTCCCTCTCCATGTTACTTTCATTGTGGTGTTTCATCCCAGCAACAGTAACCCTTACTATGACCAATACTGTTTTCTTTGAAATAGGGTTTCTTTTCAAAGCAATCTCTAAATAATGTGATAAATGTAACTTTTCTTACAGGTACTGCTTGTTTCCTTATAGTCAGTATAAATGATAACCTGGGAATAAATAATATACTTTTAAGGAAAACTACTGCCATACCTTTAGATATAGGCTTTGGAAGCCTTCCACCAGAAGTCTCCCAGTTGCCTTTTGTTTTTGTAGAGCCAAACACAAAACTGAGTCAACACCACCAGTGCCCACTTGGAAAGAATGTAGGGGTTGTGTTACAGAGCGGTCTAAAGGTTCTATTACTCACAATCATTCCATGTTGTCTTCTGTAAGTTCAGGGGAGGATAATCAACCCTATAGTCTGGCCTCATTTCAACTTTCCAGTACTCACAGTCCTTGGAAAAGGAAGAAACACACCTCTTTGAAGGGGTCCTCTTTAGCCTCGCTAAGAAGCCCTTTTCTCAGGTGGAACGTATCTACTTATTTGAAGGCATCATAGTTCTGCTGCTTGTGTTAGTAGCCCTGGTTCCCATGGGCAGATTCTTTACAATTTCAGGAGAGAAAAAGGTTTTAAAAAACCATTCACATATTATTACTGCTCCAGAAGTGGGCATGAAAGAATTGTGTTTTGAGTTGGTAGCCACTAATAAACGGGTTCCAATTGTATGACAGATATAGCCCACTGAGTAAGTGAGGGTTTCAAAACAGAATGCTACCTGTTTATCTTAGTTTGTGGTTTCCATGACAAAATACCAAACAACTGAAATTTATTTCTCACACTTCTAAGAAGTTAAAAAGTCCAAGATAAAGGTGCTATCAGATTTGGTGTCTGTGCTGTATCTTGATTTATAGAAAGTGACTTCTTTCTGTGTCTTCTTATGGCAGAAGGGTAAGGGGACTTTTTCTGGAGTTTCTTACTTCCCAAAGGATCTACTACCAAAAACTATCACCATAGGTTTCGGATTGACATCACCATAGGCATTTTGGAGGGACATAAACATTCAGTCCATTCATAGGTTTTTCTCCTTTCTATCAAGGTTAATACTTAAGATAAGCATGTTCTATATGCATTTATAAAGTGAAAACCAACTTGATATTTGATACCTTGACTTACAGAGACAAGAGATTTTAAATCAGTCCCTGAGACTCGTATTTTCTCCCTCTAGAGCAATGGTTTCTTTTGTTTCATTTTGCTTTTGTTATACTCAAAGTATAATGTATGGTCTCATGCATACTAGGCACCTGCCTTGCCACTGAGGTACACTCTTAACCTGAAGCAATTAATCTGAAGCAATAGTGGGTTGGACCCTTCAAATGGTGCCACTGGGAGCATCTAAGGCAATGTAAATGGAACAGAACTTCCTAAATTCCTGCGATACTTGAATGTTCAAAACTGAATAACGGCCGGGCGGTGGTGGTGCACACCTTTAATCCCAGCACTCGGGAGGCAGAGTCAGGCAGATCTCTGTGAGTTCGAGGCCAGCCTGGTCTACAAGAGCTAGTTCCAGAACAGGAACCAAAAAAGCTACAGAGAAACCCTGTCTCAAAAATCCAAAAAAAAAAAAAAAAACTGAATAACGTCAAGTAATTACACACTTGAAATATGTTCTTTTATTCCATCATATATGACATGTAGTTATAATGAAGATAAAGAAAGGTTTTGTTTTAATAAATAGGATTTAAGGTTATTTGATGAAAAGTGTTACCTTTGTGAGACCTCTAGGAGTTGGATGGTGTTACAGATAGAACTTTGATACCAAAAAAGATACACATAAGGGACTAGTACAGCAATCTATGCCTGTTGTCCAAGGTACTCATCAGACTGAGGCTAGAGAATATCTTGAGAATTTGAGACCAGCATGAGCAACATAGCAAGACCCTATCTCTTTAAAAATGTGACTAGATTTTGAGGCTGGGGCTTAGTTCTGAGGTCAATCATATAATATGCAGAAGGGTCTGTTTTCTATGCAGAACACCAGAAGAGTGGAGTGCATGTCCTAGCACTCAGCACCTATAAATATGACCTCATTTGGAAAAGGAGTTTTTGCGAATATAATTAAGAGTGTTAAAATGATCAAGGAGGCCGTAAATGTGCTTCTAAGTGCATTTATAAGAAGAGAAGAAACAAAAAAACATATGTAGAGGAAGGGTACATATAGAAGATGGCGCCATGGTTAAGAAGTGTGCTTGCTCCTCTTCCAGAGGACCTGAGTTCAACACCCATGTCAAGGGACCTACACCCTCCTATAAATCCAGTCCAGGAGAACTGTTGACCTCTTTGGCCTCCATAGGCACCCACATATGCACATGCACATAAATAAATAAAATAAATATTAAAAAGTAAATAAAATCCACCATGTAAAAGCTAAAGGTAAAAACTGAATCAAGCCAGTGAATACAGGTGGTCACCATAGCCAGAAGACACAAGAAAAGCTTCCTGCCTAGAGCCTCAAAGGAAGCCTGGCCCTGCTTCTATGGTGGCACCTAGTACCTGGCAACCTCTGTACTCACACATGCTAGTAACATATGCATACACATCACACGTGTGTAGGAATGGGGGAAAATACCACACCTCACACGGCCACTTAAAAGAGACGGAAACAAAGCAACATTAAGAGCCACAACAAAACAAAGTTAAAAGACAGCTGGGAAGGGAAGTAATCCCAGAGGAGAATAGCAGCAGAATTTTCTATTAAGGAAAAGACTTAACAAGGAATTAAGTCAGTGAGCATTTCTTTTAAAGCATAACATGGAAATTAAAGCAGAAAGTGATTGGGAATAGTAGTGGCTAAGGAAAGAGGGGAAGAATGTAAATTGTTCAGAATTTACAGCATCTTCAGCTCAGTCTCTGTCCTTTGTTTTAACTTTCTGTTTATGTTTGAACATTTCAAAGAAGAGTTTGATTATTATCTACCACAGTTAGAAAAAAAATGCTTGTTTAAATTGGGAAACTCAACGAATGAAGTTCTCTATTTGAGTGGCATTAATAGGACACCTGGCACCTACAGCTCAATCTGTTGAAGCCCAAATTTGTACCCTAGGTTGTCTGTGCCTTGGCTGTGAGCTCTCCAATAGGAATTCTAAGATTCTGTTGGACTAGAAGTCCAAACATCAGGGAAGAGTTGCTCCAGGCACCATTCACATAACCACAAATTGATGCAAAAGCAAGAGGATTTTTATTCTGTCATGACAGGGCCCTTCAGGTTCGGGATATGAAGGACATCCGATAGCTGTTACAGCCCATCCTTTAAAGCAAAAAGCCACAGACACAAGGTGGGAACCTGTGGGTTGTTTTCCAACTTATTGGACTGGCTTATTCAAAGGGTTACTAGCAATGATTGGTCTATTCCAGGACAGGAGAATAGTTGCGTGGTCAGGTGATAAGGGAGAGCATCTCTGTGGTCTTCCTGACCTTGTTCCAGTGACTAAATCAATACATCAGGAACTGAGTCAACATCTGTGGGTTGTATTTGCCTCAATTCCCAGAATGGAGTTATGTTTGAAGATTATTTACAAGAACACAAGGGGATGAGCAGTCCAACATGTGGTTATTCACAATGACACAATAGGATAAGCAGTCCAGCATGTGTGTGTGTGTGGGGGGGGGCAACTGTCCCTTTTCCAAGATAGAGTGAGTGTAAGGTTTTAGAAAAATGTCTTAGGGTTGAGGGGGGCTTACAAATGCATTTAGAGTTTTTCAGTTCTTACTCAAGTTTAAGATTCTATATGTAAGGTACCTGCTACAGAGTCAGAGCTCAGGACACAGTGCGGTGCTACTCTGGTAGTTAGCTTTTGTTAACTCCACACAAACTATAGTGATCTGGAAAGAGGGAACCTTAACTGAGGAATTTTCTCCATCATTTGGCCTGTGGGCATGTCTGTGGGACATTTTCTTGATTTATGATTGATGTGGGTGGGCTCAGCCCCCTGTGGGTGGTGCCATCTCTGGGTCTGGATTGTATAAGAAAGCAAGCTGAGCAAGTCATAGATGGCAAGCCAGTAAGCAGTGCTCCTCCATGCTCTCTGCTTTAGTTCCCATCAATAGGTTCCTGCTGTGAGCCCCTGCCATGGCTTCTCCTTTGTGATGGATTGTAGCCTGTAAGCTAAATAAAGCCCTTCCTATCCAAGTTGCTTTGAATCATGGTATGTGTCACAGCAACAGAAAATAAACAAGGGCAGTTTACATTATAGTAACTCAACCATTGATGACATTACTAAAAGTCCACTGAGAATCTAGTATCTGAGAGGTGAGTGCTAAGGAGAAAGAGAATAAGCTTCATTGGTGATGCTATTGGCCTGTAAAGAGGTGGGTATTTTAATCGCTGAAGTATCATCTTCTACTATTTTGGGAAAGTGGTGAATATCGATGTGTGCATTAGGTTATGGATTATGGGCAGATATCAACAGTTTTCTAGATTTGATGTTGATCAGAAGTGATAATTTCTTATTTTGAGTGCAATAAGCTAAAAAAAAAACATATGCAGGGAAGGAAACAGGAAACAAGAATAAGGCAAGACAGAGTTACTTGTGAAAATACCTTGTTATAATGGGTGTTGATGTTCCCCTATCTACCAAAAGTGATTCTTAGCTAGCAAGGAAAATGTGGGTAATAACTTTCAACACAAATTTATTGTAGTAGATATTGTTGTTTCCCTTCCCAGCACTCAATCTTTCTTCTTTTCCATTGGAGGAATTCTCTGCTTCCTCAGTCCTTATGATGTATTGAGGAGTTGACACATCTTAGAGATCACTGAGAAACTCAAGCAAGGATATTCAGGGCATTTCATCCTTTTGACTCAGAGATGAACAAATCACTTACATTCTGTTCTTCATTTAACTTGAGTCTTAATTTTCTACCACTTTCAATGGAAAGAATTAATCTTCACTAGTATAATGGGAAGTCATGATCAGTTTGGAACTGGGGACACCCTTAATAGCCACAGGCCAACACTGGAAGTAAACTCTTAATAAAATGACAGTTTGTCAGTGTCCCCCTGGTACCATATAGGAAGAGGCTCATTCTGTTGCACTGACACAGGTATAAATCAGCAAGGCAGTTATTTTCATTAGCTGTGATCTTACCATGATGGCACAGATCAATAACCTTTATTTAGACTGTGAAATTCTCTCTTTTCAAGTTTAGTGTTTGCCTACCAATCAGTTGGACTTATTTAGACTTTCTTCATTGGGAAGGAAGTACAGGTAGAAGTGAAATCATGTATATGATTATATATGTATATAATCTATGTATACGAGAGATATATTCTATGTATGTGAGCTTTATTAGATTGGCTTCTAAGATGATATTAAAATAATATGAGAGTAACTGTTTGAAGCTGGAAATGTCAAGAATACAATAGTTGTTCAGTCCATGAGGCTGTTTGTCTATTTATGGTCTGGAGGATCCTAGAGAGTTGTTTGTTTTCCGTCTGCATTGGGATCCTGAAGACATTGGTTCTAATACTGGTGAAAGAACGTCACAGCAACTGCATAGAGGAAATTGCCATTGAGGGTGAGGGCACAGAGGCAAAAAAGCTGTTTCTGTCTTTCATGCCCTTTTATCCAGGCTGCCACCGGAAGGTACTGCCTAGAATTAAAATTGATCTTCCTGCTTCAAATTCCTCACAGGAGTGTCCAGCAATTTGGGTTTTTTTTTTTTTAATCCATATATAGTCAAGTTGACAACCAAGATTAGTCATCACACCATCCAAAACAGAAATATTTACTATCAAGAACTACTTTAAAGATTTCTTTGAATTGCAACAGAGTAGAGCTAGGGGTGAGACTAAGTGGTAGAGTCCAGCATGAGCTAGTTCCTGGATTCTATTGCCTGAACCACAAATATTAACACATTCAAATTTTAAATAAACTATATGTTACCTTTTCTTGAGAGAGAAATAAAGTATGCATTTGTTCTTTGCAATGGATTTAGTGGAATATGTGAGTGGTTAGTAAAGATTGATGGACTTGCTCTCTAGAGAAAGAATATATATATATACATATAATATGTATATTATATATGCACATATAATTATATATATGGAGAGGGGGATTTGATAAAATAATTTGTAGGCTAATTCAACAATGACTGGCTGCCTATGAATGGGAGGTTCCAGAATTCAGTGGTTGTTCAGTCCACAACACTGGATGTCTCAACTGGTCTTCAGTATACACCAGAATCCCAAAGAAGTAGGCTCTAATGCCAGTGAAGGAATGAATTTGCTGGGCAGGCAAGAGCAAGCAGGTAGAGAGCAAGCTTCCTTCTTCCACGCTCCTCTATAGGCTTCCAGCAAAAGGCATAGTCTAGAATAGAGGCAAGTTTTCTCAGCTCAGAAGATCTGGATTATAGATGTGTCTTTCTCAAATGATCTGGATTACAGGCGTGTCTTTATACCTTAAAGATTCAGATTAAAAGTGGATCTTTTTAGTTCAGATTAATCAAAAACTCCTCTCAAGTATACTCAGCCACTTAGATTTTAGTTAATTTCAGATACAAGCAAGTTGAAAAATAAAGAATAGCCATCACAGCTACTTTTCAACCTCTTTGACCATTCAATTTTTTAATCTCTTCTTTTCTTCATTATGATGGTAGATATAGGACCCAGGGCTTTGCTAGGTAAGCATTTTCGCACCGAGTTACAACTCTGGCTCTCATTTGCAATTTTCTGTGTTTGCCGAGATGTTACATATGCAAAGTGGTCATTCATAGTCTTAGTAAAATATTCTAGACACTGCTTAATAAAGTGATTCATTCAAAATTTATGTTCACTTTTACTCCAGCAAGGCATCCAGTTTCAGAGAAAATGTGTGAAAAGTTGAACATCGAACTTATTTTACAATATGGATTTTGCAGGATCTTCAAGACAAATAATGGTATTTAGAATACATTACTCTTTATTAAGGAGATTTAATATACCAACATGAACTGTAAATAGAAATAGTAAATAGACTTTCTTGGGTTTTCACATATTAAGTACAAAAAACACTGAATATGTACTCAGTACATGGTATAGGTTAAGTAAATGTTCCTTGTTATACAACCTAAATGAAGGATACTCTCAAAGTAATTTCATAATCATTTCATAAGCAAGATAAAGGCACTTACCATAAAGGTTGTAATATGTTTTAAATGTCAGAGCAGTAACTGAACAATTATAACTGTTAGGGCTTATTTTGTTAGTAATTTGTCACTCTTACTATGACATTAACTTCCTTCCTCCAAATTTCTCATTTGACATTTTTCTTTTTTTTTAATTTATTAAAGATTTCTGTCTCTTCCCCACTGCCGTCTCTCCTTTCCCTCCCCCTCCCCCAATCAAGTCCCCCTCACTTGTCAGCCCAAAGAGCAATCAGGGTTCTCTGCCCTGTGGGAAGTCCAAGGACCACCCTCCTCCATCCAGGTCTAGTAAGGTGAGCAACCAAACTGCCTAGGCTCCCACAAAGCCAATAGGTGCAGTAGGCTCAAAAACCCATTGCCATTGTTCTTGAGGTCTCAGTAGCCCTCATTGTCTGCTATGTTCAGTGAGACCTGTTTTAACCCAGGCTTTTTCAGACCCAGGCCAGCTGGCCTTGGTGAGTTCCCGATAGAACATCCCCATTGTCTCAGTGTGTGGGTGCACCCCTCGCGGTCCTGAGTTCCTTGCTCGTGCTCTCTCTCCTTCTGCTCCTGATTTGGACCTTGAGATTTCAGTCCGGTGCTCCAATGTGGGTCTCTGTCTCTGTCTCCTTTCATCGCCTGATGAAGGTTAATATTCAGGAGGATGCCTATATGTTTTTCTTTGGGTTCTCCTTCTTATTTAGCTTCTCTAAGAACCCGAATTATATGCTCAATGTCCTTTATTTATGGCTAGAAACCAAATATGAGTGAGTACATCCCATGTTCCTCTTTTTGGGTCTGGCTTACCTCACTCAGAATAGTGTTTTCTATTTCCATCCGTTTGCCTGCAAACTTCAAGAAGTCCTTGTTTTTTACTGCTGAGTAGTACTCTAATATGTATATATTCCATACTTTCTTCATCCATTCTTCAATTTAAGGGCATCTAGGTTGTTTCCAGGTTCTGGCTATTACAAACAATGCTGCTATGACATTTTTCTAATGCAGATTGTGGGTCGTGAGATGCTTCACAATGGACATTGTGTCATTTTTTCTACATTCTTTTTTTTTAAAAGCATGTAATTTCAGCACAAATATCTTCTTGTAAAAAAATGTTCACATGATAAAGAAGCAAATGCTCCATTCAATTTTCACCCAGTCTTACTCTCTCTTCATGAAATTAGACTAGTACTTAGTCCTTGTCTGCACCAGCCCCTTCTCTGCATTGGTGTGCATCTAGCAATGCCTTGTTCTGGGTTTTGTATGTATATTTTAAAATTAGATCCCATTATATTTGTTGCTTTGCGACTGTCTTTGAAAATATATTCATTTTATATGTATGAGTGTTTTGCCTGCATATGTGTGTGTGTGTGTGTGTGTCTATATGTATGCCTGGTGCCTGCAGGCACCAGAGCCAGAAGACACCACTGAATTGTCTTAGCCTGCTATTGTAGATGATTGTAAGCTGCTCTGTTGGTGCTGAGAATCAAACTTGGGTCCTCTAGAAGACCATCCAGTTCTCTTAAACCCTGAGCCACCCCTTCATTCCCTGATTTACCTTTTGGCCTGAGTAGAATGTGTTAGGATTCTCCCATTTCAATATTAGTAGATTCATCCATACAGTCGTTCAACAAATACCTTTTGGTCACTAGTCTAGATTTCACTACTTTTCCCCCTTTTCCAGAATCTGGAGGAGAAGTATGTTTCCCTGCCAGTCCCAATCAAGGGATGCTTGCTCATATGAATTGTTAGTGCCAATCAAATAGGCCTAGTGGAAGTGAAAGTGTCCCCAACCATACCAGAAGCTGTGAGAGGCATTAGAACTTCTAGTTTTTCAGAATTCTGTCCTCCACTAAAAAGATGCTGCATCTCCCACATGATTCTACCAGCTCCCGACATAGAAAGCTATATAGAGCAGAACTGAAGTCAAACCCTCACCTAGGACAGAGTTGCTACAGCCAGTGTCTAGACCACAAACAAAAAGTAAGTGCTTGTTTCTGTAAGTTCCTGAGATCTTAGAATTTCTACGGCTCAGTATGATATGAGCAAAGATGGCAAGTAAAGCCAACTTTTATTTGCCACACATTGTTCTAGATGCAAGGGGGAAATTATGAAAGTAATTCTCCATGTATAATTTACAATTAAAAGTTGTGTAATATTAAATGGGTTGGGACAGAGTCTCACTATTACAGTTCAAGCTGGCCTCAAATTTGAGATCGCTGCCTCATGAGTGGTGGGTTTACAGGTTTGTGTCACCAGATTCATCTCCTTTATGTTCTCTCTTCTCCTTCCCATTCTTTTTGTTTGCACAACTGTCACAGCCACTACCATTCACTGATCCACACATTGAAAAGACTGAAGCAGGGCAAAGGAATGCAGCGTGGAGCCTGAGAGAGATACAATGTCCATGCAATTGTGTTTAGAGAAAAGCAAAAAGTAAAAGTAAATTGCCAGCTTAAATAATGATTGTATCACAGCACAAGGAGTTGAGAAATAAATGAAACCATTTCCAAATTCTGGAACTTAATCTGTTTTGTTAACGAGAATTTTAACAGAGACATTCTCATTAAGTAAGCCTAGTTAATTTATAGGATCAATCTTGGGGCCTAAAACCAAAGAAGATATAATTAAAACCTGCTATAACAGGTGATTCATGTGTTAGTGTCACTGTCCTACTCCTCTGTGAATATGGAGATGATTCCACTTTATGGCTGCCTGAATATCAGTTTCTCCTGCAACATTAGGGAGAGACAGGTAAGTCCCATCTCTTTCTGTTGCTTGGCTCTCAATAAACAAAAGGCATTTCATTTTTCGTGTCTTTATCTGATCTTAAAACATTATTTCTCAAATGTAATTATTGTTCACTATCATTCATTATGGCATTATAAGATTTATTATGGCATTATAATTTTACCTTGAGTGGCAGTTATTACAACCTGTCACTTAGAGATCTTTATATAGATTCCTCCCTCTCAAAAGCAGTGAAAGAATAAAATGTATCAGAGTGTGGGTACTCTGTGCCACATCACAAATCCTGATTTGCCTATGCAGCCTATGAGGCCAGAATCTGCAACTATTTGAGATGACAGTTTGGTATCTAAGATGACAAATCTGTTCGTTCTTTATACACAGCTATTAGTAAGATGCATGGTCTGCAATTGATAAATTATCAATAAGTGCAACCTCCAAGTTTGGGAAAATGTCACTGTGAAGTGACTCCCTCTTTGGGCCTACTATCATGTGATTCTTTGGATTCTTCTCCCCATCCAGAAAAAAAATAAAATAAAAACATTATTCATTTGCTATAAAACCTTTGGGCATAACATGACATTTACCATATATAAAGTATGCATTTCATGTTTATTTATTGTGTATTTCCTCTGGTTAAAAAAAAACTTGAATATGCAATCTACAACATCCAAATAAACGATTTGACATATTTTATACAACACATGTTCAAGTAATTAATTTTTCTCATGGAAATGTCATACCATTTAACTCATAGCTATGAGCCAAATAATTCTGCAGGAGTATATAATGAATATATGCATAACCACAGATTCCCCTACTAATTCTGCCCTCAGATATCATTTAAAAGGGACAGAAATAGAGTCTGCTGCATTCTAATCATCAAATGCTTGGTGCAGAGTAGCCTGTCAATAACATGATTGACCCATTTGGCAGATTTTACCACATCTTATGAATTTACACTGTTGCCTGGTCTTATTGGAATCTCACTGTATTACTAAATATAACTATGTGTGATATTTTTTGAGAATACTTGGTTGCCAAGAAATGTAGAATAATTATATATATATATACATATATATAATATATATTTATACAGGAATAAGTGATGATATAAAGCCCAAAGTAGAGTAGAGAGCACCTACATCATTTAGGTTGTTTCTAGCAGCAGGTAACAGAAAAGAGACACAAAGTGACTTAAAAGATGGAAATCCATTGCCATGATTAAAGGCAGATCAAACTTATGCTCTGCATAGGCAAACACTTGTTAAAATCATCGGTTAAGAATTATTCCTGGGGGCTCAGTGGTTAAGAGCGCATCCAGTTCTTGAAGAGAACCTGGGCTCCATTCCCCACACCTTCATCAAGTGGCCAAGAGTCACCTAAAACTCAAGCTCTAGGAGAATGGACACTGTCTTCTGGCCTTCAGGGATCCTTGAACACATGGTACACATAAACTCATGTAGGTACATACATATAATAAAAATATAAGTAAGTGTATTTATTGAAGTTTTTTAAATATAAAGAAGCATTCTGTATCATCACAAAGATTAGGACTCATTATCTTCTAAACAATGACTCATCAGTGAACTCAGGAAATAAGGTCTGTCCTCAACAAGTTTTTGATTTTTTAAACTTTACATTCTCCTTGGTTGGCATACATTAAAACCTCATGAAGGGTAGAGTAGGATATTGTTGCTTGTTACAGTGCTTGCCTAGAGCAAGGCCCTGGGTTTGATCTTCAGCCTTGCAAAAGAAGTGAGACCCTGACTTTTGTTTTTGTTTGTATTTTAAAGAGAACCTTGTTACCTATTCTCTCTCTCTGTTCTTTTATTTTTTTTTTACTTTAATTAATTCCAGAGTCTTGTTGTGTACATAAATCTGGCCCAGAACTCACTATGTAACCCAAGTGGGACTTGAACTTGCAATGTTTCTGTCTCCATACCCCCAAATACTGGGGATTCCAGACATGAACCACCTTGTGCAGACTCTCCTATAGGTTCTGTACCGTCTTCAGTTAAACTTGCTGTGGGAAGGAGGAGGAGCTTTATCTTCCTCATCAGTTGTTACTGAAATTAATGTGGATATATTGGGTGCATCATACAGGGTTATTATGTCTTCCCTAACTAACATTTTCTAAAATTACTTAGAAAAGTGACTTAGTGGGGTTGACGAAACAGTTCAGTTGAGCAAGTACTTACATGAAGCATACATGTAAGCATAGATGAAGTCCTAGGTTGAATACCCAGCCCCATATAAGACCAGGAGTGGTGGTGCATTCCTCTAACTTCAGCATTCAGGTGGTAGAGGAAAGAGGATTTAGAGTTCAAGGCTAACCTTAGCCACATAGCAAGTATTAGGCCAGCCTGGACTACATGAACTTTTTTCAAAAGAAAAAAAAAAACTTGGACAGAAAATCCTGTGTGCGAGCTTGGATATCATGATTGAACACTAGGTTTAAAGGACAAAGAAATGGTGGCTGGGTGGGTCATCTCACTGAGGAACCTTTTTCAAGTCTCACTAGTGCAGGAGGATGAAAAAAAAACAAACAAAGGAAATATTGAGTGAAGCAAACAGTGTAGTTAGAGGAAGAAAATCAAGCAGGCCCCAGGCTCCATGCGCCAGTCACTTTCTTTGCAACACAGTATAAGCCTTTGGGTGAGGCTGGAAGATGAATAACTGTTCTTTACAGCTTTCTGAAGAATGATGCCCTTTGAAAAAGTCCTACTTTCCATAAATTTCAGAACCAAACATCAGGGAAAGAAAAGCCACTCATACGAAACAACCAAACAAAAGAAATGGCATTGTCTTTTTTATTTCTTTAGCCACCCTATCTTTTCCCATGCATATATGGGAAAAGATATATGCTATATAAAGTTTTTCCTGTGGAAAAAAATGGGTCAATCCTTTGCTGTTGTTTTGGTCAGAATTTGAATTTTTATTAGTTATTTTGTAGATATTTTTCATGAAAAATGGGGCCATTCTTGTGTGCAACTCTGTGTCCTGCTTTTTTCATGGATAAGCATTTCCCCCCATCATTAAACTCTTCTGAAATAAAAACTCTATATTTACATTTTTGTTCATTAAAGTTTTTCATATTAAATTTTTGTTGTTGTTTTTGAGACAGAGCCTAGCTGTGTATCCCAGGATGGTCCCTAGAATGTTACAATATCCTTCTACATCAGCATCCCAAATGTTCACATTACAGTTCACATCACGCCAAGCTATCTAAGCATGGTTCTTTTATTAACATATATGAATATCACACATAAATAGAGTTCATAACATTATTTTTATATACTCATATACTGGTCAAATCCACCCTCTGCATTCTCCTCCTGCCCCTATACTCAGCCCACAGTACTCACTATTCTATTGAAAAATGACATAATTATATTCTATAACTGCTACAACTGATTTGACAACCTCTTGCTTCTCATTCTTTTAACATATTTCCTTCAAAATGGATTTTCTCAAAAACAGTCTTTCAATATTTGCAGACCAAAAATGTACATATCTACAGAATACAATTTAATGAGTTTTGATAAAAGCAAACATACACTGATCGAGATGAGTGTTTCTCTTGGACTTCAATGTGCACTCATGTCTCTTTCCATTCAGGCCTCCAGGTCCCTTGCAACTACTGTTAGCTTTTATCACATAGATATGTTTGGTCTATTTTTGAACTTTATGTAAGTGCTATTGTATAGTTATACCTTATGGCTGGCTGCTTTTTTATACAGTTATTTTGAGAGTCACCCATGATGTGTCTGTCAGCAGTCCATGCCTATTCATGGCTAGTAATATTTCCCTGTATAGACATACAGCAATTTGTCTCTTCGTTCTGTCACCAGCTGTAGGCATTTTCGTTCCTTTCGATCTGAGTCTAGTATGAATAGGGCTAAGCATTTTTCTCTACAAGTACCACTAAGCATTTTTTCTCTTCAAATCAGTTTTAATGGAATGTTTAATAATAGTAAAATAATAGGTGGCTTAGTAATAATCTCTCTCTCTCTCTCACACACACACGCATGCACACGCACACCCACACCCACACACACACACACACACACACACACACACACACACACACACTTTCATTCAGTGACAGGGAAACCCAAGGCCCCTAACCCCAATTTTTTCCTCCTCTTCCTCCTCTGCTTCCCCCTCCTTTTCTTCTTCTTTTTTTTGTTTTCACCCTCCTCTTCCTCTTCTTTTCTGAGACAATGTCAATATGTAGCACTGGCTGGCTTCAAAGGTCTGTTCCTCTTTCCTCAGCCTCTCAAGTTCATGTCTTACAGGTGTTTATCATTATGCCTGCATTTCTTCTCTTTCTGTATGATTATCAGTATTTTACCTGCATGTAATGCCTGTGCACCAGGTGCATGGCTGGTGCCTGCAGAGGCTAGAAAGAGACATAAGATCTTGTAGAATTGGAATAGATGGTTTCAAGCCACCACATGGGTGGTCGGAATCAGAAAGAGCAGCCCGTGCTTTCCATTGCTGAGGCCTCTCTTCAGTCCTTTATTTTTCTCTTTGCAGAGAAAATGTAGAAACTGCTTGTATGACTCAGAGGTAGTGCACTTCCATTGCAAGGTCCTGGGCAGGATCCACAACAGTGGACACAGAGGGGGGGGATGGAGTTGACAGGCCAGCCAGGGTAAGGGTGAGGAAGATGAAAAATGAGAACAAAGGTTCTCTTGAAGAAGATAACTGAAGGGGAAAATTAGTTTTTAAATGAGTACAGAAAAGAAAAATTAAAATTGGGCAAGGAAGAGGCAGTAAACAAGCAAACAGAGGTCTGGAGCATAGTAGCCTGTAAAAAGAGCCAGGAGGCCTTCTCATTTAAACACCAAATATTTTTTTCTGTCCCACACTCTCTTAATTGAGGCCCCAGATGGATCTAGGACATAGATTTGTGGGAGACTGACAACAACATGGTCACACCAAACAAGAACCTGGGGTGGGTATGCATCAAAATGCAGGATATGCAGAATGGTCTCTCTCTCTCTCTCTCTCTCTCTCTCTCTCTCTCTCTCTCTCTCTCTCTCTCTCTCTCTCTCTCTTTTTCTCCCTCCCCCCCCTCTGTCCCTATATCTGTCTCTCATGTTTTTGTGAGTGTCTGTCTGTCTGTTATATGGAAGTCTTCCGAGTGACAGGACTGAGACTTAGGGTGTCTCTATGGGCCTTGCTTCAGAGATATAGTTGAATCCACATTAGCATTTTTCTGATCATTTTTGAAAATTTTCAGGAGGAGTTACATGTCTTTGAACAGAGCTAGGAGGAAAACAGGAAAGGCAAGAGCATTCCAGGTGCTTTGAGTTACTGCTCTAATCCAGAGCCTGGCAAAATGTAATGATCTAAATGAAAATGACTCCCATTCACTCAGGTAGTGGCATAATTGGAGGTATAGCCTTGTTGGAGGAAGTGTGTCACTGGGGTCTTTGAGATTTCAAAAGCTCAAGCTGGGACTACTCACTCACTGTCTTCCTGTTACAGATCTGGATGCAGAACTCTCACCTCCTTCTCCAGCACCACGTCTGCCCGTTTGCCATGCTCTCTGCCATGATGACAAGGGACTACACCTCTGAACTCTAAGCCAGACCCCAGTTAAATGTTTTCCTTTATAGGAGTTGCTGTGGTCATGGAATTTATTCACAGCAACAAAACCCAAACTAAGACATACACTGAGCCACTTCTAGAGCCCTAATGTTTTGTCGTAAAGAGATTTTTCAGGAAGCCAGGTAGAGTGATGCATGCCTCTAATCCCAAAGTGATTGCCATGAGTTTGAGACCAAGCCAAGACGTTGTCTCAAAAACCAAAACAAGTGGAACGTGGGGGAATTAAGTGTACTTACTGTTCTTGAAGAGGTGCAGAGGACCCATGTTAAGTTCCTAGCATCCACATGGCAGTTCACAACTGCCTACAATTCCACTTCCAGGAGATATGACTCCCTCTTCTGTCCTCTGTGAACTGCATGCATATGGTGTGCATAAACTCTCACGGACTCACACACATTAATTAAATGAAAGAAATTTAAACTGAAATGAGGAAACACACAGAGAGTGGAGATTCTCAAACTTGGGAAGTCTAATTTTTTTTTTTTACTTTTGATGATATTCCTGCCCTTTAAACATAGAGTATATGTTTTCTGTTAAAACCAGAGAAGAGTACAAAAATAACCCAAAGAAATTGGAGGAAGGTAGGACCTGGAATTCTGTAAGGCACATGGGAAGACATTATTGGTAAAGTTCTATGGGCTTTATGGCATTCTTACCTCATAATGAGTCTCAAGTTAATTGGATGGTTAAAACTGTAAAAGGAGAGAAGAAAAGAGGCTACAGATGGAAATACTGAAAGATGGAGAATGTTTATTTGGTCCTTAAATCCCAGGGGAAAGACTGGGACTGTAGCTTAAGGGGAAAGCATATATTTAACATTTGCAAAGCCTTGTGTTCAACCTCCATCACAACACACACACACACACACACACACACACACACATGCACGCACGCACGCACGCACGTACGCACGCAAGCACACACGCAAGCACATCGGAGAACATAACCTTGAGAAAGACAGTGCAGTTTACAAACATTCTGTTTATAAAAGAGGACCGATGTCTTGCTGTGAGAACTGTAATCAAATATATCTTGATGCAGTTAGAGGAATAAAAGTGCTATGCACATTCAAAACATCATTATCATTCATTCCTTAAGGGAAATGGTGCAGCTTCACCATTAAAACACACTTGGACAGAAATGGAGGTAACTAACTCCACAATAACTATGGCTCTCAAAATACAAACCCCAATTCCCCTGGGGACAGGATGAGACTTGCATGTGTGGGGCCCATAGGGACATGACATATTCTGCCTTCTTTTTCCAATTCCCAAAAGTTCATACCTTCAATTTACGATTGGGAAAATCTCAAATGGTATGTATGAAGGCACAGTATCTGCTTGGTTTCAGGGCATGAGTTAGGAGACACAATAACCCTTCCAGAGACTAGCTGAAGTCAGAGGTGGTGGTGCAAAGCTAGTATCTAAGCACTTAGCAGACTGAGGCAGACAAAGAGAGAGACACACAGAAAAAGCTCAAATTTTCATCTATTCAATGTCTTGCAGGAATCCGATTGGAGTAGGGAGTGTTTCAAATTCAGGTGTTTGAGATAAATTGGGACCATGTGTGTGGCTATGAAAAAGGAATGAGATTATTACAAAGTTCACCGGTAATTATAACCCTGGGGAGGTCAGGACAGGAAGATAGTTAGTTTGAGACCAGCCTACAATATTATCTAGACATTTTTAGTTATGTTCATTCCTGTTGTGCTGTTTAACACTCACAACCCTGTGGGATAGGGTGTGATGGCTATTCTCAGGCTGTCCAACAGAATTAAAAGGAATTAACTAAAACCCAAAAATAGAGGCCGCACCTGTGAGGAATTTCTGCTTAATTTGAAGTGGGAAGATCTACTTCTAATCCAGATCTTTAAGGCAGAAAGACACACCTTTAATTCAGATCTCTAATCCAGATCTAATCTGGTCCACACCTTCTGTTGGAAGCCTATATAAGGACGTGGAAGAAGGAAGCTTAATTTGTTCTATAAATTCTCTTACTCCACAGAACCCTGACTAATGCATAGGGCTTCACAAAGGAGTAACGTGATACTTGGAATGTTAATAGAACTTGGTCAGTGTCATACAGTTGGAATAGAGGTAATTTATCTGACTCTATAAGGCCTGAACCAGAAGCACTGGTCACCCACTGTCAATTTTCTTTATACATTTGTGATAAAACATTCTAATTAAAAGCAACTTGGGGGAGAAAAGGGTTTAACTAACATATACTTCCATGTCATAGTCCATCACTTAAGGGAGATCTGGGCAGGAACTTGAGCAAAGACCATGAAGGAATATTGTTTATTCTTCATGGCTTGTTCAGTCTATTTTCCTATGTAATTCAGGACTGACTTTCCTGGGTTGGCACCACCAGCAATAGTCTACAACCATCGATCAAGAAAATACCCCTACAGGCTTACCCACAGATCAATCTGGTGGGGGAATTTTCTCCATTGAAATTCCCACTTCTCGGATGACTCAAATTTGTGTCAAGCTGACAAAATCTAACCAACACAACCAATTCCTTGTCAACTTCATGCACAAACACATCACTATTAAATTATAATCTTTATTTGCTTGTTAATTCTCACGATCTCATGTTAATATCACAAGATAAAATGCAGTGCAATTTAAGTCTCATGGTCTTTAAAACATTCAAACACTTTAAAATCTTAAAGTACCATTAAAATTTCCAAAGGCTTCTGTAAAATAAAAAACAAGTTAAATATGTTCTTACTCCCAGAGGGAGAAACCAAGGCACAATCATAATCAAATCAAAGCACACCCAAAAGTCAACAGTGTAAACAACTCAGTGTTCACCATCTTGAACTCATGATCTTCTGGCTTTCAAAGGGCTTAAGTAGCCCCATCTCTCTAGCTTTGTCATCTGCAGCACACAAAGATTGCCTTCCAGGCTCAGGTTGGCAGCACTCTATACCTACTGTTGTCCTTGGTGGTCATTCCACAGTTCTGACATCTCTCATATACTGTGCTATCCACTCACTGCACCTTCATCAGTATCCTCTTCTGGTCTCTCTTATATTTTTGGTTGTGAGCCTAGCCTTTAATGGCTAAGCCATTTCTCCAGTCCCCTGGTCTCTATTAAAGGACTCTTGGCCTACCACATGATGCCAAGTCCCAGCTTCTCTCTATGGCCCCTTCAATTCTTCAGCTTTCATTCTGTCAAAACCAGTACCATGTGGGAGACTCTTACACATTGCCAAGTTCCATTGCCAGTTTGAGATGCCCATCAATTCCCTGTGGACCACAGCTTCTGTGTGATAATCCTGAGGAAATTCTCCCCAGAAGATTTCATCCTTGTGATGTTCTTCTCATTAATTGCAGCTGATTTCTCAGAACCAGCTGAGCATCATCAGTTGACCAAGTATGAGTAAAGCAAAGGTTTTACTTCAGTGGTGCTGGTCTCTTCTTAATTTCAGTTGAGTCTTCAGTCCTATCTAACACAAACCACGGATTCTTTGTAGGAGGTCCTTCTGTTTCTGAGTTGCTTTCATTGGTTAATAAATAAAGAAACTGCTTTGGGCCTCTGATATGGCAGAACTTAAGTGGGTGGAGAAGATAGAACTGAATGCTGGGAGGAAGAAAGCAGAGTCAGGGAGAAGCCATGGATCTTCCACCTGAGACAGACACCAGTTAGAATCTTTCCCGGTAAGCCACTGCCATGTGGCAATATACAGATTAATAGAAATGGGTTAAATCAAGATGTGAGAGTTAGCTAATAAGAGGCTAGAACTAATGGGCCAAGAAGTGATTTAATTAATACAATTTCTATGTGTTTATTTCAGGGCTAAGCAAGCTGGGTGGTCAGAACTAACAAGCAGGCCCTCATCCTCCAACAATTCTTAATACAAAATATCACACGGATAGTTCTAATATATTGTCTTTATTTCCCTCTGAAACTTCTCAAGCCAGATCTCCATCATCTGCTTCTCTCTCAAAATTCCTATCTTCCAATTTCCTGGAACAGCTCAGTGAGATGAGGGCACTCAATGGCCTTTCCAGTACAAAGATTCCAAACCCTTCTGCAACCTTCCCCCAAACAATATGACCATGGCTTTTTACTACAATGCTCCATGATTCTGGTACCAGTTTCTGTGCTAGTTTGTTTTCTATGGCTGTGATAACCACCATGACCCTTGGGGCAGGAACTGAAGGTGGGAATCTGGAGGCAAGCACTAAAGCAGAACTATGGGGACCACTGCTTAGTGACTTGGTCACCACGACTTGCTCAGCTTGCTTTATATACATATCAGGACCATCTTCCCAGAGTTGGTGGCTGAGTCCTCCCACTTTAATAATTGATCAATAAAATGCCCCTTCAAGTTGCCTACAGAAAATCTGATGGAGGATTTTTTTTCAATTTTCTCAATCGAGGTTCCATCTTCCCAGATAATCCTGGTTATGTCATTGACAAAATACTAATCATCACACTCACCTTCCTGAACCATGTTTACATGTGTATGTTTTAATCTGGATTCTCACAGAACCAACTCAGAGACAAGGATTGGAAAGAGTAAAGTTCAAAGGTGTTCCTAGAAAACACTGATGGGGAAATGGAAAAATAAGACAAGGAAGGAGAACAGTCACGGGGGCAGATTATTCATTGTGTGCTCTGTGTGGAAGGAAACTTTAGAAACTGAGTTATCTCACTGGGAGGGTAAGGAGTCTGGTATATTTACACTCTATCTGCTCCTATCATTGGATGAAGGCTGCTGGGTTGAGGTGGGGTGGGGAAGGAAAGGGACACCTGTAGTATGAGCTGCAGGCTTGCTTTTCGTCCCACCCGGCTCCCGCACGGCTAGCTTTACACCAGAAATAACAACACACAAATTGTATTCATTTAAACACTGCTTGGCCCATTAGCTCTAGCCCTTACAGGCTAATTCTTATATCCTGATCAACCCATCTCTAATAAACTGTGTAGCACTGGTCTTACCGGGAAGGATTCAGCATGTTTGACCTGGCGGCTTGTTCCATCGCATCTACTTCAGAGAGCAGAGCTATCGTGTCTGCCTGGGAGAGGGGAGCATGGCATCTCTGAGCTCACTTCCTCTTCCTCCCAGCATTCTGTTCTGTTTACTCCTCCCACCTATGTTTTAACCTATCAGGGCCAAGCAGTTTCTTTATTGCTTAACCAATGAAATCAACAGATTGATATATGACACTCCCACATCAGACACCGATTTCTTGGCCTGACAAAACTTGCTCTTATGGTAAAAAGACTGGACTTAACCTAAGAAATGAAGATACTGGAAGTAAAGGGTGGGCGCTGACTGAAGTGGATATTATGAGGACAAATGGCATACGGAATCTTGTGGACCATGGACCTCTCCTCAGCTATGGGTTGGCTGGCTAGCATAGTATTTAACACAGAGACTTAAGTGCTTGACCCTGATTCCTGTAACCTCAGTCCCATGCGAGATGGGCAGGAGATCCAGATACCATCAGGGGGTCAAAGTAGAGACCACTATAAGTGTTAAACTCTTTTAAGCAAAAGAATCTTTGTAGGCCTCACAGCTACCCATAAAACAATTGAGCTCTCCATCCAAAAAATGTAGTTTGGAACTATTTTTTCCTTTCAGTAAGGTATAAATTTATACACATGTATAAATCCAGTGCCTTGCCCACACTAGACAAGTGTTTTACCACCGAGCTATATCTACCTCTTGTTTGGAGCCTAAATATTCCCCCAAATGCCCATTTGATAGAAGTTTGGGCCCCAGATCATTGTGTTTGGGGGTAGTTTGGTGGATGTTTTGGATATAGGGTCCAGTGGGAGGTCTTCAAGTTACTGAGGATATTCCCTTGAGGGAAACAGTAGAATCCCAGTCCCACTCTCTTGCTCTGAGGTGGGTGGCTTTCTGCCACATACTTTCACCATGGTGTGATTTTCCAGTATAGCCTCAAAGCCATGGAGTCCATTGATCACCAACCAAAACCTCCAAATTTCTAAACCAGGATAAGCATTCCTATGTATAAGCTGATTTTTCTCAGATGTTTGTTATAAGTGACAGAAAACTGGATAACACAGATAAACAAAACTGATGGCAGGGTTATACCAGAAAGTAAACTGATTCTTCCAGCTGCTGTATTCTAGTCACTTTCTCTGTAGATTGCATAACGCAATATGAGGCTCCCAGGTCTCTTAGCAATTAGTATGTATCATTAAAATCTTATCTACAATTATACTTTGCAACCTAAATTCTAGTTGCAAATTTGTTTTCTGTTTTTCCTGGTCTTTGCATCCCCAAACACATGAGTACTTCAGAGATCCAGAGACTAGACAAACCCCACAGGGGATGTGCTATCCCAAATCACACTGAATATTTACTGAGAAGGTGAAATTTTAAAATGAATCTTTGAAGGTGATGTTCCTTCTCACTGAAACGCAAATTTGCAGGTTGGAGAATTGTTATTGTTAGTTTGGCCAATGTGTCTATTTTACTAATAGAAAATTGGCCTTGAAAAAGAGTCAAGGAAGTAATGGGGGTCCAATAATAGGGTGAATGAGTATGTTGGAAGCCATCAAAGCCATCTTTGAGCCATAAATATAAGGATATTTTCAAGCAAAACAAACTGTTCCTGTATTTCTTAGATTATTTGGAAGCAAATTGAGGGTTCCAGCACTAGAATACAGACGTCTAAGGGTACCACTTTTTGTCTGGAGATATAGCATAGTTGGAAAGCCCTTTCCAGAGCATGTGTGAGGCACCTGGGTCCATGGGTTCTATTGCCAGCACTGAAAAATGTGAGAGAAACATATGTATATTCATTGAATCTGACCCTTTCTGGGATTAAACTATTCAGCTATAGAATAGCATCCTGATAATTTCTGAAATTCTCCTGGAAATTTAGGGAAATCAGTAAGTCATCTTCTCATGGAACAACTTTTGATCTGAAAATGGCATGAAAGACATATAGGCAGGAAGTAGCCAATGCCGGAAGAGATCTCTGATCCATTACAAATATTTCTTTTTATACTGTTTTCATATTATGTGAACAATTTTATACAATAGGGATAATATTTGATTTGTTACCTCAACATATTATATTGATTAAACAGCAGAGGACAGATATTTCAGTGTTCAGCATGAGCAGTGACGTCTTAAGGGCTCTGTAGTACAGCAATTGTGTGTATTTTTGTCATCTACCTCCCCTTTTCATAGGCACTGAAGTCATCTTCCACCCCAGCCTCTTCTACCCCCACCCAACCCCTTCCATGGTGCCTCACTATATAGCTCAGGATGTCCTTGGACTCTTGAGTTTTCTACCTTAACCTGCCAAGTGCCAGGGTTACAAATACATGCCAACATGACTGGCATTTTATGTTTCATTTTCTCCTGTGGTAAATAATACCCACTACAATTGAGGCCTGTGTTACAAGCACTATTCTACACTTTATCTTATAATGGTATGTTTTATAATGGATTTAATTCTCATAGCAAGATTTGTGAATCAAACACTATCATTAGATATTTTGGTGTACAAGCTTTTGTGTTGCTGGTGACTAAACCCAGAGCCTTACACATGCTAGGCAAAATCTCTACCACAGAGCTGCACCCCCAAACAAATGATCTCCTTATGGGGGGGTTGAGGCGAAAGGGTCGATAATTTGACCGAAATTACTAAACAGCTACACCATGTGTATCGCTTCTAAACTCAGTGCCCTTTCCAAGCTAGCCTTCTCTCCTTTGTCCTCCCACTGCTTTTTGACTGCACTCTTTGAAATAAGAAAAATCAATGTGGCATGTGACAAGTAGGGGTATCTACTGAGTGCTTTGCATTTCCTGTATGTAGTCTTGAATACAGAAGAGAACATCATGACAGACATGTCAGTTTAAGCTGACAACCCTGTGCCAGGAGTCACTTGTTTTTAGGTTTCATGGAGTAGGAGAAAAAGCAATCTCTATTTTTTGCAGCCACTGCGAGTGTGCCTCTCTGTAACTGCAGCTGAAAGCAGTCCTACTTGTTATGTTCTCCCTTTTCTTTGTTCTTCCTTCCTTTCCTAGTGCTGATGATGGAACCTATGATCTTTTGCATTTTAGGCAAGTGCTCTACTATTGAGCTATACCCTTAGCACCAGGGTGGATTTTTGTAGCCCAGTAAATAGGACCCTTGATGGTAAAATGTAGTTTCTGGAGTTGGACATGTGAGCCTCTTCTTCCTCAAAGTCGTAGTAATTACATAATGTATTTTTACATGATCTGAATTTCTGGAACAGGCAAGGGGACTTCATAGTATGAGAAAATAGGGTAGGCATTTCTTCTGAGAATGAGGCTAGGGGCTAACTAGGGAATAGTGTAAAGAAACTTTCTGAGGCTGAGAATGCGGTTCAGTGATCAGGCACTTAACCCATGTGCACCAGGCCATGATGCAAACCCACCCTCAAACAAACAAAAATTGGTGTCTTGATAGGGATTGGGTTTCCAAAACAGTAAAAATTGCAATCAGGCTGTGCCCTGCTCTAAGTTACTGTATATTCCATAAAGCAGTAGCTCTCAGGATGTATTTTGTCCTTGGTAAGTCCATTTTGTAAGCAATATTTGGCTCTGATTTGAGCATAAATGCAGAAGCAAAATGACTCTACACTATTGTGTACATGAGCATCATCACTTGTCCAGCACCATCCATACCATGTAGACTGATAACTTGTTCTAAGAAGTAAGAAGCACCACCTGGAACTGGAGAGACTGCTTAGTGCTTAAGAGCATTACTGCCTATGAGCATTGTCTGTTCTTCTGAGGGACTTGGGTTCATTTTCCAGCACCCACATGGTGAATCACAGCCACTTGTAACTCTAGTTCCAGGGACTCTGATATTTTCTCTTGTCCTCTGTTGACACCGGCCACACAGATGGTGTGTAGAAATATACAAAAACACTCATACATAACATAAATAACTAAATAATAAAGTATTATTTTAAGAATGATGAAAAAGAAGAGAAGGCAGTCTATAAACTTATCAAAATTGATTGGGACCATAGGGGTGTATTAAAACCACATCAGAAAAACCAGACCTCCAAAGTTATGAAACACATGAAAAGATGCAAGACTCTTACCTGGATCCCATAAAGAAGAGGGTACCTAACACTGCAGTGGTGACAGCTCCCACCAACCTGTCATCTGATCAGCCAATGTGTATATCAAAGTACCAAACTGTCCCTGGTTTGGCGGGATGGTGGATTACTTTAGCTTAGTTCCCCCTGACTGATGCAGTTCATGCAAATTGCTTTCCATCCACCCACCCAACATTCTGGAGCAGTTTTACAGCTTGTCTCTCCATCATGTGTTGCATCATGCATTTAGCCTCCATGACTTTCAGTTTCATGGTCCTACACCTTGTCTCTGAAGCTCAACTCAGCGTTAAGGCCCAGCTTAACCCTGTGACCTTGCAGCCTCTGAGGCTCAACTCTGTAGCTCTGTGCCTCCAGCATTTCTCTAGTAGAATTCATGGATACCTACACACTGCAGGGACTCTGTTTATCTCTATAAGCTCTCTATCTCTCCTTCTATTGAAGTGTCTTTGAACTCCCTGACCCGTGATTCAGTCATGCTTGATAATCTTTTTGTAACCTAATATAGCTAGCTAACTAGACATACAGACGTATAGACAGAAAGACCATGGACAGATTAATTTCTGTGTGATGTGTAATGTGATATGAGAATTTATATTAATAATCAATATCAGAATAAAATAACTTGTATTTGCCAATAACCAGTTATTAAGGGAACATGAAGGTACCTGGAAAATTGCTGCCAACAAACCTATGACACTTGTGAATTTATTATTATTTAATGAATTCCAACATTGGGAAAACACAAACAGATCCATCTATGTTTCTGGCATAGTGCTCTCATGACAGTAGGCATTTATCAAAATTCAGTGAGTGGATACTAAAGTTCTGTGCATTTAATTTTATATCAGTTTTATGTCAGAATAATTAAACTCTGAAATAAATATGAAACTCTAGTAAATTGCATGCAAACTTACATTAGGGGGAGTCCAGTATACTTTCAAGTGCATCAAAACCTAAGATGGAAGCTCACATCCATTAACGCGGCAACTAAGTGTTTTAAAAACATGGAAACATAGTAATTGGTGTTGATAAGACAGGCAGTGGGACCAGAATTTATCCCTAGTGCTTGAACTGGTATCTAGGAGCACTTTTTGCTCAACCTAGATATAGGGTGGGGGGGAGGACTTGGTCTTGCCTCAAAGTGAAGTGTCAGACTTTATTGACTCTCCATGGGAAGCCTTAACCTTTCTGAGGAGTGGATGGGGGTGTAGTGGGGGGAAGGTTAAAGGAGCAGGAGGAAGGGAAGGAGCGGGAACTGGGATTGGTATGAGAAGAGATTGCATTATAAAAATCTTAATGAAAACAAAACAAAATGCATAGACTTTAAGTTCCTGTGCACTGTTGGTGGGAATGGAAGACGATGAAACTGCTATGGAAAACAATATGATGGCTTCTCAAAAAATTTAAAATTGGGCCAGGTATAGTGGCATGCACCTTTAATCACAGCACTTTAGAGACAGAGGCAGGCAGATCTCTGTGAGTTGTAGGCCAACCTTATCTATATAGTGATGGCTACATAGTGAGACCATGCCTCAACACAAAACAAAACAAAACAAAACAAAAAAATAAAGATCAAATTATAGTGATCTAATTGCTACAATACACCTATGCAAAATTCTGCCTTCTCAATTAGCTGGTGGAGTTTGTCTCCTACTTGGTCTGTAAGTGATACAAACACCCCGTTTTAAATTGCAGTAAAAGCTTGCAAGGACCTATATTACAAGTGGTATACCTGGTTAACTGTTTTCTTTCCACCAGAATGAAGGCTGTCTGCAGGCAAGGGTTTTCAGTTTTGCTTACAGCTATATCATGATTGCTTAGGTTAGTGCCTGATATATAGTTGAAACATAATACTTGTCTAATCATCTATAATGTGTAGGAAAAGATCCAAAGTACAACAGAAGAATTTAATTCATCCTTGCTATCACTGAGAATGGAGACTACAGGCTGAGAAAGCAAACAAATCTCTCCACATGCTTATAAAAGCTTCAGGTAGACTCTTAGGGGATTCAGAGAACAGTCACCAAGACAGTTTAGGTACCTAGAGTTAGGTATGTGTTACCAGGTACCAGTGTTCGCACTTTTATTCTTTCCATCTTCCCTCTCCCTTCCTCCCTCCCTTCCCCCTTTCTTCCTCTCATGCTTTTAGTTTTTTGGAAGGGTTCAGGAATATAGAAATATAAAATTGTAAGTGCAAACCCATTTTGAAAAAATAAATAAAGCTGGCAGCCACTGTGTACAGAGGTGAACTTTTAACAATTGTCTCCTGCCCTCCAGCTTCCCAGCTAGGCAGGTACTGCAGACAAAGGTTAGCTTCTAAATATTGAATCTACGGGACCCTCTGCTTGTATTCCTTTAATTTTTAACTGTCCCCGTATGCGATTCTATTCTCTGCTTTGCATTCTGTCAGAGACAGTGAAAAGTGACTGTGTCAGCCACGGGCTTTCACAAACATCCTAACTTAACATCCTAACATCCTATAACCGAAAGTTATAAAACTTAAAATGTAATGTGACTTTAAGCCTGACCTCAAGGTTGTAAAAGCTCTTTGACCCTCACCTGGTGCTTGATTTTACTATAAGAGGAGGTTCAAATCAACCCCCATTGCCACTATTTCAGAAGCCCAATCTCTGGCTGTGGTCACAGCTATAACTGATAAGCTTTGTGTGCCCCATGGTGATTTTTTTCATTTTATGAAATAAAGCTTGCTTCCAGTTTAATAGGCTTCGGTGGTCTGTCACCCATCATTTCGTGAACCTGAACCCAACATTTTGTTTGTGGCTGTTGCTGGGACTTGTGCCTAGGGCCTTCTGTATGCAAGGCAAGAAGCACCCAATCACTGTACCCCCAGTTCTGTGTGATCCTGTAGAACCAGGAAATACTTAAATATTTAAAAAGTTGGCTGTGGTGGGACCAAGAGAGGAGTTGCTTCTTGAAAATTATAGGAGCTGTAAACATTCAGAGAATGTTTTTCTCTCTCAGATATTGTAGCTACCCTCACTCTTTCCAGTGGGAAGTGATTAGCTGAGAGCATTGATCTTCTATCTAGTAGATCCAACACAATAGTTCTCAGAAGAGGCAGACATGGAATAGCCTTACCCAGTGAACTCAAGTATCGCTTTTCCCAGTCTCTTTGCCTCAGGGCCAGCAAATCAAAATGGACCCAGGGACAGAGTAGATGTCAATGATTTTAACAAGTTTCTGAAGTAAAACAGGAAACTTTCTTTCTTAATTGAGAATCTCTGGGCAAAGGAAATATCCAATGTTAATTATTAAAGCTAAAATGTACACTCCTAGCTAGGTGTGGCAGCACATGCCTGTAATGGCTGCACTGGAGAGTGGAATCTGGAAGATCAGGAACAAGATTCATTGAGAAAAGGGCAAGGGATCAAAAGGTCACATATGATGTAAAAACGGAGAAGAAACTACTGGGAGTGGGAAGGCACAAAGGAGAGAGTAGGAATAAAGAATATAGGGAGGGCAAAGAAATAATAAACACTCTCCTTACCCATTGCCACCTGAGACAGGTCCAAGAGTGAGATCAGGAGAGTGAGGAAGCTAGCCCTTACCAGCTGCAACACACAAGAGAGCAGGCCCTGCACCCTACCTGGACAGCACACTAGAGCTGACCCTGTTGTGTGGGTGGGTGAGAGCAGGAGAGAGAGCTGAATGCCCTCCCTCCATGTCCCTTACAGCAATCAGGATAGCAGGCCCTGTACCTTGCCCGGGCTGCATCTGAAAACATGGCAAACCACATTAAGAATCCTGGAGACATTTGTTTGCTTTTACCAATAAATCTCAATTAACTAATCTGTTAAAGATTGAAGTGTTATTGTACTAGGCACTCAGAAATTGCCTTTGCTAAAAAGCATTGACTTTTCATTTGGGCCCCCAAGGCAACCACAGGTAGATTAAAAGTTGTGTCTCTGCCTTCATCCCGGGTCTGTCTCCTTAATTTGGGTCAGATGCCTGCTTGTCTCTGCAGTTGCCTGTTAACCACTCAATGAGTGTCTGTCTAAATTATCTGATTTATCCCTTTAATGCTGAAAGCACAGAGATAAGCCAGTATCTTAAACCTTCAGACTCCTTGGGTTCCAGAACATTAAAGCCTCCTAGGGTAGACCATCTCCCACAAGAGGAGAGTTATTCATGAGGCTGAGGTCCCATCTTGGAGCATCAGCAATTGTCTCTTGAGAACCAGCCTGTCTTTTGAAGCAGTAAGGAATTCTTAGTTGTCACATCCTACCGAACCAGAGCTCAGACAATGATTATAGCTTGATCAGCTCTCTTCATTTATGGGTATTTCTTGGCCCTTGTACTAATTTTCTTTCAAATTTAAATTGAAGATTATGCCAGTATCCTGAAGATGGACTTGCAGTCACCAAACACCTTCCCTTGTTCTTCCCAATAAGGGCACATTGATCAAACATTCCTTCTTGGCCACTCAACGCTACTCATGAGCCAGCCCGGCAGTGAAGCCTAGTTAGCCTGTTGAAGCTGCAAGACCTGGGTCTTTTAATATAAATTCTTACTTATAAGCCAATTTGAATTCTCTTTGGGAGGGACTTTGTCATGTAAATATATTGCATAACACATATATCTAAAGGTAGTATAAAGAAACATATATACAGATAGATCAAGGTGATGTATATAGCCTTTATGGTAAAATTAGTCATAAGGCAAATTAAAACAAACTTGTCAATTTTAAAAAAGGAGTGGGAATCTAAATTTATCAAAGAATGAATACATTAAAACCACCTGCTTATTTGGTCACACTCAAAAATGTTACTAGACAAATTTGGGGATTCCTGCCAGAGTCACCACATGTTACCAGGGGAATTGGAGATCTTCACTGGGGATCATAGTCTCCTCCTTAATAAAGCTATTTAAAAATGGACTCAAAAAGAAGCCAGAGGATAATTCCATTAGAATTAAAAAAAATCTCAGGACAGGCAAGCTGCAAATCAAGGTATAGGCTGCTTCCCAGGGGAGGGTGGTAGAAAAAGGAAGAGAGAAAGCCATGCCTTTTGAGTTTAGCCAGCATGTGGAGCCCCCTGCCAGCTAAGCAACTACACTATAGAGAGGGAAGCCTTAAAGAAAGTGAAAAATCCCAAGTGTTGTGGAGAACATCTTTGAAAAGAAGTAGAAAACAAGAAAGGAGAGTATAATTTTCTAAGGAATTCAGAGAGGTGGGCAAACTTAAGTTGTATGGCTGCCATCTAGATGGCAGGAATTCTGGGAAGGAAAAATACAGTATCTTTCTAAATAAATAATTATCCTTTCAGACAATTTTTCATGGCTTAAGGTGAACATGCCTAATTGAGGGGTAGTCACTTAGAGCTCAAGTGGGTTAACTCTTTTATATTGTTCCGTCACAACCTCTAAAATGTTTTTTTTATTAATTTCCTACTCTTTAGGATCTCGTTCCACTTTTATATAGTTTCCAAAGAATGCTTGTAGTATGATTAATAAAAACCCAAAGACAGATATTGGGGTTCAACCTGAAGATCAGAAAAGCAAAGCAGTCACTAGAGAGCTGATGATGCAGAACATATCCAATGAAGGAAATGTGAGTCAAATAATCCCAAATAACTCCCAATAGAGTATACTAAGGTTCTTCTTTATTTAAAAAAAGGAAACTCACGGAAAAGGAATCGGAGTCCAACATCTAGGTGCACAGGCAGCAAGGGGCAAGTGGGCAGGACTGTGGCTTTTTGGTACCCCAAAGCCACACCTCAACCTGGTCCAGCCTCTCAAGGCCATTGGCTGAAGGAGGTTCCCCCATCACCTCTTTTTTTAGTCTAAATAATAGAGATTCAAACCCAACACAAAACTATATACAATAAGAACAGATATCAAGCATAAAAATTAGAATTACAACCAGCATAAACAATATTAAGCAAGAAACATATGCTAAATATTTCAATAATCATTCTACCCTAAGGAATCTAAGTCTTGTATTGAAAATGGCTTGGCTAGATCCTAAGAGGAAGGTAACTACTACTATCTAATCTTCAACCACATGGAAGGTCTGAGAAGGGAGATAATATTACTTGAGCAGGCCGGAAGTACAATCAAGCAGCTTCCAAAATGTGCAGTAGATGACAGAGACAACTAGCTACCTGGGCAATCACCCAAAGTCTCATTTGCAATGTTGAAGCAACCAACTTTGGCTAAGGCTTAGAATAATTGATAGACCATTTTCAAAGGCAGGAAAAAATTTCAAAACCATCTTACCCTGTCTTGGAAAAGTTTGGCAGTCTTTTTTCTTGTATCCTGCCTGTCGAGTCTGGACGCCAAGCATTCTGTCAGTGGTCAAGGCATGGGTAGTGCTGGAGGCATGAGCATGTTGTTGAAGGCTGTTCATTTGTTCCTGGCCACTTAGATCTGAAATAATCACTCAGAAACCACATTATTTGCCATACTATTTAGTCAATAGCTTAAGTGTATTTCTAGCTAGCTCTTATATCCTAAACTAACCCATCTCCACTAATCTGTGCATCACCATAAGGTCGTGGGCCTACTGACAGTTTCAGCAGGCTCCAGTGGAGGTGTCTGTTTCCTGTACATGGCTTGTCCCTTACTCCACTTACTCTCTCTCTCTAGCCTGGCTATATTTTGGTAATACATTTGACAAAAGCAGTTTCTTTGTTAACCAGTAAAAGCAACACATATACAGGACTTCCCACACCAAGCTCTTACCTGTATGAAATTTTCAGACTGAAAGAGAGTGAGTTCTTGTCTCATCCTACCTTATATTCCTCTTTAATGCTGGGATTAAAGGCGTGCACCACCACTTCCCAGCCTCTATGGCAAACTAGTGTGGCTTCTGAGACTAAAGGTGTGAGCCACTGCTTCCTGGCCTCTGTGTCTGCTTTGCACTGACCTTCAGGCAAGCTTTTTTGCTAAAACACAACTAATATACCACTATCGATGCTCTTGTTAATCTCTTTTAGATTAGCAACTGTAGCATTTCTTCTCTTCTATGTTCCTAAATTCCACTTAATGCAGGCTGTTCACTTGCTATCTTCAGTTCTACTGCCTAGAACGTCTGGTTTAGTGTATTAACCATTCCCCCTCCACCCCCAGAAAAAAACTATTTGAGAATTTCTAATGTTCCCAATTTTCTCAAATACTTGCACATTGAATTAACATAATTCTCAAACATAAAAGCAGCAGAAGGAGCAAATCCTGACTTTTCTCTGAACGTTTCTGCCTTCTTTGCCTTTTCCATTTCTCAATTCCATGCCTCTCTTCCTTAAGGAAAATCTCTACCTCTGTGGGAGTTGCAGGGATGTAGGTTGGGGTGAAATTGATGGTGTGCTGATAGGGGTAGCTCCTGCAGGTCACATCTTAAGATCAGGTTTATCTTGCATGTCTGCAGAAACATGAGAGATCTCAGAACACGGGGGGGGGGGGACTGATCATCTCTTATCTTTTCTTCTCAGCTGAGTCAACAAGGTCCCAGTGAGGGTGTTGCATATCTTGGAGAATTCCTCCTGATGCTTCCATCCTAAGGAGAACAAGTTCCTCTTGCTTTATGATTAAGTGCTTACAGAATTTCTAAACTCTGAATTTTTGAATGTTGGCATTTCTCTAGTGAGTTGATTTTGTATTTCAAAAGTACATTTGGTGGCTCACCTAAATTCTATTTCTCTTGCTTACTCTGTTCTGTACACCTGCTGTTTTACTTGTTACATCATTTTTTTTAATTTGATTTTCCTATTAGACTTTAGCTCTTTAGAGGGAAGATTCATTCCCCCTTCCCCCTCTCTCCTTTTCTCTCTCCAGGTCTTTGAAGGTTGCCCTTGAAATCACAGTACGCCAATCTCAGCCTCTTAGGTATTGAGATTATAAGTATGCGACATCACATCTGCCTTACTTAATTTTATACCCAATATTTAGAAGGCATATGAAAGATTAATTTTATGTTTAGTGCATGAATAAATAAAAGACAAATCATAATCAATTAAAATCAATAAAGAAGGCAAGCATTCAAAGAAAAAGACATGCAGAGGCCTTAACTTATCTTCTAGGACTAAACATTGAAAGTAACTGAGCTGTGAGATTTAGGAAGGCAATAACACAGACGAAATTTCAACAAGAGTCTTAATTGAACAAAAATGTGATTGTCATAGATTTAAACTCTTTCTCTGCCCTGGAAGCTTTGGTTTTGCTTTATATAGGACTGTGTGCTACTGACATATTTGTCACCCAGTAAAGAAATGAAGGCAATAGTTAGACCTGGAAGCAAATTTAGAACTAAAAAAAATACAGTCACTGTTTCATACAGATAAGGTGTGGACCTTAAAGAAAAACTACACCTGGAATAAAGGCAAACTCCTGCTTGGAGATCCATTTTATTTTTCATTGTGTTCCTGCATATAGAAAACTGATTTATAAGAGCAGTTAGAGCAAATTCTAATGGGTGGGAAATTATTTTGAAATAGAACATTCACAGTAGGCCACAACACATCCATCTAATTACTTATCTGGGTAAGAGCTTTAAAATGCTCCAGTCATAAAGGAAAGATTCTACACAAGCACCTACAACTCTCCAGTGTTCAGACTGTTTCAGTAATGAGGGCCATTTTGGGTGCACATGCACACATGCATTAGCTTCTCTCTCTCTCTCTCTCTCTCTCTCTCTCTCTCTCTCTCTCTCTCTCTCTCTCTCNGCCTAGGCTAGCCTCAAATTCCTGATGCTCCTGCTAGAACTTTAAAGAAAATTTAATCTCTCTCTCTCTCTCTCTCTCTCTCTCTCTCTCTCTCTCTCTCTCTCTCTCTCTCTCTCCTCTGTTTGAGGCTTGGAGTAGGACTGTCTACCAGTTTCCCTATCATACCGCAGTGTGGGACACTGAGCATCCTTTCAGAAATGGTGGTTTACTGTGGATGTGGAAAAGCCATTTCCCAACACTCTTGGAGGATCCTGTCTACATCTGGAAATTAACCTGACAAAACAGATCAACATGAGAATAATTGTACAAATTTCTTATTTTTGAATTTATTCTTTCACAGTGTCATAAATATGTAAAAAAAACTTCATATTATATTTATCTGTGTTATCCTCTCTTCTTCCACTTCACTCTTGCCAAACCCCTCTTTTCTCACAATTCTTCCTTCTATTTTCCTGTCTTTTTTGTTTAACTAGAGTTGCTTAATGTCAATTTGACATGGCATGTTAGCCTTCCTGTGGAAATGAAGCCCCCAAGAGATGTTTAGATCTGAATGTTTTTGTTCTAGGATAGATGAAAAGTGCAATAATGGACTAATAAGGCAAGATGAAAGAATATTATGAGTTACGTGTTCTTGTCTGCATGATGCTTGATAACAACTGTTTATTTGACCTCCTCTTGGTGTTCCTCCACCTTGGAAGAAGAGGGTATTCCTGTCTTATGAATATAGATAAGACACCTGCCATGGAAGGGTTTTATGATCTGTTTTAGGGAAAGCCCAGCAAGTCCTTCCTGGCCCGGCAGTTCCTCAGATACCTTTGGCTTAAAATATTTGCTATATCTACATGCTTGATTTTTATATAGTATGTTATGAACTCTGTCATTCTATGAGATTAAATGAATCACAGGTATTGTGTAACTTTTCCTTATGTATATACAGAAACATATTTTTAGTCCTGATAGAGAGGGCACTAATAGACCAAAGAAAGTATTTCCATACAAATCTAGATTGGTGAACCAATGAGTTTATTACCAACAAAAGTACAGCTGAGTCATAAGTAGCTATGCCACCAAGAGTGAACTGAGTGACTTAGAGGTAGTCACACCACCAGGAAGTCCCACCTCAGTCAATTGTTCACCTATTATATTGGTGATTGAAATCTTGAGGAAGGATTAAATATTTGTTTGGAGGGCCTGTCATTAATTATGGTATTATAAGAAATTATTCGGTAGTTTTTAATTGATAAGCATTACATATTACTCTTATTATTTATCATCATCATGATTAGAAGTTTGGAATTTTATTAGTATGTAAAAATACAAGTTTAGCTCTCACCATGGAGCCAGACGATATCTCATGACATAATATTTCTTTGTATACTGATCAGATGTGATCACCAAAAAAAATGGCAAAGAGCTAACGTCAAATCAAACCAGATAAGAGAAAGTATCTACTTATAAAATAAGATTTCCTTTCCTGCCTGGCAGTGGTGGTGCATGCCTTTAATCCCAGCACCCAGGAGGCAGAAGCAGGCAGATCTCTGTGAGTTCGGGGCCAGACTGGCCTACAAGAGCTAGTTCCAGGACAGGTTCCAAGCTACAGAGAAACCCGATCTCAAAAAACCCTTTGTGAGATCTGTGGCAATTGCTTACCTTGGTTTTGGTGATATTAGGAATCTCTGTGAAGGACTTATGTATAATTGTAAGCATGAATACTCTTGCTGAGCTACACCTAAAGCCTTTTTCTTGAGACCCTTCCCCTGTGTTCTAAGACTCTGTACTCTGCTGAGCACCTTCCAGTTCTCTTGCTTCTTCCCAATTTTCTTTCCTCCCACCTCGACCCATTAAATGTGTCTGCTCACTGTTATACTATCCACAATCTTCTCCTTGATAGCTAACCACTAACCACTTATATTCATTTCAATCCTCTAAGTATTGGTGATGGTTAACTTTGATTGTTGATTTGACTGGATTGGGAAAGCACCCCTAAGTATCTGTGAAAGTGTTCCTCCAGAGATGATTAGATCATGAAAGCTCTGCTCCAATAAAAAGGTTTAATCTACTAAGGGAATCAAACTTTCAGCAGACTATAGGAATGGTTCAAATTCAGAAGGTAGGACCATTGTGGGTTCCTCATTGAAAGTTATATTTTACTCTAGTCAAAACCTATTACTACTCCACTCTGGTGCCTGGCCACCATGAAGTGAAAATCCTTCTCTCTCACATGCTTTAGCGCCATCATGTTCCATACAAGTACATGGGGCCAAACAACCATGTATATCTCTCTTTTTCTGATAACATGAGTCTTTAGATCCACCTCTAACTGTGAGCAAAAATGAATCTTTCTTCTGTTAAGTGTTATCACTTGGGTATTTGGTCACAACAACATTGGGCCAGTGCACTGTTATACAATTTTACTATATGAGACACAAGAGGTTAAGAAATCACTCCAAAATCACATAGCTTCTAGGGGAGTAGTCAGAGTCAAAAGTCAGACAGCCTGGTTGGAGTCTTGGCTCTTACTTGCTCTATAACCTTTTCTAGAAAACACATATAAAGCAAGATTCTTTGGTTTAGGGCCTGAAACCTGGATGCAGTAGTGTGCTGAGTCTGAAAGAATTAAGGAGCAGCCCTTTTCTCATGAATTTCCCAAACAGAACTTGACATCAGCTTACTGCTCACAGAAACATTTACTCTGAAGCTGTGACCATATGTAGTGGAAACAATCTTGGTCACTCTGATCCCACATGACGTCCACTTGTGACTTTCCTGTCTCTGTTATTGGTGTTATCATTGATATTGTCATCAGAAACTAAATCAGAGGTCTTTGGATTGTTCTCCTTCATTTTCCAAATATAATCTGTTTACTAAACCTGGAGATTCTTTCTCATAATTTTTGTCATTCATATTTACCTCAAATATGCTTTGCTATTTCTGCTGTAACAATTGCTTAACTTGTCTGCTAGCTTCATAACACTCTCCCTGTCCTTACTTATAAGCCCCCTTTCAGTCTGGTGCCAATTTACATTCTAACCATTCCTCTATTCCAGTCCCCAAAACTAGGCCAATCCCTCTGTAAATTTCTGAATAAATTTTGACTGAATAAAATTTTGTGCTCTCCATTTTGTGAGAAATTTTTACTATCACTGCCTATTGGAAGTCTGGTCATTTCCTAAGGTCATTCTTTTCTGCCAAATCCATCTACCACCTACCCTTTCTTTCATTCTCCAAATAAAAACTTCCAGTGTTTGGAAGGTAAAGGGAGGATGATCAAGAGTTAAAGGGCAGTCTCTTGGCTATAGAAGACCTCATCTCAACAAACAAAATAAATATTTACATCACAAACCATTCTGGGTTATCAGTGCAAAGACTAAAGCTTGACCTTGCCTTCTAGATATCTATAGGTCCATAGTGATGGAACATGGGTAATACACAATCCATATATGTACATGGTACTAAGGGAAGGGAAAGGAGAGACCACGCCCTTCTTATGGATGGGTCAAAGTGAGATAAAAAAATGACAGAGGCTTATTTGAGCTCCAGGTCTCTATCAGTCCCAAGTGACCTTATAACAGTTATCCTTGGTGTGACATCCACACAACTATCATACATTGACTAACTAGCAGTGTGGAACATTGTAATCATTTTTGAGAAATGTTTGAGAAATGAATGCATTTCTACTAGACTTTTAAGTCCCTGAGATACAGTGTCAGTGGCTTTCTGACAGCCTATTTTGTAAGGTGCTCAATCTATAATCCCTTCAATTAGGTGCATCTATTGACCACAATCAACAGTTTTGGACAGGCACATCTGAATGTAGTGGAAGGCTCACTTCAGTATTTGTGAAATTTTTTGCATCATTTTTAAGGAGTTTATTAAAATCTAAAAAGATTCCATTTAAAAGCCTTTTTATTGAACCAAGAGTGAAAGTAATGAAAACCAATTTTGCAAAGTTAAAGAAACAGTGCAACTCTTAATAATAATTGTTTTTTAACTCCCCATTGCTTAACTCAATACGTTTTGTTTCTGAGTGAAAACCTTTCTATTCTCCTGGGAGCTCCCTTACCAATCCGAAAGTTACAGAGTAAATGAAGTTGCTAACTACTCTGTCAAGTGCTAATCATTTGCCTGGGAGTTTGAATCACTTTTAAACGCACAGTAATATTGCTTGTAAGGAAGGCATTCATGATTGGTTCATAGAATTTCTCCAGATTTGCCTTGCTTTATTTCTCAAGTTACAACAGTATTAAATTTTATGTCTCAGCCATGTATGGTGGTTCACACCTGTAATTTCAGCACTCAGGAAGCTAAGACAGGCAGACTGCTATGAGTTCAATGTTTGCTTGGGCTAGGCAGTGAACTTCAAGACATTGGCTTGTCACATTCTTTGCCTTCAATTCTTTTTTCCCCTCTTCTTTGTTTATTTTTTATTTTCTCTTTTTTCCTTCCCTTCCTTCCTTCCTTCCTTCCTTCCTTCCTTCCTTCCTTCCTTCCTTCCTTCCTTCCTTCTTTCCTTCCTTCCTTCCTTCCTTTTTTGAGACAGAGTCTCAGACTATAGCTTAAGCTAGACTGGAATTCAGTATGTAGCCCAGGCTGGCCTCCAACTAATGCCAATTATCCTGCTTCGACCTCTCAAGTGTCTGGGTGATTGGTTGTTTTTGCCATGCCTATTTTTTTTTTTTTCAAATTCGTGTATATTAAAATGTTCACTATGCCAAGGCACTTTGTGGAAGCTTGAAAGAAAATGGTTACCAAAAGGGAGAAACACTATCAGGAGGTGTAGCCTTGTTGCAGTAAGTGTAGTCTTATGGGAGGAAGCGTGTCACTGTGGAAGCTGAATTTGAGGTCTCAGATATGCTCAAGATACCACGCAGTGTCTCAGACCATTTCCTGTTGCTTGCAAGATGTAGAACTCTAGGCTATTTCTCCAGCACCATGTCTGCCTGCATGACTTCATGTTGCACTGTGATGATAATGAACTGTAAGAGAGCCATACCGTATAATTTTTTCTTTTTCCTTTATAAGAGTTGTCAAGGTCATGGTGTCTCTTCACAGGAATAGAAACCCTAACAAAGACAGTACTGCACTTAGAGACTGTGTGCTTGAGTGCTGTTAATTCCATAGCTAAAAGAAAGTTCTGGATTAGGGCCTTGGCAAGGAAGCACCTATAGTTAAGTTCCAGAGGTCAGATAAAATCAATCAGAAAAGTTACATGAAGAATTATGAAGTGGTAACTAGAATCAGGTACACTGAGAAAAAGTCATGAAAAAGACATAGTAATTTCTCTAGTCTAAGAATCTGAATTTGATGCTCAGGACCTACACGGTAGAAAAAATTGTCCTTTGACTTTCAAATGACTGTCTTTGTGCATTCACTTGCCTGTACACACACACACACACACACACACACACACACTAAACAAACAAAGTGAAAAAAATGGTGGACTGGAAATCAGCCTCCTGCAAACAATGGAAATAGAAACTTGAATATTGCTCCTCTGTCTTTTTATTTCTTGCTCTTGGATGGTGGTACACACTTTTAATCTCAGCATTCAGGAATCTAAGACAGGAGGACTGTTATAAGTTTGAGGTTTCTGTTCTGCCCTGAAGTAACCTAGTTAGTAAATGTGATAAATAATCTAGCCCAGGGCAGAACATCCCATTCTAGCAGCTGCCTACTAAAGATTCCAATTCACAGTGTCCCTTAGGAATTACTTTGTTGTTGTTGTTGCTGCTGCTGCTTTTACTTTTACAAGTTGTTCGCTTATAAAAAAATAGGGTTAATTATGGCATTTTAAATGTAATAAACAAATTTCAATTTAAATAAACAAAATTTCTTCTTGTTGTTTTCTTTCCCTTTCTACCCCTTTCCCTTTTGCTCTCCCACTCCTAGTGGTCTTCTCTCCACTTTTATGTCACAGGTGACAAATCGCCTTCTCCCACAACACCAGTCTCGGTACATTTGTTCCTCTCTCATGGTCAAAACTCTAGCTTCATGGTCTAGATTCCACTGTCATAACCACTGCCTTTGCACTCAGCTCTGTGTTTCAAAGGAAGGATGGTGCTTGCTTAAGATGTTGAAATCTTGGGTTCCATTTCCATTAACACAAAAACAACAAATAAATTGAAATTACTATATTTTTGAAATTAGCAAACTATGTAATATTGCCTGAAGTAGAAACATATCTGGTTCTAGTCCTTAAGTATATCATACAGTCAACATTTTCTTCAGCCCACACCCACTTGAAAGAGTCAGAGTTTGTGCTGCTAGCATGGCCCAGGAAGCCACTGCTTTGAAACTATGTGGTTTTTTTTTCTGCTACCACTGAATCAGGAAGGCTTCTCTTAAATGAATCATGCCTCTGCTTGCTTCTAGCAAATAGAACCCACCTGAGAAAATGATGCTACCAAAAAGCCATGCTTAACTCTGTTCTTTTGTGTCTAGGATTCCTTTACACACTTTCTCAGGTTTTATGTCAGTCCCATGTTGGCATGCAATTGTTAGGGGAAGCTGCTCATTTATTCCCAGCTTCCCAGATCTGAAATAATCACTCAGAAACCATATTATTTGCAATACTGTTTGGTCAATAGCTTAAGCATATTTCTAGCTATGCTTAAGTCATAACCCAAACTAACCCATCTCCATTAATCTGTGCATTACTATGAGGTCATGGCCTACCTGAAAAGTTTCAGCAGCCTCCAATGGAAGCATCTGTCTCCTGTGGCAACTACATGGTGTCTCCCTGACTCTGCTTACTCTCTCTATATACATATCTTCCAGCCTGGCTACATTCTGTTAAGCCATTGGCCGAAAGCAACTTTATTTGTTAACCAATAAAAGCAACATATGTACAGAAGGACTTCCCATACTAGTTCACTTAGCAAAAAGCATGTGAGATTTTTATCCACGGGGTAATACATGTTGTCAGCACATTTTTATAGCTGAGAAACATTCAATTTTATGAATGTAACCCTGTTTATGCATTCACTCATTGAAGATCATTTGTGTGGTTTAAGACAATTATGGGTGATGGTACCTTTGCAATCATATTTTGTGAATACATACAAGTTTCATTTCTGAAGGGTACATACCCAGGAGTGAGCTATCTAGATTATATGATAAGTATGTATTTGTGGACTGGAGATAGTTCATCAGCTAAGAACTTCCAGCTCTTGTAGAGGACCCTAATTTGGTTCCCAACATCCAGTTCACAAACTGCCTCTAACTCCATCTCTGAGGATCTGGTGCTTCCTTCTGGCCTTCTTAGGCATCTGTATGTGTATGTGCATTTCCCCCTGCCCCCCACACAAATGATACTTAAAGAATATGTTTGTTTAGGTTTGCAAATATCTTCCAGATGATTTTCAGAGTAGCTATACCATCTTGATTTCCTGTCAGCAACACAGGAGATAGAATTGCAGTTGCACTCAAGTTTGTTCTTTTGATTTGTTAATAACTTTATTTCTTTGTAACGTTGTTAATGGCACGTTGCTTCATATTGTTAATCTTTCATTATGACCCTGTGTCTGATAGTTGTATTCAGGTTTTTAGAAGATGATTTGTAGTTTGTTCTGTAACTGAGGATTCTCTCATTTTAGTTATTCTGGAAAACTCATATTTACAGCAACTGAGAAGGTCGCTTTTTCCATGATTTTTTAAATTTCTGTTTCTAGAATATCACCAAGCACACCTACTCACGCTTTTCTTTATATATTTCTACATTTGATTAGCACTTCTACATCTTTGTCTCTTTCTGCTGCATCCTGGGAAATTCCCCAAGACATGCATTCCAAATCACCAAGTCTCCCTTTAAATGTATCCGATTCCTGGGAAATTCCCCAAGACATGCATTCCAAATCACCAAGTCTCTCTTTAAATGTATCCGATTCCTTAAATCTTCATTTGCTATTTATAGAAGCTATTCAGTTATTCATTCATCAATCACTCCCCATATTCCTTAATGGCATATTGTCTTTTTCTCAAATTCTCATTGATTTACTTAAACAATATTGCTAACATTCATTTGTAGTCTTTGTTTCTGATGTTGATCCCAGATTTGCTCCATTTGCTTGCTTTCTTATTTCTTTTTTCTTTTTTTTTCTTTTTTCCTTTTTGCCTAGAAAAGAAAAGACATATTAAAAGAGGAGTGCATTGAAATAATGAGTAAAGTGAAAAGTAATTTCGTAACAGGGAGGCACTGAATCGATGAATTTGCTAGTTTTTTCCTATCATTTTCTCTAATGGAGCCTGCCCAGGAGGTAAAATCATGTTGTAATTATATATTCTAAACCATGGTATTTCTGTTTTGTTTTTGTCTTTGAGATTATTCCAGAGCTATCAGAGCACAGGAAATGTAAAACTTACATATATTAATATTCTACATAAATATTCTTTAAATACTTTCTGTAGGGGAGGTAAATGTTGCTAGGGACTGATCTTGGGGTTTTGGCCAGAGTTATATGAGTTATATGTAGGTGCTTGCAGAGGTCAGAAGAGGGTATTGGGTCCACTAGAGTTACATGTTTTATGAGCCATTCAACACGGGTCCTCTGCAAGTACAACAAGGGCTCTTAACCACTGAACCATCTCTCCAGCTCCCCATTTCCTTAGTTTTAACATGGTCACAACAAAATTTAAAGATTAAACTGGCATTTATTGAGTGTCTATGTGCCTGCTGCAATGCTATGTCATTTATATGTAATTTTAGTGTAGTCTTCATGACTATTTTTTTTTAATTAAAACCCTACAATTTGGTGCTACAAAATGGCTCAGCAAATAAAGGCCCTTGCTGCTAAACCTCGTGCCCTGAATTCAATTCCCAGGACCTACATGGTGGAAGGAAAGAACAGACTTCCTCGAGTTGTCCTCTGATGTCTACACATGTCCCCACAGAAAATAAATAAGTAAATATAAACCATAGCTTGGACCATAGAGCACACAGCACTTAAGTTTTCCAAAGATCACTCTGCTAGTAAACAGTGGAGCTGGTGCCTGAAAACAGACCTTTCTTTCTCTAAACTCTGTACATTTTGTCAAGTCATTTGACTTTGGTAAGAAATAGAAGCAGTAAATAGAGCTAATTTTCCAGGTTCTCCAGCTGAAATCTCTTCTAACTTCCTATGAGAGAATTAATTTTTAGGTTAACAATCCTTTGTGTGAGGCTTACTCCTAAATACTGTCTCCAGTCCAAATGCCTCATTAGAAAAAAGAAAATACTAAATTTGTTTCTCCTATGCTCTCAACAATCAACACAAAAGATTTCTGACACCACACGTGTGGCAAATTTTCTTCTATGTCAAGTATCAAAAAGCACTCTAACAGACACTAGCTGGCCATGCTTTAATTCAGTCATTTATGTCAGATCATAAAGCTAAGTGTTCAGTCTCCTAGACTGCCCCCACCACCACTTCAAATGCTTAGCAAGTCATAGACCCTGATTGTACTTAAGTTTCTGACCTATGAGCTGTGATCAGAGCTCCCACAACTCCTTCCATGTCTATAATCATTGCTCACGGAACTCAGAGAAACACTTAGCTTACTGGCTTATTACAAGGGGTACAGAGGAACTCAGATGAAGAGAAGCATAGAGCAAGGACAAGAGGCTGCTGCTTTGGCACTCTATTCCCCAGAAACCTTCATGTATTCAGCTGCCTGAAGCTTCTGGAACCATGTCCTTTGGGGTTTTTGGAGGCTTCATTACTTAAACATGAGTGGTCTGAGGACTGACCCTTGGGGCCTTGATGGTACAAAATCAATGCTGCCCCACTGAGCTCTATCCTCAGCCATTTCTTTAGACACATTCAAATGATTGGTTTTACTTTTGGTCTTTGGTGATCAATTCAGTCCTTAGCTCTTCTCCCCAGATCAGAAGCCACAGGGTGAGGCTAAAAGTCCCAACTCTCTGATCCTGTAGTGGTCTTTCTGGTAACAATGTTCCATTCTAAAGCAACTTAGAAACTGCCAACCAACAAACAAAATCAGTCTACAAGAGACATTATTGCTGCAGAGATTCCCAGGAGTTTAAGAATTTTATGCCTGGAAATATATTACAGCAGCACACTTTCCGATCCCTTTGAATATTAATATGAACAATGCAGAATTGGAAGTTATTAAAAAGCAAAGAAAATAAAAGACCCCAAATTTTTCTAGTGTATAGATACTCAATAAATTTATGCACATTTTATTTAATATTACAACCATAGCCACTATTAAAATTTATCATTTAACACTCACAATCATTATCAACACCACTGCAACAATAATTCTATGTAATATTTTATTTAACACAGTGCACAGACATGCATGCAGGCTAAACATTAATATACAAAAAATAAAAGTAAATAAATCTTAGAAAAAATGTTCAAGGTCCTCCTTGACTACATAGCAAGTTTAAGGCCACCTGTGCTACATGACACACTCGTGAAAAGCAGAACATTCCTAACAGGAAATAGTGAATACTCACATTTTCAGCGGCCTATTGAAGACATAGGCTATTATCATTACCCTTGAATTTGTGTTACCATCCTTCTAACTACGTTCTTTATAGTTTATTTTTGGTTGTCATGTCTTGTTTTTCTTAGTAATTTATATATGTTGTAATCTAGAAAAAATGGTGCATGAAAGAAAAATGCCATGTGAGAGAGCTCACATGGAAGGGTTTTTTATTGGGGGAACATGAATGGGAAAAGGGGGGAGGGGAGAGGGGGAGGCTGGCCTTTAGAGACAGGAGTAGCAGAAGAGAAGAGGAAGAGAGGGAGAGAGAGAGGGAGGGAGAGGGAGACAAATAGACAAACAGATGGAGGCAGAGAGAAAGAGAGATGGGTGGTGGGCAGGGCCCATTTAAAAGGGAAGGTAATGAATGTGTACAGCAAATCTTTTAATGACTGCAGCTGAGGATGTGTCCTGTGAGGATCGCAAGGGCAGGCGAGTACAGATGCCTGAATACTATCATTCCTCCCTTTTAAATTATTCTAAAAAGGTGAAGAGTTAGAAAGTGGTAGCAGGTAAGGTAGGGATGAAGACGGCATGTTCTCAAGACTACTTCCTGCTGACCTGGGTGGCATCTTTCATCTTTAGGGTACCGGGAAAGCTGGGGTGCTAGCTATGTCCTCAAGTAGCTGACTGCTTCACTTCACTGTCCAGGCTCTATGGAATTGTCAGGCGTCACTTGGACTGGGCAAAATGCTGTTGGAGGTTGACTCCCTAGGACTTAAAGCAGCTGATCCTTTCCCATCATCACAGTATCACTGGGACATATTTGATGGCTTTGTGCCTCAAACTCTATGGTCAACAGCTGTAGTCCCGCAAAATAGCTGATAAGGAAATTTCAGTGGGTCCCAAAAAATTATCCCAATGGGAGCAAGAAGGATAAACAATGGTACAGTTCCCATGAGTGAGGCAAAGAAGTAAGACCCATTGGTGTGCAATCCTTAGCATCTCAGGAATTTAGAGAGGGTCAAATTCTACACAGGCACAGGCTGCTCAGTGAGTCAAAGGGCAGCGGGTCAAGGGTTCTGAGCCTGAGAAAGACACAGTCACTTGGTACTAGGACTTCGAGAAAAGCCAGAAGGCAAGGAGAGGTCTGTGCTTGAGAAACGAAGCCTCACATACAGGGGAAAGGTCAGAGGCGACCACCAGAGACCTAGTGGCCAATATTCAATGGAATTCGAAGTCGCCAGTGAATGAGAAAGTAGATTTATTAGAGGTCAAAGACCAGATCTTTTGAGGGTGGAGCAGATGAGTAGGATCTCAGTACTAAGTGACTACCTTTCAGTGTGCTCTGCCACTAAGCAAACACGCTACATGCAATAGAGTTAGTGTAAGAGGTTTATTGGGGGGAGAGGGAAAGCGAAAGAGTGAAAGGGTGAGAGGGTGATACCGTCATACATCTATCAGGATCACTGACAGAATGTTGCAAATGTCCCGTAAAATATCAGAATATAGAGTGTCCGGAAGCAGATTTTTGGTAGGCTTATACCCCATGACTGAGGCAGAATGAACTCAATGACTTTTGAGTAAGGGTTGAATGAGAAAGGCACAAGTCACCCAGAGGGCCATCTCTCAAGGAATGGAGGCTTTAGGGCAAAGCCCAAAGGACCCAAGTGTCTGAGAAAGGCATAGGCCACCCATTGAGTCGTCATGCAAAAGGTGGGGGCCGAGGGCTCTGAGCCTGAGAGAGCCATGGTTGCCTGGTACCAGGACTTAATGGAGTTAAAAGGCAAAAAACCATGCTCAAGAGAATTCTCACTCGGGAAATAGCCAGAGGTGAGAAAAACAAGGGTTCACCAATCATGCTGGTTTTGGAGGGAGGGACTCAGTGATCCAGAGAAGTGAGGACCTGGGCATGCCTCAAACTGCCTGCAGGCAGGAGGAAATGCCAGAAGAGTCTTTCCTGGTCAGGGAACCAATATTGTAATTTAGGAAAAAAAAATAAACGGTGCATAAGAGAGACACCCTGTGACAAAGCTCATGCGGAAAGGTTTTTTAATTGGGGGAACGCGAATGGGAAAAGGGGGGGGGAGAGGGGAGACCAGCCTCTGGAGACAGGAGTAGCAAGAGAGAAGAGAGAGAGACAGACAGACAGAGACAGAGAGAGATGTGGGGAAAGTAGTGAATGTGCACATGAGGTGCTCTTAGTGGCTATAGCTGCAACATATCCTGTCAGGACCCCAAGGGCAGGCCAGTATACTAACAATATACCTAAATATATTGTTTCTTTTGTATGGTTTTGAAATTTATATAAATGTGTTTTCTGAAACGTGCTTTTTGCCTCTCTGCTTTATATCTGTAATGATTGTTCTGTCTCTTTAAGAGACAAGCCACACCCACTCCCTCCCCCACCCACAGAGGCTTGCCTCAGCTTCTAGGCCTGAACTCGGAGAGGCAGCTTCTGCCTCTCTCCCCTCTTCTCCCCTTTCCCCCCTTCTCTCTCTCTCTCTCTCTCTCTCTCTCTCTCTCTCTCTCTCTCTCATCTTCTCCCCTTCTCCCCTCCTCCTCCATAACCCCCTGAATATTCAACCTCACTCTGCATTTCGTGCCTATCCATGTCTGTCGCTTGCCCGCCTGCCCACCTCCTGTCTCCCTGCCTGAGACCAGCCACCGCTCAGGACCAGCAGCCATCTTTGCCTGCTCTCAGGGCCTGCTGTCACATGACCCGCTATCACAGCTTGGGGAACTACAGCATTTCTGCTGCCTACTGCCTACTGCCGCCAGGGATCCTGCAGCATTTTTAATAAATCCATAACAATATCCGTTTTAGAATTGTCACCAGAATGACAGTGAGAATTGATATCTTAAAGATTTTGCATTTTCCATTATTTAAGTTTTACTTAATACCTTTTGATAAAGTTTACCATTTTTCTGCTAAATATCCTACCCATAATTTTGCTAAATTTAGCCCAAGATATAAATTATTTTTGAGGCTATGGTTTTATAAAAAAATAGTTTTTTTTTAGCAGTTTTTATCCTTTCTAGACAGCGATGCAATAGATTTTTTTTCTCTGATTGAACAAAGCCATTTCTCTAACAGGTCAAGAAAAAAGAAAATAACACATTGGTTTTCAGATGTGTACAGACTGTAGTGATCTTGGTTGGGAGAAGAGAGAGATTCCAATTTCAGGACAATAGTGTTTGGAGAGGCAGAGGGAGTAAGCCCAAAGGAAGATACAAAGAGGACGTTAATAACATACATAGCATTTTAGCTCTTTTTGAAGCAAATCTGAAAACATATTAACAAAGCAAGTACATGAGTGATTGTGTTATTATTTCTTGTGGGTTTTTTTTTTTGGAAACAGGCTGTAATTTGGAAAGTAAAATACATGGTATTTACTGTGTGCTCAAGATAAATCACATTTACGATGAATGTCCTTAGAATCCATTAATGCTAAATTGGATGCTGTAAAGTGGTGGCTGCATGCCAGATCCTAACTTCAGATAGAATTATTCCTTGTGTTGTATGATTTTAAAAATGGAGCAGCAAATGCCACTGATTTTGCATTCAAATCTTGACTTCTAAATTCTTTTAAAAGATTAAACCATCCAGGCTGGGGATGTTGCTCAGAGGTGGAGTGCTTGTTTAACTTAAGTGAGATCCTATGTTTGGTTATCAACACTGTAACAAAAACAATAGGCAAATCTTACAAAGGCCAATTTCTGTGGGAGGATTTATAGGTTATGATAGTTCATTAGATAGACATATACAGTAGCCACCTGCTTGCTTTTTATTATGACAGCTTTCAAAGATTTTCAAAGGTAGATGAAAATAAACCCCCAGATACCAATTGAGGAATTCAACAATTATAGATTCAAGATCAGGGTCTTGCTTATATTTGTAAGATTTTTATTAAATATTTTTATCTATTCTTTTATTTATTAAGTGCTAGAGATAGAAGCCCAAGCTCTGCTGAGGCCAAGCATATGTTATCGCCCTGAGCTATAGCCATTAAAGGAATTTATGTTTGTGAAGCTGATGATAGAGCCCAAATCTTCAAGTGTGACATGAAGTGCCCTACCACTAAGTTCCATCCCAGCCCCAATATTTATTTTGTACTTGACAAACAATGTTGTATATATTTATTGCCGACCACATGTTGCTTTGAAATACATCTACTTTGTGGAATGGCTAGGTAGGGGGGATAAACATATTCATTACCTCGCATATTACTCTTTGTAGTGAGAACACTTAATATTTATTTTGTCACCAGTTGTCAAGAATACATTGTTGGTAGCTATAGTCATCATATCGTACAACTAAGCTCCTGACCTTCTTCCTCCCCTTCTCAGTCCTGGGAACCACAATTATGTTCTCTGCTACTAAGCATTCAACTAATTTAGATTTCACATGTAAGTGTGAGCATGTGTTATGTGTTGTTTTGTGCTGCTCTATTACACTTAATTCCTCTAGGTTCTTTCATGTTGTCATGAATGACAAGATTTCACTGTTTTCAAAGACTAAATGGTATTCTGTTATGTCTATATATTTTTCTTCTCCAGCCCTCTTTTCCTGTTACCTAACATAATTTTTTCCTGTTTTTGTGAAAAGGTGTTATTAATTCTTAGCTGTACAAGATGAGAAATTGAAATGTGGATGTATCTTTTTCAAGCACACAACAATACGGAAGAGTGGTTGGTTTTTAGGACCTGAGGAGAACAGAACAGAGTATTGATGAGAGCACTTAGGTAGAGGGAAACTTACAGGCAAATTTGCCCTAGAGGAGAAAAGGAAGTTTGCATAGAATATCCATCAAAGGAACTTTCTCCTGTTGCGTCTTGTACAAAGGACCCAGCTTGTAGGATGATTTCATTTCTCCTCAAAAGAAAATCTCCACCTGGGCTAATTTTTCTTTTCTTCTAGGCCAGTTGAAGCTTGTTCAGAAGTGTTAGAGCTGTTGGCCTCCCCTGCGCTTTTTTTTTCCCTATGTGGGTGTGTAACACACTCTTTGAACATCAATAACAATGTTGCCTAGCACTGGTCTTGGCATGCCACAATATGTCTTTGGTTATTTCAGGGGGTGCCTTATCATTCTCCAAATAGTTCACTTTAATTTTCTGTCAGGGACGAATTATATGCCATATTAGAAGATGCTTGATGGTGGATGTATCAGGGAGACATTATAGGAAGATGTGTGCTCTGGAATGAAAAGAATGGAAGAAGTTACAATTTCTAAACTATGAACGCCTGAGAATCTTGGATTTGAGGTATCTAGAAGTGTCACTCTACTTAATGGAGTACTCACCTGGCAACGCTCCCTGAACCAGGGTGAGGCTAAGCAAGAACCCTAGTCACTTATTTATTATAATGTTTGGGAAAGGTCCTGATACATCAGAATGGTTATTCAATAAATATAGTTTTAAATATAACCATTGGATCAATAAATTTTTGTTCATATGAGAGAACAGACAGTATGTAGGAGATATTCACAAAGGTGGATAACAATAGGCCATAAAGAGATGGTGGGTATGAACATGCAGGGTGATAGGTGATTGTGTGTGGCAGTCTTATTGGCCTAGATTTTTAGGCAATATCGTCCTTCTTATGACCGTCTTGCATATTAGAACTGTTTTTAAATATGGTCAACATAGAAGAAATAAGCCTATGTGTAGAATATGGTTGTGACAAGACAGTAGGCAGCTTGTGTGGGCATACTAGAGAAAACACTTCAGATAAGCAGGAGTTGATCGCATAGTTGCAGCTTCGTTGAGTTGCCATACGTGGGATTGCCATAAACACTAATAGACTCATGAGAAAATAATCCATCATGAAGGAAAGCCAACCAGCCCAAGAAAGAATAGTAGTGCCCTGTGAACACAAGGCAATTGGCCATTCATTCAGCTTTTTATTAAGCTAAATAATGTACAAAAAGATTATTCTTCACAGTGTACAAAAAGATTATTCCACAACAATACCCTCAGGAGGTAGAGATGGGATCCCCAGGGCAAGCTAGCTAGCTAGACTAGCCCCAACAGTGAGTTCTTTCTTCAGTGAGAGATTCTGACTTAGAATTTAAAGTGGTGAATGTTCCAGGAAAAAAAAAAACATACATCAACCTCTCACCTCTATGTACATGTGTACAAGCACCCACAAACACATGTGAACATGAATACATATGCCACACACATATACATGCGCAAAGGAGGAAACATAAACAGGCATTCTACTGTGCTGATTGAAAGAGGAATTATCAGTGGAGACTCCTAGCTTATATCATATTTCTTTCTTTGCATATCTATATCGGTTTTCCTGTCTATTGAAAGGGAAGTTGGTATACTGCATCTTATCCCAAGTGAGCATCAACAGTCATGATAAGATTACAGTATCATCTGTTTGGTCCTTTGCTGAACTAAGAGAACATAGACTTTCTCTTTGTGGCGTTTCTGTCCCAAGCCATAACCCAAAGGAAATATTAGTTATCATAAACTGGAGGACATTTTCCCCCTGATAATGAGGTTTATCCTCTCAATATCAAGTCAGGTCAGGAAAACAAAAAGATGGAAGAGTATTCCAAATTACAGGAGAATAATGATGCAGAAATCTAAGAGCCATGTGTGATGTTGGATCAGATTCTGGGCAAGAGGACATTATTGGGAGAGTCAACAAGATTTGAATTTTACATAATGTTAGGGCCCATCTTGGGCCTCTCCTTTCTCACAGGGCCTAGAAAAATAAGCCTAAGGAGGTAAAAACCAAAATTAACTAAAACATTGTGTGCTATTCTTAGAGACTCAAGCTCCGGGTAACACCACAGAGTGTCCCCATTGTTTGCCACTTATCGCTAACAGCAGGTGCTCTAACCACTGACCTTGCAACTACTCCAGCTAAACTTAGCTGCCGAGCTGCCCAGTCACTCCTTCCCTTCCCTCTTCCCCCTGCCCAATTCCTCACTGGAGGAGTATTTAAGACAAAAGCTTGCTTCAATAAACGAGACCTTGACAACAGAATTTTGCTTGGTCACATTTCTCTCTCCTGCCCATGATTCTTTCAAGTAGTGCCCCTTCAGGATTCTGAAATAACTGGACCTGCTGGACGGGTCAATATAAGATAATGGTATTATTCTAATTTTCTTGTTTTTGACTGTGACACTCCAGTCAAGTAAGAGACTATCATTGTTTTTAGGAGATAGTGCTGAAATATTCAGGGACAAAGACATGTTTTATCTACAGGTTTACAATAGGAAAGTTCCAATATAGACAGTATGGTAAAACCAGTGTACAAAGAGACAAAACAGTTGAATTTGGAAGAAGTATAAATGGGAATTAGTTATAATATTTTCTAATGAGTGGTCCTGTGCTTCTAGGCAAATGCTACACATTGAACTACATCGCTAGTCTGGTTTTTGTTTTATTTTGTTTTTGTTTGCTTGTTTTTTTTAATGCATTTTTACTTTTATTTTGAGATAAGGGCTCTATAAATAGCCCAGGCTGGCCTCGAACTCCCTTGAACTTGTGCTCCTTCTGCCTTGGCTTCCCAAGTAGCTGGCATCACAAGCCTGTGTCACCAAGCTGAGCGTCTATTGTTGAAGCTTTTCTAGTACATTAAAATTAGTTCATATTTCTGAGATACCATCTTTCGCCTGTCAGAATGACTAAGATCAAAAACACTGGTGACAGCTTAGGTTGGTGAGGATTTGGAGTAAGGGGAATGATGTGGGAGTGTCATATATCAGTCTGTTGATTTCATTGGTTAAGCAGTAAAGAAACTCCTTGGCCCTGATAGGTTAAAACATAGGTGGGAGGAGTAAACAGAATAGGATGCTGGGAGGAAGAGGAAGTGAGCTCAGACTCGAAAGCTCTGCTCTCTGGAGCAGAGGCCCTGCTTCGCTCTCCTGGGCATACGCGATGAAGCTCCGACCCAGGATGGACGTAGGTTAGAATCTTCCCGGTAAGCGCACCTTGGGGTGCTTACACACATTATTAGAAATGGGCTAGTCCAGGTGAGAGAATTAGCCTAGAAGAGGCTAGATAGAAATGGGCCAAGCAGTGTTTAAATGAATACAGTTTGTGTGTTGTTATTTCAGGCATGAGCTAGCAGGCGGCTGGGGTGCTGGGGACGCAGCCCCGCCGCACTTATTACTACAGGGGAACACTCCTCCACTGTTAGTGGGAGTCAAACTTGTATAGCCACTTTAGAAATTGGTATGGTGGTTTCTTAGAAAATTCGGAATCAATTTACCGCAAGACCCAGCTATACCAATTTTAGGCATATACTCAAAGGATTAGCAATCATACCACAAAGACACTGGCTCAATTATGCTCATAGCAGCATTATTTGTAATAGGTAGAACCTGGAAACAACCTACATACCCCTCAACCAAAGAATGGATAAGGAAAACATGGTACACTTACACAATGGACTATTACTCAGCTGTAAAAATGATGACCTCATGAAATTTGCAGGCAAATAAAACGAACTAGAAAAAATCATTCTGAGTGAGGTAACCCAGACACAGAAAGATGGTACATACTCACTCATATGTGGTTATTAAAAGTAAAGGATAGGATAACCGACTTATAATCCATAGCCCCAGAGAGGCTACATAACAAGGAAGGCCCAAAGAAGGATGCATGGATTTTCCTGGGAGGAGAAAGTAAAAAGATTTCCCTGGGTAAACTGGGGGTGGGGTTTGGGAGGGATGGAGGGATAGGAACAAGAGGGAGTGGGTTGGGTGGGCTGAGTGCAGGAGGTGGGTTGGAGGCAGGATAAAGGAATAACAAAAGAGACATCTTGATAGGGGCCCCATTTTGGGGTTACGGAAACCCCTGGTGCCAGTGAACCCCCAAGAACCCACAAGGATGACCCCAACTAAGACTCCTAGACATGGTAGAAAGGGTGCCTGACCTACTGTAAACAGATTGGGGACTATCCTAATTGCCATCAATGAGGCAATAAAGAGATACTTTATCCAGTAACTGATGGAAGCAGAGACAAGCACTGGAACCACAGACAAGCACTGTGCTTAGCTTCAAGAGTCTTGTGGAAGAAAGGGAGGAGGGATTGTGCGAGCCAGGGGGTCATGATAGGGGAACAGACAGAGACAGTTGACCTGAGCTCATGGGAGAACATGGATGCTAAACCAACAGTCATGGGGCCTAAATGGGACTGATTTAGGCCCTCTGCATGTATGTGACCATCTTGTAGCCTGGTCTCTTTGTAAGGCTTTTAACGTTCAGATCAGAACCTCTCCCTGGCACTAGCTGGCTTTTGTTAACCTGTTCCCCCATGCTGGACTATCTGGCCCCTCCTCGAGGTAAGGGGAGGAGCTTGGTCCTGCCTTAACTTGATGGGCCACGCTTTGTGCAAGCCCTTGGGAGTCCTGTCCCTTACTGAAGGGAGATGAGAAAGAATGGATGGGAGAGGGGTAGATGAGAAAGGGGAGGAAACTGCTTGGTATGTAAAATAAATGAAAATAAGTTATTTAAATAAAAAAGAATAACAAAAAGGAGGTATTTTTAGGAAGCGTTTAGGAGAAGCTGGCCTTGGTGACATACACCTATAGCCTCAACACTCAGGAGGCAGGAGCAGAAAGACTACCAGTTAGAGGCCATCAGGAACTACATGGTGAAACTGTCTCAAAACAAAACATCTCCAAACAAAAGAAGAGATTTAGGTCACTCGCTGCTTATTGTTGGTAGTTAGTAAAACGTTGAAAACAGTCATTGTCATCAGGAGATGACAGTAGATGGGAAACTGATTTATGTTCTAATCACGGAAGGCACATAAGATGAAGTCCATCCGATGGATGTGTCAACATGTAAAGATCTCAAATATAAATCCCATAGCTGAAAAGAACAGGGGCTGGGTTACTCAGTGGTTTGACCCCATGCCCATGGCAAATAGCGTGTGTGGGAGGCAAGAAAAAATGTAAGCGCTATAAACACAGAAAATAAAGATGGAGATGGCTGAAGAACAATCTCTGTCTTTGAAGAATTTTCAGGCATTTAAAGAAAATTCAAGTAAACACATGATTACAAAGCAGGAGGAGGAAGGCGCAATTAGTGAGTATTATGCTTAATGCAGACGGAGGAGGGGTGGAAGGGAGCTGAGGGAACATTCATTTCCCAGCAATGGCAAAACCTGTGTCTCTCTCTCACAGTAAATCAAGTCCCAGAAGACAAGAACGGTTTACCTCAATAAAGCATAGGAAGAAAGGCATGCTGCTAGAAGGTGGTGTGATTTCCACCACCAGAGCCTGCCTGGTAAAAACAGCTTGAGGTTTCTCGGAGCTGGGCAGAGGAAGGGCCAGGCAAAGCAGTAGAAGAAACACGAAAAGTCAGCCAACAAGAGCTCTAGACCTAGCCAGGGAGTTTGATGGCCTGAGGGGGGAAGGCAAGGCAGCTTCCTGAAGAAGAGTGTAACAACTACATTTTGAAATCCACAAATGAAGGCCCTGCAAACAGGATCGGTTGTTCCCACTGCCACTTCTAAGGGAGAGAATAAGGCCATCCATAATTGGGGTTAGGGCATCTCAACAGAATGAGGAGGAGCAATAAACATAGCGGAGTGTACAGACAGCAGAGATGTGACTAATTAACTGTAGGTTTTCATCATGTGCATCTGGAAGCATGATGGAACAGTCTTGAATTTGTTTGTTTGTGGGGGGCATAATCTCCCAGTGTTGCCCAGGTTGACTTGGGTTACTCAGGTAATCATTTTATCTTTACCTCCTGAGTGCTAGGATTACAGGTGCAAGACACCATGCCAGGTTAGAGTCTCATTTTATGCTCCTTGACCCTCCCCCTACCACTACTGATTGGCCCTTACATTTCCCACACTTAGTTCATATATAAAATGATCAAGAGGAAGGATTGAAGGCCATGGTTACCGCTGGAATGGGTTTCCCTGTAGGTTGTGAATGATTTTAGGTTTATCTCGAAAGTTTTAATTACAAAATAAGGTTGATGTAAATGCAACACAGCTCTGTGAGCTCACTGGTGTCCGTCGAATTTCTGTACTTTTCTGGGCATTTAAACTAAATTTAATAACAAAATGGTATACAATTTTGTGGCAAGAATTCTCATGGGAGAATATGAGCTCCAGAAAAAAGGAGTGAAAGCCAGAAGCGATGTGGGTGGAAACAGCAGTTCACTGTTTGGGCAGGGAGACCAGTGAGGTCTGGATTAGGCTGCTAGTATGGGTGGGCTGGGCAGTGAGACCAGGGACAGGAGGGGCCCTGCGGGCTCGGCCCCGCCTCCGCCTCTGGCCTCTGCTTCGTCCCACCCCCTCCCAGGCCTTGGTTCTGCCCTAAGCCCCGCCCTAAGCCCCCTACCCTACCCCGCCCATCTTAGCCCCTCCTCCCTCAGTGACGCCACCTCCGGTCTCCAGGGAACGCTGGGGGCAAACAAGCGGCGGTCGAGGCTGTAACCTGTCCACCTCTCTGTGGTCGGATTTTCAATCCTCATCGGACGCTGACAGGCATGGCTCTGCCGCTTCTGCCTGGCAACAGCTTTAACCGCAATGTGAGTAGGCAGGATGCCCGAGGTCCTGGCCAGATCCTGGGGTTCAGACAGGATCCAGGAGTGTTTATCTCCCTAGTTCGTACGGAGAGCTAGCTCCTTCCCTTTTTTCCTGTGTGCTGAGGACACCCAAATCCAAACTTCATGGTCCCTCCCCTCCTTTCTCTTAACAGTGCATCTGAATGTTTTCCTTCGATGACATCTAAGTACAGGTAGCAGGGCCATCCAAAGTAGCTGGTGATGGTGATGCTAAAATAACCAGGGACTGTTGAATGTGTGTCCAGTGCTGTGCTAGAATCGCCGTGGGTGTTCCCAACAGCCACTTGAATTAGATACTCATTTTGTTCTCATTTAGAGTAGAGAAAACTGAGGCCCAAAGCTGGTCTTCGTGGTGATACTAGTTTTCTTTCAGGCAACTGGTCTTTACAGCCAATGAGTATAATTATTATCTTTAGTACTCTGGGTGGAAAAAAAACCATAAAATTTGTTATTAAATAGAAGAATCCACCAGGAGGCATGGCAGATAGGGAAGCCTTCCATTTGCCTATAAAGTTTATTGTCACACTATGGAGACAGGCACCTAAACCCAGAGTACAGGATGAAAGTACAAACACACACAAAACAAAACAAACAACCCTCCAAACATCATAACCCTCCTAGAACATTAAAGAACTGGGCAATAAGTAGCAGTGTATGTAACAGGAGGAAAACTAGTCAGGCTTTTGTTTCTAGGAGTTTCTGCCCTTTACTTGGGTTTGCCAGTGTCTTTATCAGAAGGCAGTAAAAGCGGATGAAAAGGAGTGACATGGAGCCCATCGAGGTGTTTGTAAACCTCTGATCGAAGTTTACAAAGCATTCAGTGCACCCAATTGACTACACATTCTGAGCAGTGTCTGTATCTCAGTTGCTGGCCCTAGAGTAGCAGTATTTGTAGATTTTTCCATCTGAGATTGATTTTTAACCCTCACACCAGTCAATTCAACTTCGAGCGCTGCTTTGTGCATTTCATTTCTTGGCTGATGGAGGTTAAGAGTCTGGCCTCTGAAGCATAACATTACTGTTTGGTAAGATTAAGTCAGCCAAATAAGAAAGGCTCCAAGAATGAGGGCATAAAAAAGATTCCAGAAATAAAGAAGCATGCTATGCAAAAGTAATTTTAATAAAAAATGTAAGCAGAGCCTTCAGCTTTTGGCTCTGCTATGCTTCTGATTCCTGATGCCCACTGCCTGCAGAAGTATCTCAGTTCTCACATGCAGTGATTAAGGGTGGGAAGGAAAAAAGAGTGTTTGGATGAGATATTTTAAAATCAGCAACATAGTACAGAGTGTACTTTGCTTTTTAAAAAGATTTCATTGGGAAGACTAACACATGCAGAACAATGCATAGTGGGTGTTCCTGAGCTGATGGTCATGAGCTGCACATCACGGAATGCAGTGCTAGCACTAGCTCTACACTGAAAGCGACCCCCTTGACTGGGGTTGCCATTTTCAATGTTCTGGATATTGCCTGAGGCCTAGTTATACTAAAATGGTACTTGTTGTTTAGAAATCAAATTTTAACTGAGCATTTTGTATTTTATGTGGAATTATATGACCCTTTCCTCCCTCTTAATCTTCTGCCATTCTCTACACATAATCACTACTTTGACTTTTGTCACTTTAAACAATAAAATAAGATTTATTTTTGACTTTTTGGCTTTCACCTGAACCTTTTGTATGTGGAAATGTTCTGTGATTTTTGTTTTGTGACGTCTTTGGTTCAGCAATATGTTTGTGAGATTGTCCATGTGGCTAATGTTCCATTGTATGCATATGCCATGTATTTAGATTCCTTTGTATATTTTACTGTTGATAGATAGCTCCTTTGGGGCTTTTACAAATACTCTTGCTATGATTCTCTTGTTCATTTCTTTCAGTATGATTACTGGAGTGTATGACACCGGTATGGGAACTTTAGTGGACTCTGCACAGCAATAATTTTCATTTCCACAAGCATTTTTATTTATGTTTTTTAACCTCTAAATGTTTGTATTGTTTAGTTTTTAATTTTACATATTTTTGTCAGATGATGTACTGCAATTCTTTGCAGTCTTAAAAATTTATTTTTAATTTTTATTTACATGTAAACGTGTGTGTTTAGCATGTGTGTTTATGTGTCTGTAGAAGGCAGATGAGGACACTGGACACCCTGGAGATGGAGTTAAAGGAGAACTGTGAGTTGTTGTGATTTCAGGAACCAACTTGGGTCCTCTGGAAGAGCAGCAACCACTCTTAACCACTGAGACATCTCTCCAGCCAACCCCATCCCCACTTTGGTTGTTTTAATCTGTACTTCCCTGACTTCTTAGTGAAGTTGAACATTAATTTTTATATGCCTTTAATTCCTGATTTAGAGGCAGAAGCAGGTGGATCTCTGTGAGTTTAAGGCCACCCTGGTCTACATAGTGAGTTCCAGGACAGTCTGATCTACTTAGTGGCTCAAGAACAGCCAGGGCTACAGACCCTATCTCAAAAAAAAAATGCAGTAAAATGGTCACTTCTTAAGAATGTTGACACACCTGACTTTCATATAAATTCTCAACTGGTCATATGGTGTATATATATTTAACTTGATAAGAAATTGAATGCCTCCTCTGAGACAGGGTCTTATGTATCCCAGGTTGGACTCAGTTGGAATTTACTATTTAGCCAAAAAAGAACTTGAACTCATCATCTTCCTGCCTCCTTTTCTCTAGCACATTGAGAGGCCTGTGTTTGGTGGCCCATTTCCATTTTGCATTGGCAGCAGTAATGAATAAAAATTCAAGTTGTTCAGAGCATTTGATGTTGTCAATGTTTTGGATTTTAGCCTTTTTAATAGACATGTAGTATATCTCATTTTAATTTTAATTTCCCTAATGTCTGGGATGTTGATAGACTCTTAGCCATTTGTAATCTCCTTTGAAAACTATCCATTGGTCTTCTACTTGTTTAAATCTGATTGTTACCTTTTGAGATATTAGTGTTGTTGTTAAATAAACATCTATTATTGCTATATGGGCTTCTAATATTTTCTCCCAATCTGTAGCTTGAAATTTATTGCTCTTAAATCAAGCTTAGGAAATATGCATATATTTTAAAGAAAAATTACAAGATACATTCAAACTGATATTTCCAATGCAAATTAAGGATTTTAGGATTTTTCTTTATCTTCTTTGATTTTATATTTATAGTTTACTTACATTGTCAACAATTAATTACTTGCTCGTCTCAGCATAAATATATATTCTTAGAATTTCTGACACAAATAACAATAGTTAATTGATTATTAACTATTTAGGTTTTTAACGGGTTCTTTGTAGTATAGCTTTCTCTGTTTTAAGGATATCTTTCACTAGTAATGTATTTCCAAATTACCAACTGAGTACTATATAGTAATTGAGTAAGGTAAGTAAATATGTAGTAATACTACATATTTGGGGCATGTAGTATTTGCCAATGGTTTGGCTTGAATCCAATACATTGCCTCTACTAAACAAGTGCTCCAAATGACTAGTTTTCAATTTTACTTATATAATTGCCATGAATAATTGCCATGAGTTGGGTTTTGTCCCATCTCCATATTCAATTAGCTTCATTATTTTCATTGTGCTTTGTATTCTTATTTTGTTGTTTCATTATAATATAAAATCATTGCATGGTTTCAAAGTCAAATTTATAAAATGAGACAGGGCTCATGACCTCACAACTTTGCTCCCTCCTTCTCTATAACTAGCCTTAAGAATCATTTTTCTCTCTTTCCACACCTCTTCTCCCCTTCCTTGTTTCTCTCTTTTCTTTTTTTGGTTCTGTCTCCCTCCAGTCTGTTTTTAAAACAACAATCTCTTAAAAGTATTTACTTTTTTCTCTTTACTAAATAAACAGTAACCTCTGCTTATGCTCTTAAATCTTTTTATTTCATTTTAATGGCATATCTTGAAAGTCACTTAATAGGATATAGAGCTAGGCCTCATTGCTTTTCACAACTATAGAGCGAACCCATTGTGTACACTTAACAATAGTTTATTCAGCCCATCCACTTAGTAGTTTCAGCTTTTTGCTATTACAAATGGTGCTATAATACATCACCAAAGTTAAGCTTTAAAAGAGGCCATCAGAAAACTGAAAAGGAAGTCAGCACATAGTATGGAGAAAATAATTTGCAAGCCGTGTAGCTGATAAGGACTTAGAAGGAGAATTTATTTGTTGTGCATGTATGCATGTGTGAGTGCACACACGCTACTGCCCATGTGTTGTTAGAGGACAATTTTCAGGGACTGGTTCTATCTTAAGTTAACCCATTTCTAGTAATGTATGTATTGCCACAAAGCTGTGGCCTACTGGTAAGGTTCTGGCATCTGTCTCCATATATGATGTGGGATTCCCTTCTATATGCTGTGACTATGTTTTTATTACCATTGGTTAATAAAAAAACTGCTTTGGCTTATGGCAGAGCAGAATATAACTAGGCAAGGAAAACTAAGCTGAATGCAGGGAGAAATAAGGCAGAGTCAGGGGAGATGCCATGTAGCTGCTGAAGGGGACAGATGCCAGAAGATATAAGAGCTAGTTAGAAATATGCCTAAGTCATTAACCACACAGTTTCTGTGTGATTATTCAGGTCTGGGCACCTGGGGAAGCAAAGTGCAGTCTCTGTTTACACACACACACACACACACACACACACACACACACACGCACATATATGCCTTCCAAACAATGTCAAGGGCTTTTTGGATTGTGGAAACCAGGATCAATAAAGGAGCTTATGAGTGATTGGGAAATCCCTCCAGGGGATAGGAGATTGACTGTGACTTAATTTTTATGGTATATTACTAAGTATAGAATCTGGTTCATTGACTAGTTCAGCAGCCTAGAGAAAGGAACTATTAAGGTATTTCAGTGTATGTCTTTCCATATTATGGACCATCTTAGATATTCTACTGTAGTGTACCTTCCTTTCAAACTTGAACTTGGCTTTTTTACTAAATTTCTCATCTATTGGTCCTCACACTGAGAACTGTCAGTCCTGATGGGAATATCTTCCTGCCTCTTCTTTGTCTGATCCATCTCATCCTCTGACCCCAGAGCAACAGCCAGTTATTCATAGAACCTCAACCCTACTACTTCAGCCCAACAATATTCAGTTGTGGCTAGGCAAGCTTTCCAAAGTAGAATGCTACATGAATGTAAACTCAGGTGCTGATATCACGTTACTGTGCAAGCTGGAGTCTGTTCCTTTCTGCGTGATTTTCTCCAGGGAAAGCTATAGTAATGAGACTGATCTAATAATGGTTTTGATACAGGAAGTGAGACAGTAAATCTTGGGGCAGATTTTGTCTCAGAACTAATCCAAAACACAACCAAACATCTCTCCACAAAAAGCAAACAAAGAACAGCAACAACAAAAAATAGTGTGCTGTCAATGGTGACATGGTGCCTTGAAAAGAATGCTTCAAAAGAGGAACATTGCTACGAAAGTCTACTCTTCTACCCCTCCTTTATACAAGCACAGTTTCTTCCTGGCTCTTTGCTGACTTGGGACTGACTTGATATAACCTGGTTGTGTAGTTGTGAATGTGTTGTGATGGAGGAGGTATGATAGAGGTGTTGGCAGTTGATTTTTCTAAAGAACAGAGCCAGGCTGCATACATGTAGGTAACAATCTGAATCATTATTGTTCATAAGTTTCCTCCCCCAGCCTTAAAGCTGAGATGTTACCTTCTCTGGGCAGCTGTCATGGTTCTTGGTTCCCTTTGTAGGAGGACTGCCCAGACCCTTCTAACTTATCCCAAGCTATCTGCACTATAATAAAAATAAGGTTCTTTTGATCCCTATCTACTGCCCTGACAAAGGCCAGGAACTCACATGGAGCTTTAATTAATTGCTCTTGAAATGTCTGTTGTTTATATAAAGTCATGTTACATGTGGACATTTATTTTATAGCACAAATGATTGTTTTGCATATTATTGCGGATATTAATTATGAATTTTTGCATATCATTTCTGTGCCTATATTATCCATAGTTAATGCTATAATTTTTAGTTTTTTTTTCAAGTGTCCGTATATGTGTAAGTATCACTTTTTATGTGCTCTTGTTGCAGAATTCTGCCCTCTGGTAATGGCATGGCCATTTTTGTCTTGAAATCAGAGAGGCACTGCTTACCAGCAGAGACCCTCAGAAGATCTGGTCTATTAACAGTTCTTCTTAATGAGGTGCAGGATGGGATGAGAGACCTACACGTGCAATTCCAACCATTCTAGCCTTCCTGATCCCCACAGCTGCATATAATCGTGCCTCCACAGTGCAGCTTGTGGCCTGAGGGAATGCTAGAGGACTGGATGTTTGGGAAATGAAGGCTGACTGTGGGAAAGCCTCCGCTCCAGGGATGCAGCTTCCATGGGGCGTTGCTCCTATCAGGGTGGGCCTTTTTGGAGATGCAGCTGCTCAGGAGTCACCATACTCTTATATGTAACCCCAACAAACTGATTGCTTCATCAAGATGGACTTAGACAGATAAATTTCTTTGGCCTGTCAGTGCCCTGTCCAGGAAAATAAATGTCTCTGTGTATCTCCCCAGGAAAAGTCTCATAAGAGCCCTTCACTAATTGCCAACTGGGTGTGTGCGTGACATATTTTAGCACTTGACCATATCAACATACAGATTATTGTAGACTTTTAGTATCAAACAACACAATTGAGGTATCTTTTATACAACTGCCAGGCACTGGCATTGTTGCCATTTATCATTCTTATAACATTGAAGGGCATATGCTATGTTTATTGACAAGAGACTCTCCGGGAGAGGCCTTGCCAGGCCATGGAACCTACATACACTTCAGCTTGCTGGGGATTGCTACCTCTGTATTTCCATTGGTGGTCTTCGACTTTGTCACTCGCAACACTTGTCGACTGAATCTGGCCCTCATCTTTCTCACCCCCTGGCATCTCTTGTGGATTCTCTGTCTGCATCACCAGACACAGTGGGAAGCAAGGTCTCACAGTTGAAATTGTGAGGAATTTCCCCTTTTTACTGTTGATAAGGACACGCTTTCGTTTTCTGTTTTGGTGAATGTAATTCTTAGGCTTCTATGGAAAACAGTGTCTTTCTTTTCTGAAGTAAAGAAGTTTTTCTGCCTTGCATTATTTACAAATAAGTAAAACAGGCCAATTAGCAAACCACTGTTCTGAATGTTCTCTTGCAGTAATCTTTATTTGGAAATATTGTACATAGCTTTTTTTTTTTTTTTACTGCTTTTCAAAGTTTTAAAGTAGTTAAAATAAACCTAATTTAAAATGTGACACAATTTTATGGATAGAAATTTCTCAGTTACTTGACACTTCATATGCATTTTGTGATGGAAAATAAACAAGGGAAAATGTATTTATATTGGGAAACCCCTTACTGTAAGAAAAATCAAAAATCATAACTTTGGCACATTTTTATTATTGTCTTTTGTATTCACAGTTGGGAAAGGAGAAGTTTCATAAATCCCAACACTGGGGCTTTTGTAACAATGTCAGGATGCTGGTGAGTGATGAGAAGCCTGGAATAGGTGGAGACCCGCTACCTGGACAAAAGATAAAGCCTAAAAACACTGTGTTTCCGAAAGGAGATGGAGCCGATGCACCATCCTGGGCAGCTTTTGATAAGCAGGTAAGTCACATGACATTGGAGAGACTTTCAAGTTTCACATGTGGATGTGAGAAAATAAGCTACACACACATATTATATATATAATATATATTATAATATATATTAAGGTTTTAATTTTGGCTTTTTATATATACTGCATTTGTGCATAATATTTCTACCAATTTATTTTTTGCAAGTTGATAAATAGAAATGTGTGCAATTGGCCCTCTGTGTCAGCAACCAACTTGCAATCCAAACTATTTGGCGTCGGGTACATCTGTGCTGAATATGTATAGATTTTTTGTTTGGTGTTATTCTCTCACCAATCTCCTTTGGTAACTGCTTACATAGCATTATATTGCACAAGGTATCATAGGTCATCCAGAGATAAGTTTGAATAACTAGAGTCTGTATGGAGGTTTTATGCCAATATTACACTATTTATGTAATGGACTCCAACATCCTTGTGAATCTCTGGAACACATTCTCTGCTGATAACAAATAATGATTCTATATTTAGGATGTAAAATATGTGGTTTTGAAATATATATATATATACACATGTGCAATGGCTGAATCAAGCAAATTAACATGTATCACTCCAGTATTTTCTGTGGTGAGCAGTTGTTTTTGTTTTTTATTTTGTTCCTAAAGACAAAGTATTACTATGTAGTTCCAACTGGCCTAGAACTAACCGTGTAGGCTAGATTGGCCTTGAACACCAGGTAGGCCAGGTTGGCCTGCCTTTACCTCCAAAGTGCTGGATCAGAGGTGTGAGCCACTATGCCCAGCTAAGAATACTTAAAATCTCCTCTTGATGTGCCATGGAACTTATTCTTTTCTGTCCAACTTTAATTTTGTATCCTTTAACCAAGGTTACTTCCTGGCTAGCCACACACACACACACACACACACACACACACACACACACACACACACATCTATGCTAAACAAAGAAATATTATCCTTTGTTGTTTCAGACAGGGTGTTTTTGTTGCAAGATATCAAACGCTTATTTTTCCCAACTAATACTTAATCAACCTTCACCCCATCTTTTTCTCTGTACAGGATAATCTATCTTTCTAGAGATGCTAAGGGTTAGGTCACTGTGTCTCTTTTGCCTAGTGAATTGGCATTAATTACTTTTGTATGTTCTAAATGTGGCATTAAATAGCAATTGAAAAAAATACTTTCTTTTGCTGCACGCTGATTGTGGTTCTCCACCCCTAAGTACCATAGTGTGAGATGATGAGAATTGTTTAGTAAATGGAAGAAATGCTGTATTAGGCAAGAGTCTGAAGTTTTGTTTCAGATGGGGATCTCATGGAGTCTAAGATGGCCTCAAAGTCATTTACATGGCCAAGACTGGCTTTGTACTCCTGATCCTCCTGCCTCTGTCCTCTGAGTGATGGGATTACATATTACATTACACCTGGCTTATGAATTTTTAATGTATATGTTTGCAAAGAATAGACACAGATATCCAACCAATAGTTGAGAAAGGAGAGGTCAGTTTTGTGTCTTCTATTTCTCTCTCGCTCGCTCTAATACTGGGCATTGAACCCAGGCTCTCAAACTTGTTAGGCAAGCAGTCTACCACTGACTAGAGCCCCAACCTTTTAGTATCTACAGCAGGGACAAAGATCAAAGAAAGAAATCCAAGGTGAGCAGTTATTTTCTATAGGGTGACATATGGACGTGCCATGTTTGCAACAATCCTCAATTATAGATTCATGTGTTGTTCTCTAAGAGGAATCTGTTATTTTTATCAGCCTTAGAAATTAAAAAGAAAACAGTTCAGGACCAGATAAAGAATTCAAATTACAGTATGCTCAATTTATCAGGTGATTTATTCAGTAGGTTTTAGCATGGGTTGGTTGACAATGTCCTGAATTATAGTAGAAGTGATACATTCCCAAGACATCTGTAATATGGTACATCAATTAAAGTACATATTATTCAAAGCCCAGGTCTAACAGACCACAGGGAAGCTTCTTTTCCTGGGAAAGTGACTCCATTTTCAACATGGGTCAATATTTCTTTACAAAACTGTTTTTCCATGTCTGGCTCTATGTTGGACTTAGAGCTTGAAAACAATTTCTGAACTTGGAGCAATTATGCATGGATTCCTGTAATTCTGCATTTTATAGAATATTTAATATGCAAGGACCAAAGAAAGATTTTATTTTTACTTTTTAAGTAAAAAAGAGATTTTTGATATTTTTAATTCACTATGGAAAAACTAATATTACATTCTCTTGCATGTAATTTTGAAAATTCACTGTTTCATTTTTCTCAATATTTAATATATGCCATTCAAGAAGACTTTGCAGCCCTTTAAGAACTTATAAAATTATGTAGACTATTTCATGAAGGTGAATTATATTAGCCTCAGACTGCTTAAGAAGATGAAGAGCTTGCTCATTTCAGATATGACTAAATGCAACATAATTCTTTTGCTTATTTTGTTGGTCAACATGAACTAAATATTCATTAAGCTTTAAATTAGACCCTAAGACTATGAGATATTATGTGCCCTGACAAGATTGTGAGCAACACGGCAGATTCTAATTAATACCCAGAACAAATCATAATGTGTTTCCTCCATTGGTGCTTCAGCAAAACAAGTCAACACCTGTTAATTATTTGGTTTCTTCAAATGAGACACTTTCAACTTGTAGCCAGCTTTCCCAATACCTCTAATCCCAGGGATGTATGTAAGGTTATACTTTCAAGTAATGCAAAATAAAAATGAAGGCGATTCTTTGAAGACCATATCCAAATGAGTATCCGTAGTAAATGTTACTGATGATCACCCAGTTCCACATTAGGGGGTGTGTTTCCATTTTTTAGCTTTGGTGACTGTCTTTCTAAGCAGCTCATACTTGTAATCCTCTCTGGAGATTTGCCCCTGGCTGATGGAAGTTGAAAAACCCATACATATTCCAGCCCTTCTTTAGACGCTGACAAGATTAACCAAAGTCAAGGGGCTATGCTTCGTTCCCTCAAGGCAAGAAAACTCTATGCAGTGATCCAGGCTCCCTTGGGCACCAGACCAGTGTTTAACCTGATCTGTGAATACATGCTTGTTTTGCTTATTTCCCTTTCCTCTGCTACTGCTGTCGTTTTCTTACAAAATTCTCTCAAGATAAATCATGTGTGCCTACCCTGTTTCGGGCTCCACTTTTGTCAGTCTCAGCCTAGGATAATATTACAGTTTATATCTGTGATTCTAAAAGTGATGATTAAAATACTCTGGTTAGATAACCATCACCTGACTAACAGAGAAAGTTATATTTGCAGTCACCCAAAATAGCCAGTATGTGCTATCCTGCATGGTCTTTGCAGTGAACACATCTTGCCAGTCACCCTTCATTCATTTGCACATATTTTTTTCCAGGTGGACTATCAGCTTTATTCAGGCTGGAAATGTGCCTATTTAAAACTGCTCATTTCCCAGCTTCTTGTAGCTAGGGCTGTCTATGCAATTCACTTCCAGTTAATGATATATATTATACTTTGGCTAATGATATGTGTTAAGCTTTATTGGGTGGGCTCCTTGGACAGTTATGTTTTCTAACGTAAAAAGTCAGGTTCAGCTGGAGTGATTTTCCTGTTTATCCTCTATTTTCTTCTCTGTAATTAGTACATAATTCTTCAGCTCTGGTAGCCATCCTCTGAACACAGTAGAGATAAATGGGCCCTTCATCCCTTTGGGCACAATAGAGATACCACTTCAGGCCCAGGCTGACTTTCTCTAGACTTCTTACGTGCGAAAAATCAGCTTCTATTTCAGGAGTTCTCAGTCTATACAGGCATTTGGAAATGTGGTGGAGGTGTTCTGGTTTGCCACAAAGCTTAAGGAATAAGGTTGGATTAGGGCAAGGTGAAAGAGCTACTTGTCTTGGGTTCTCCATTGAAGGGAAGCTCCAAATTTAGCAATCATGCTTGACAGCATTTGTTATAGAGTATTTAAGTTATTGCAAAAATGTCATGTTTAACAAAGTAACATTTTAAAATGATGATAGGATCAGTAACTGTGCCATGTGATTTACACTAAGCCTGAGGTGAAAGGCTTAGCAGTATTGATTTTCCCCCTAATCTTTAGAATTTTGGTATTTTGTTCAGCAGTATTTTCTTTGAGACAGGGTTTCTCTGTGTAACAGTCCTAGTTGTCCTGGAACTAGCTCTGTAGACCAGACTGGCCTTGAACTCACAGAGAGTGCTGGGATTAAAGGCATGTGCCAACACCCCCCAGCTTCATTAGGATTTTTTTATTTTAATTTTGATGTTTTAAACTGCCTTATTCATAGACTAGTACTTACTGGGAGGGGAGGTCTGCAGCCAGTGACTATCTGGATGCCAAAGGAGCATTGCACATCTTTGTCATGTGAACCAGGCAACCCTATGCTGCATAGAATCACTCGACCTAAAATGCCAGTCATGCTTCTGTTGAGAAAGTATTCTTTGCTTAAAACTGTTAGCACTGCGATGAGTGATATAAATAGCTAAAACAATTTTGTTTGCTGTTTTCCACCTCTGAAATGGCTGTTGATGTCATTGACCTCAACTAAGGAATAGAAGGCCATCATAGGCCAAGTTAAAAGACTACTCCGGAGTCATGATGGAACACAGAACATGAACACAGCTAAGCCCGATGGCTCAGACATACAATTCCAGACACTCAGGTGGCTAAGGCAGGAAGACAATAAGTTCAAGGCCTGAGAAAGAAATGGAGTGAACTCAAGGCCAGCTTGGGCAACTTCCTGAGACCCTGTATCAAAATGAAAAAAAGAAAAGAAAAACAAACAAATGCAAACTAAAGCTAGGAATGGAGCTCAGTAGCAGAATACTCTTATAGTATGGGTGAGACCCTAGGTTTAATCCCCGGTATGAGAAACAAAACAAAACAAAACAGAAAGAGAATGGTGTTCCAACTATAAAATGCACCATTCATTCTTAATGGTTCCCAGCTATCACCCTAGTACCTTCATTAAGAGGAAATGGAGATAATTGTAGTCAAAATGCAAATAGAAAGTCATATTCACAAGAAGTACAGTAGGAGCTAGGATCTGAGATTGAGAGTTAGAGGTGCTAGTTCTAGTAATATGGACCATCAATTCTCTGTGTCCTGTAGCTTAGTCACTTTACCTCTCTGAGCATCAGTTGCCTTGATTTCATGTGACTTAGGGCTTGACTACATGATTTTTTTCTGGCCACCAAGAATGATTGTTTATCCTAGAACTGGGCCTAGGGTTTTAATTACCTCAGGCTGAGATTTGGTATTTAGCAGTTTGTGATATGCAATAGTTGGTCACTCTTATACATAATCTATGGTTAGTTACTTTTATAAAAAGTCAAAATATTTAGAAATGTGTTGAAGACTAAATGTTTTTATGACTTTGATCTGAATGTTAAGCACCATTTACACAGACTCTACAATTATGCACTCATTTCTCTTCATTTTTCAATGGCAGATAGTTAGCATAATTTGTTTGGTATTTCATAAACGATTCTACTATAGAAAGTGTCAGGATAAAGGTTGATCTTATGGGGGTATACATGCATTTAAACGTACTATTTCATTATTTTCCATTTATTAAAACATAATTATGTTTAAAAATACTGACCACTGAATTAGAATTTTAATAACTTTGCATTAATTGACTTTGAGTTTATAGTGAGCTAATTATATAGTATTTTATGAATCTTTCTACTTTGGAGAATACAAAAATAATTCAGTCTCTTAGGTCACCTTGATTTTCTTTGTGTGCATGTGTATATACAAGAGCATGCATGCATGTGTGTGCACATCAGTGCACATGTGTGTGAAGGTCAGGGTCAACCTCCGGTATGGTTCCTCAGGATTGTTTTATGAAACAATCTCTCACTGGGATCTTGAGTTCACCAGGAAGATTTGGCCGGCTGGCCTTTGAGTTTCAGTACTCCCTGCCTCTGTCTCCGTCCAGTGTGTGCCACCATGCTGGCTTTTTATGCTGGAGATAGAATTCAGGTTCTCATTCCTAACAATCATTTTGTTCACTGAGCCCCTTGACCTAAAAAAGAGCAAGTTGGTTTCTTTCTTTTTCTTTTCAAGTTGGTTTCTTATGTACTGCTTCCTTAGCAGGTGTCAGAAAAGACAAAGTTAAGATTGGGACTTGTGTTGGGGACATCGTGGGAGGGGTTATATAAGACATTTGGTTCTGGATAAGATATTATCAGGAAGAGGAGTACTTTTCTGATTGGGCATCTTAGCGCATCTCGACAGAGAGAGAAGATTAGAGAGAGGCTATTGCTGTAACAAGACGAAAAGCAACTGTCACCCTATGAACTGGGAATGGGGAGGAGTTAGACATATTTTTTGGTATGGGATAGCATTCATTTTCTGTCTGTGTTCACCCATAGTTATGAGAATTGTCTTTTTTTTTCTTTATCCATCGTAGTCACAGAATGGCCATGTCTTGTGGTGTCAGCTGAAATTATTCTTATCCCCCAGAGGAGCACCAGACCAGCTGACAGTATTAGGTGGGGAAGCCTCAGAAGCTGATTTCCTTTTCTGGTCCAGTAAAAGTCAAAATTTTCTGCAGGGGAATTTAGGACTGCTTAACTACATTAAAATATCACACGATTAACAAAAACCAATGCATAGATTCAGATTGTAGAACCCCTGCCTAAAGTCAATTAGGTATCTATATTATAAAATATAACCACTATTCAATTTAAAGACAGTCATACTTTGAAAACTGTCAGGTACTATATCTTTAAGCTGTACCTTACATTGCAAATGGAAACCTTTCCATAGGTTTCTGTAATTTCTAAATTATCTAATTCCTGCCAGAAACATTTTATGAGACAAACATGTATAATTATAACAGCGTAATTGCATTACATTGCCATCTAATTTCCATGTTTTACTCAACAATTATATAAATCTTTAGCTATTTAGTTTCAGAATTCAAAAGGCTTGTCTAAAATCAAATATGTCAATTCTCAACTATATATTCTACATTTATCATTAAGAGCAAAGCACAAAATTACAGTCTTTAAATTTATGTTAAAATGAGAATTTCCAATTCCATTATACAATGAGGGTTTCTTTAATCTTCTTTTGAAATTCAGAAGGCATTTAATTAAAAAATATCCTGAAACCTGTGATAAATGTTTTTGGAATTAAAAGAATGAGATTTGTAAATGGGTATTTCACTGAAGAAGAGTTTGTTTTTCTGTCTATTTTTTTTATAACCTAGAATATAACTCCATGACAAAATTTCAAGACCTTCTCCAGAGGCCTATACTTACAAAAAGGTTTATTTTTATTTTCAGCTGTTTGTGGCGGGTACTGCATATGACTTCAGGTCCCCATAGAGGGGCCAGAAGGAGGTGTCAGATCCCACTGGAGCTTATAGTCAAGGTGGCTTAAAGCGTGAAATAGAGGTTCTACCAACCAAACTCGGGGCTTCCGGAAGAGTGTAGAGAGCAAGCTCTTAATCACTAGCCATCTCTCAAGTCCTGGTTTCTGTTTGGGTTTTTAAGCAAAAGGCCATGGCTTATTCTCATTAGCCCAAAGTTCTTATAAGTCTTCTAAGCTGAAATGTTAGTCACTACTAACATATCCCTATCAGAATGGCTAGAATATAAGAAAAATGACAATCAATTCCTGGTGTGGAACCACCATTTTAAAAGACAGTTTGGCAGCTCCTTAAATAGGCATATATTTACCACGTGACACAATAATTGCATTCCTACATACCTAAGTAAAATTAAAACAATATACAAAAACATTTGTATATATTTTATTTTTAATTTTTAATATTTATGTATGTGTTTGCCTGCCTATATGTATGTGTATTATGTACATTCCTGGCACTGTCAGAGGCCAGAAGAGAGCGTCAGAGTCTCTTATTACAGACAGTCATAAGTCCTCATGTTGGTGCTAGAAACTACACCCAGGTTCTCTGCAAGGGTGGCAAGAACTCTCATCTGCAGAGCCATTTTTTCCAGTACCCCAATATACTTTTTGCATGTGAATTGTAAAAATTTTGTGTATATGCGTGTGTATATATGTGGGAGTACATATGTTTGCGATAGTGAGTGCATGTGTGCATGTTCATTTGGAGTTTTAGGGCTTCATTCCCCAGGAGCCATCCACATGGTTTATTTTTGAGATAGGTGTTGAAATATGGAAGCGACGGGGCTGCGTCCCCAACACCCCGGCCGCTTGGCTAGCTTATGCCCGAAATAATAACACACAAACTGTATTCATTAAAAACTGCTTGGCCCACGAACTCTAGCCCTTACAGGCTAATTCTCGCACCTGGACTAGCCCATTTCTAATAATGCGTGTAAGCACCCCAAGGTGCGCTTACCGGGAAGATTCTAACCTACGTCCATCCTGGGGAGCTTCATGCGTCTGCCTCAGAGGGCAGAGCTATCGTGTCTATCCGGCAGAGCTGAGCATGGCGTCTCACCGGGAGCAGAGCAGAGTCTGACCTCACTTCCTCTTCCGCCCAGAATTCTATTCTGTTTACTCCTCCTACCTATGCTTTAACCTATCAGGGCCAGCCAAGCAGTTTCTTTATTGCTCAGCCAATGAAATCAACAGATTGATATGACACTCCCACATCAGATAGGGTCTGTCATTGAAACCTGGAGCTCACCTCTTTATCTAGACTGGTTGGCCAGTGAGCCCAAGGGATTTTCCTGGCACCACCTCCTCAGCTTTGGAATGACAAATGCTTTCTATGATATATATGTGTGTGTGTGTGTGTGTGTGTGTGTGTGTGTGTGTGTGTGTGTGTATGCTGGAGGTTGAACTCAGTTCTTCATGCTTGCACAGCAAGTACTTCAAAGACTGAGCCATTTCTGTAGCCTCCATTTGTGAATTTTTATAGCTGCATTATTCGCAATAGTCCCAACCAGGCAATAACCCAAATATCTATTTGCTTATATTGGATAAACAAAATTATTCAGCAATATAAACTAAAGAATGCTAAGACTTGGGTGAACCATAAAAACATACTAAATAAAAGGGACCAGATACAGAAGTCTTCATATTGTGTGAGTCCCCCTACATTAAATTCTAGAAAAGAAAATATATACGAAAAATCAAATCAGTCCTTGCTTGGGGCGTGCAGAGCACTTCAAGGGTGGTAAAAATGTTCTAATCTAGATTGTGCTAATCACTCTACAGCACTATAAACTTATAAAACACCATGACCCGTGTAATTCTAAGGGATAAATTTTATGGTGTAGAAATGGCAGTTTGATATATGGGTTTGTATTTTTGTCCCACAAGAAAATGCCATGTACTTGGAGGCTTAAAATCAGAATGTATTTTGTCTGCAGTTCTGGAGGTTGGAAGCTAGGTCAGCGTGGAGGTGAATTTGGAGTCCCTCAAGCTGTGGCTGCTACTGACAGACCTCCATCCTCCTGCTGCCTCTTAAGTGTCATCTGCTGTGCACATGGACTAAAAAAATTTTTGTAGCACAAAACCTTGCCATTAATTAACTTCCACTTTAGGCTGACGACTATTTTGCTCTGTTTATAGTGTATAGAAATTATGGCTGCTTCCCCTTCTGATTTTAAAGCAGCTGTAGGTTTATCTGAAACATTTCAAACTTACTGAAAACTTTTGATTTTCTATTTGAATATTGATAGAGGGAAACAGTGCAGATACTAACTGAGATTTCTAACCATATTGTTTTTAAAAGTACTTTTGAAATGATTTTGGACTCACAAGAAATAACAAAAATGATACAGGGAGTTCTAATGTGCCCTTTCTTCAGATTTCTCCAACAGTGACATTTTTTTTTCTAACCATAACAAAAAATGAAAACACATCAATTCCCTTAGATAGTTCATTGTGTCTTCTTCATTTAGTCCTCCTCCCAGACCTGGTATTTACAGAGGTCAGAATGCTTCCATTTTCATAGACCTGGAATTATCCATTTTGTGAGCCACCATGTTGATTCTAGGAATCAAACACAGGTCCTCTGCAAGAGCAATAAGGGTTCTCAACTGCCAAGTCATCTCTTTAGTCCCCTTTTTAAAAAATGTGTGGATGTTCTGCTTGTATGTGTATTTTTGTACCATTTATATGTCTGGTACCTGTTAAGTATTTTTTTTTTTTTTTTTTTTTTTTTTGCCTACAAACCTCTCTGCTGATGCAATAATCCCAATCAGAGCAAATCAGACCAAATTAGAAGATGCCCAGGTTTAATTGGTGCCAGCACTCCCCAGTGACCCCCAGGAAAACATGGAGAGGGGACCAGAAAACTGAAAGATCATGGAAAACTGGGAGACCACGTGTTCATTGGGGGGCAGTTTAAATAGCCTGTGGGAGTGGTCTTGACCCTCCCTGAGGAGGGGTCACCATTCGGTGGGCTTTCTTGGAGGTGGAGTTTGGACTGAGGCAACTCCCAGGGGAGGTGGCTCAAAATAGATGCCAGGGCCCTAGTGTGAAGCCCCCAGCTAAACATTTCAGACTCTTTGTATAAAGGGGTATTAGAGAGCTGAGGTTATGCTTTTAACCAAACATTCTAGGCTCTTTTTGGATAAAGGGGAGGGGCACCCACAGTACCCACAGAGACCAGAAGGTGTCACATCCCATGGAAGTGGAGTTACAGATCATTATGAGCTACCAGGTGGGAGCTGGGAACTGAACTTGGGGCCTCTGGAACAGACTCTTAACAGATGGACTATTTCTTCAGCTCCAAAGATTTATTTTTATTATTTTAAATTATGTATCTCTGTGTGGGTAGATGCACATGAGTGCAGGTGCCTGTGGAGGCCAGAAGAGGACATTAGATGCTGTGGAATTGGAGTTACAAGTTGTGAGCCATCTAATGTCAATTCTATGATCCAACATCTGCACAAGCAGTGCTCTTAATTGCTGAGCCATATCTCTATTCCCCTCCTCCTCCTTCTCTGAGTTCCTTCACTATTGCTTAGCTTTGCCTGTTCTTGTATTTCATATAAATGAAATCTTATTTTTTTGTCTATTATGGAGTCTGGAGTCTGACTTAGAAGATGGGAGCTATAATTTTGACAATATGTATACATTAAATTCACATGATAGTCTACCATGAAAGATTTCTTGGTATTTGTACAGTGATTTTTAGTCCTCTGAACTGATAACCTCATTTATAAACATGTAATTATGTTTCCCCTAAAATATATTGCTCTTATCTCCTTCAGAGTTTTTTTTTGAGGGGGCGATATTTGAAGGTGTCAAAACTGCCCATATCTTTCAATTTACTTTAATTTTGTTCTTCTATTTAACTTGTTTTGGCATTGGCTTTTGTTGTTGTTTTGATATTTGCTCTTTTGAGGTTTTTTTTTTTTGAGAGAGAGGTAGAAAATGCAAACAATAGGACATAAAGTTGAGTGGAGAGGGAGGTGGGGGGAATCTGAGAAGATTCAAGGGAGGGAAAAATCAAAATATATTGTATGAAAGCATTTTTAAATAAAAATGAAAAATACCTGTTTTGACTAGGCTAGTCAGTGTGCTGTTTTGTGTGACAATAGGTCTTTTGATAAAGAGTATTCTCTAGGGACACTTATCATTTTCTCTCCCTGCCTCTTTTCATAGAATTTTTTTATTGCATTATGTGTTTATAATTTTGCTTGCTATCCATCCCCTCTTATGCAATTCTGTTTTTCTTCCGTTATACATTCCTTCACCCCACTGTTCTCCCTCTACTTGCATATCCTATGTGTTACTTTCCTCACCCCTTGCTGTAACACCTCCTTGAAGTTGGACTTTGGTTTGTGAGAAGCCTGACATGGGCTGAGATCTGAATGTCAGTTCTCATGATTGAGCAGCAAACAATCTAAACCTCAGAGACATCTCACCAGCCCCAGGAAATCTTCCCACAGTAGTTTTGAACCTCTTTTCTTACGAGTGGCATGTGCTTTTTAATTGCTTTGTTCCATGGATTCCACAAGGGTGTGAAGACCATTTTTATAGAGCTTTGACTGTATTCTAAGCTACGAGCTTTGGATCTTATACTGACATATATTTTTCAGTATTTAGTATTTTTATGTTTCATAATCTCCTCACAGCTATATTATACACACATACTCTTCTTAATCCTTTAAATACTGCTACAATATCCTGTGCTTTGCTAGTATGGATTTTCTAAATGTTGCTGAAAGGTGATCAAAAATTACAAGTTGTTTGTATATAGTTAATTGATGATTGAGATACAAGAATATTCCAATAGCTGAGATACTTCCCCTTTTCCTTTCATGCATTATAAAATCCCATATTGAAGCATGATAAATATAAGGTCAAGAATGCTTACAATTTCTATACAGGTGCATTTCTTCTTAAACCATAGGTTTAGTCACAGAAATAACAGGAAAATTATAGGTTTATACTGTTTTTATAATGTAAAAAATCCTGTGGAAATCATTTTCCTATAACTTTTCCTTCTGGTTGTTCATTTATTTAACTTATTGATCATCTTTTAGTTCGACAATCTAAGTGAGATTCAGGGTTTGTAAAGCTCAGTTTCCCTATGATAAGCATATTTAAACAGTATCCATAGAAACACAAATTTATCAAAAATGGGGAGGAAATGAGTTAGAATTTAGATATTGTGACTTGAGCCTTAATATTAATATGTACTCTCACTTCCACAATCCCAACTGAACTGGCTGCCAAGTTTAAAAAGAAGCAGCTACTTGGAACTAGGGTGAGGAGGAATAGGGGTTCATCTTCATGGGACAAACTTCTGAGGAACCTCTACTTGACAACTGGGTATAGATGGGAGTGCACTCACAGAATAGACCAAAACCAACATTGAACTTCACTTCCTTTCTAAAAAGAACTGAATTGGAGGTCAGAATAATATGCATGGAACTTTGAACCTGGTTTGTCTACAAACACTGATAGCCCCAGAGAGCCACCAGAGTGAAGGAAAACATGGCAAGCTGAGATCAAAGCAGAGCCTGCAAATAGGGCCTTTCTGTGCTGCAAGGCAGAGCACACAAAGGACTGGTCACTCTCTTCCTGGAATAGAAGTCAGGTCAATCTATGAAATGTTTCAATGGAAAAATTAAAAGCATTTTTCCTCCTTGGGACAGTCCATGGCTCCCTCCCCAATTCTTTTACCATGTTACACCATAATTTGTATTAGTCACATTCCAAGAGGAAGGATGGATGGGAAAGACTACACTATTTGTCGCGGGGTGGGAGATCAAATCTCACAGACTGTACAAGAATGAAGAAACCCATTATGAGGCTTCTGAAAAGATACAACATAAATGGAGAATAATGTTCAAAAGCCAAAAGGAATCTATTTCAGAAATATGTTTTGGGGGCTGGAGAGATGGCTCAGCAGTTAAGAGCACATACTGCTTTTTCAAAAGTCCATATTAGGTGCCTAGCACCTATATCAAAGCAGTTCACAACAGCTTGTACTCCAGTACTCCGGTTCCAGGGAACCTGACACTCTTCTGGATTTCTAGGGCACTTGCACTCATGTTCATAAACCTACAATCTCTATACACGTGTCATTAAAAACACAATAGAGCCAGGTACATGTCTTTAATCCCATCAGCTAGGAGAGGGGAGAGGCAGAGGTAGATTCTGAGTTTGAGGCCAGCCAGGGCTACATAATGAGACCCTGCCTCAAACAAACATACAGTATGTTTTCTCTAGGAAATGGCTGGTTTGGGTTACCATGTATGTTGCGTTTTCTATTAAACAAATTATACATATCCTGCCTGACAGTTTTTATACTACACCAATGTGAAGAAATGATGAAAAACACTGCTAGAAAAGGTATTTTACCCCCTGAAACTGTGATTCTTAACCTTCCTAATGCTGTGACTCCTTAATATAGTTCCTAATGCTGAGGTGATTCCAACCATAAAATTGCTCTGTTGCTACTTCAGAACTGTCCTTTTGCTACTGATATGAACTGTAATGTAATTATATGCTATGCAGGACCTCTGACATGTGACCCCAAAGGGGATGAAACCCACCACAGAATAATTTGTACAACTTTTAATGGGAACAAGTTTGTGACCCAGATATTCTATTCACCCATCATACCACTTGGAGGTATACTGCAGCCAATTAAGGAATTAAAAAAATCAAGCTGGGCAAGATGGTACACACCTTTAATCCCAGCACTTGGGAGGCAGAAACAGGTGAATATCTGAGTTCAAGGCCGGACTTTCCATAAAACAAGTTCCAGGACAACCAAGGCTACACAGAGAAACCCTGTCTTAAAAAAATTAATAAATTAAACAATAGTTAAACCATAGGGGGGCATAGAATAGGTAATTAGGAAACAGAAATGAAATTGAAAACATAATTAAACATTTTAAGTATTTATTGAAAAACAGAAGGATAACAATGAAATGGATTCCATATGCAAAAAGGAACAGAAAGTAGCATGCTGGTTTTCTTCAGTTTCAGCCATTACTAATTTTTTGAATGCTTGAACTTTTTTAAATTACAGTAATAGTTAAAATCTGTCAGCCAGGAGGGGGAAAAAATCAATCTTATCTGTATGTCGTGTTTCTCTATCACTTTATGGCCTGTAAAAATGTTTGTAACTCTGCTTTAAAAAATATACACTTTGTAAATAAAAAAAAAAAAAGATTAGAAGCCCAGTGTGGGGAGTGCATGCTTGTAGCATACTCTTGGGAAGGTGAGACAAAAGAATTTGGAGTTCAAGGCCAGCCTGGGCTATGGCTTTTTTCAAATAAAAAAACGGGAGGGGACCTTAAATAAAAAATACACAAGAATATTAAAATCCCCTATTGATTACTGATAACATTTTTGTGGGATGTTTAAGTCTTAAGAGAATGAATTCCTTTTATAATAAAAAATAAGCTACTCAAAAATATGCATGTTAATATAGCTATATGAGAAAACTTACATAAAAGACACCATCAATAGTGGGTCTTAGGTAACAGAAATGGGATATTTCCTCATTCCTCTCTGTCATATTGTTTGGGATGCATTAAGATACTTTATGTATCTTTACAGAAGGGACTTTCTGACAATAAAAACATACGAATGCAGCAGTTATAATTCCAGGCAAAAATTGATGGACCATTTAGCTTAAGACATCAGAGGAAGCACAATAAAACATCAGAGTGCAAAGCAAAAAAAAAAATAAAATAAATAAAAAGTAAGTTTAAAAGCCCAAAATTGTGGAAATCAGCAAACAGAAGAAATCTGAGTAAGTACAGGCAGCCCAAAAATTGTTTAAAACAAACATAACACACTTCAGTTTGCTAAAGAAACAAAAATACAGAAAATAATGGATTTAAATCACAACTTCCGGGGAAGTAAGATGCATAGTTTATGTTTGTAGTGAGTTGGCCAATAATTATGGAAATACTAGAGAGCTGGCAAACAAAGTCCCTCCACAACTAAGCTGACAGTCTCTAAGTGGCAGGATCACAGCCTTTCATACACTTTACTGGTTCTCCCTCTTTTTTTTTTCATTAGGAATCCTGAAAGTTTAACAGTAAGTAGGTAGAAATCTCAAAGTTAGATATAAGTAAAAACCACAAGAACAAAATTCTTTTGTCTCTTAAGACTAGATGGTCTATTTTCTTCCTTTGACCTTTAATTAAAAACAAGCTGACTTTAATATCTTGTTTTACATTTTTGTTAAGTGCTGCTGATTTAACCAGGGGTTGTTTGCATGCTAAACAAATACTGTTCCAGAGCTATATCCATACTATTGCCTTTTAAAAATTTAAGTGAGGCAAAATATGGGCATGCCCTAAAAGGAATACCAAGATTCAGGGAGCCTGTTAATAGGCTTGAGGGGGCCCTGTAATTCTGGGCTAACTTAACTAATGGCCTAGGGATCACTAATAGTAAATTAAATTTCTATACCATCAGCTGCCCTGATGGATCTGATACCTCAAACAGGACAATAAACAAAGTGCCATCCAAACAAATAAAGGGGAAATAATAACTCTTTGAAACTTAAAGAATACCTATTGACTAAATAGAAAATTACTTACAGGGAGCCAGAGCAATGGCTCAGCAGTTTAAAGCATATACTGATCTTACAGAGTAGAGTTCAGTTCCCAGAACCCATACTGGGTGGCTCATAGCTGCTTACAACTCCAGCTTTAGCAGATCTGACAGCCTCTCCTGGTCTATGCAGGCACCTGCACTCATATGCACATACCTTCACATTAAAAAGGGGGGGGTATGATAGTGTTCACTTTTAATCCCTGAACTCTTGAGGAACCAAAAGGCACATGGATCTCTTCAATTCCATACCAACTAAGGCTGTATCCATAGTAAGATCCTGTATCAAAGGGGAAAAACCCATAGAAAACAACAAAAATATTTACAAAGTGCCTCGAATCTCTCACATTTACAGAATATATATTTTTAAGGATTCATTACCCTTATTAATGGATTCTGTAAATGAAGATTGCCAATTTTGATTCAGGTCATTCAGATGGGACTGCTCACTCCCATTTTTGAAAGAACAACCCGTGGTGAAGTGTTCTTTTGCATGTTAAGAAAATGCAGAGTATGCTACAGTCATTCACCATAAAAATGTAGAGAAAAAAACAAGTTAGAAAAAGTTTTCCTGTAAAAATCATATTTTTTTTTTTGCAAAGGAAAACCACTTTCATTAGGTGGAGACCCTGTGTATCTGGCTAAATGTGTCCTTACAAATGCCAGTGCTATGCATTTGCTTTGTGCCTGCTGAGGGCAGAACCCAGGCCTTTCAGGGTCAGGCAAGTGCTTTCTACTACTAAGCCACGCCCTCAGTTCAAAATACAATTTTCCATTCATATTTACCTTGAAATGCTCACTTGACAGTGTCACTTTGCAAGGTACCATAAACTTTCCTCTTTCATGAAGCTTAGGTAACAAGAAAGGCAAGAGGATACTGAAATACAGTGAGTATATCACTTTACAAAATGTAATTAAAGGCACAACCACCCACAGAATATGGCTAAGATAGCATTTCCCAAGCTGGTATTTCTGGAGAATGAGTAGTTGAGTTGCACATCATATTACTCTCTAGGAAAATAAGAACTGTCTCTTCTTGGGTGTTAATGATGCCTGCTAATATATCAAAGTACACATGAAACCTTAAAATCTAAAACATGAAATAACTACATAAAATTCTGTTCACATTCTAATAACTTCTTTAGTTCTATTAAAATGTATCTAATTTACATTGAAATTTTTTCTTCAAAAGATGGGATTCTCAAACGAAGGGGAAATCTATGATACATTCTGTTATTTATAAAAAGTATGGTATGCCAGTTTTCTGGTAAGACTTGCCACACTTTCTATTTGGCAGCTGAAAGTAGTGTACATAATACCCTTATTTTTTGCCTTAGCCTTTAAGTCAGAGAGGGGCAAAATGACTTATTCTCTGTTCCTTTCCTAGTATCACCTTCTTTCTCACATATTGTAATTAGCTTCCCAAAATGCTATGAAGTTAATTATTGGTTCATATGTCAAGAAGTCTTTGGCTACTTTCAAAATATTACTCTAAAATTGAAGATTCAATATAACAAGACTAAAAAGTTTGAAAACTTACAACATAGTAGAAGACAACTGAAAAACACACAAATCTATTAAAAATGGGCTAAATAAGTGCTGATTCAACTGATAAACACATAAACATATTAAAACATGCTAAATAAGTGTTATGATTCAGCCAATAAACACAAATATACTAAAAACAGGCTAAATAAATGCTATGGTTCAAATAAACAAAAGGATACGTGTCCCTCTAGATTGGTGGTCAGGGATAACTTCTCAGTGAAAATGACTTCTGAGCTCAAAGCCAGATGGAGGTGAGCCAGCTGACTTTTCTGAACACAGTTTTAGAGGGGAAAGAATCTTCCATTTCTCTCCAATAATGGGCTTCCTGGATTTGGCTGTGTGCTTTGCTCCACCACATTAAGCTTCATTACCACAAACATTTTTTCTAAGTCTGAATTTTCAATGTCTGGGAGGACTGCTTTTATTAAGTGAGCAGCTGAAGTTCTTCCATTTCTAACACGTTACTGTTGAAATTTGATGAAGTCTGCACTCTGCATGAACAGCTGCTATGTTACAATGATGCACTGCTAAGAGCTTCACAATGACATGCTAAGTTCAGATTCAAGAGTGACTCAGTGGCTCATATTCAACCCTATTTGGTTCTTAGAACTTTTAGCACCTCCAGAGTCCTCTCCCACCTTACTGCAGTCTACCATTCCAGTCAGAAGGAGATGTTAATCTTAAGAGATTTTGAAGAACACGTCTTTTCCATATTTTCCTTGCCCATAAACTTTGAATACATTCTTGACTTGAGATACAGGGTAGAGTTCAAAATCCTTCTAACTTGTCAGGCTGTTGGTCTCCTGCCACCATTTTTCAAGACTCTTGACTGTGTCCTTTCTGCTTTAAATACTGTAAAGGCGAAAGGTATTCTCCCTCAAGGTGGCTAAGATGTGAGACAGTGGCTCATTTCTGATTCTGGCCATTTCTTCCACAATATACAGACCCAAACCTGGGTGTGCATACTGGCAAAGGCTTTTGGGAACCCGGTGAGGTAGAAAGTAAGGAGCATCCGTTTCAACAAGGATTCTCTCCAGAGGAATCCTCTTTAGAGACTCGCGTGCCTGCCAGGCAGAAGTGTAAGAAAGAACCGCTGTGAAGCCTACAGACATGTTGGGAAAGTGTGCTAGCAGGGGCTCAATGAGTGAATAACTGCCAGTGAAGCAATGCCTGTGGATCTTGTAGTCATAGGGCACACATTTTTTCATGATGTCCATTAGGTCTTCATCAGCGTCTCGGCAGTGAATCACCAAAGGCTTTTTCATAGATACAGCTAACCGTAACTGTCTCTCAAATACCTTAGCCTGCTCTTGGACAGGTGTGGTGCACTTGTAAGAGTAATCCAAGCCCATTTCTCCAAAGGCCACAGCCCTGGGGTGGCGTAAGGCATATAAGATGTTTCTTTCTTGATAGTCATTATAGTAACGTGCAAAATGTGGGTGACAGCCAAAGGCCCCCCAAACCAGATCTTCACTTAATAGCTGTTTCCATAGGCCATCTCTTAGGGTACGAGGATCACAGAAATCAGTGATGCAGCCATGAAATTCCTTAGAAAAAGTGCAGTTATAAATTTTCCTGAACTGAGAAAAGCTTCCTTGGAAGGACAACTTGGAAAACAGCATGTCCAAGTGACAATGAGTATCAATGAAACCTTCCAATTGACTTGGATGCAAGCGACTCCTTGGCGGGAAATCAGATGCACATGCTCCATGAATACATGACAGCTCACCCTCTTGATAGGTGTTTTTTCCCCATGCTTCTGCCTCTCTGGAGGATAAAATTATACGGGAATTCCAGTATTCCTCATCATTTATTCCTTGCATACGACTGATCATCTCTTCAGAGGTCATTGTATAGTAAGAATAACCGGCTGGGATGTCCTGTGCCACTGTCCTATCAGTGGATGCATACGTGCTGCTGCTGCTGCTGCTGGGATACTCCACCTTTTCTTTTGAAACCTTGTTACGGATGGCCCAAGAGCTGGTATAGTCATTCCAACGGCTGTAGTATGAATTAGGCTGTAGGAGCTCTTTCTTATTCTGGTAGGGTCCTGGCTGTGAAATGGCTGAGAGGCTCGGTGAGAATGGCTCATCTTGAATGAATCTGGCTGTGGAGGTCTTAACATTAGACCTGCCACTTCCTGAAGAGCTAGACGCCTCAAACACTCCCCTTTCTTTAGGCTTTAGGAATGAAGAACAGGAGTTATCCTCACTCTGATATTCTGGGAGTAGAAATTTTTTTTCACAACTAAATATATTTCTGCCACCAAATAACTCATCATTAGGTGACTTATAACGATTCAGAAGCCACTTCCTCTCACCAAAGCTGCCTATCTTCGGAGGCTGAGCTGCAAAAGGAACATCTCTAGACCATCTTCTAGCCACCTTAGGATGCTCCATTCTGGCTTCTGAACATTTCCCTTGGGGCACAGTAAACTCTGTAGGGTCTTTAGGACACACTACTCTGGCCTTAGGAGCTTCCACTTGGGGATTGATGGGCTCAGCTCTGGGCTTTTGAAGGTCTGCTTTGGGCATGGAAAGCTGCCCGCCAGGTTCCATCCTGAGCTTTGAAGGCTCCCCTCTGGGCTTTGGAAGCTCCACTCCGGACTTTGGAGGCTCCACTCCGGGTTTTGGAGGCTCCACTCCGGGCTTTGGAGGCTCCATTCCGGGCTTTGGAGGCTCCACCGCAGGCTTTAGAGTCTCCCTTCCCCTTCCAGATATTAGAGTCTCCTTTCCAGGCTTTGAAGGCGGTCCAGGCTTAAACTCCACTCCAGCCTTCACATGAGTCCCTCCAGCCCTGGAGAGTTCCACTCCAGGCTTTGCTCCAGCTCCAGTTTTAAGTTGCTTGGCTCCTGCCTTAGGAAGCTCCACCCCAGGCTTAGGAGGGGCTCCTAGTCTGGATTTTGCACTAGCACCAGGCTCCACTTTTCCTTTTGGGGTGCTAACTTCCCCCTTTCCTTTTGTGGCACCAGCTTCCCCCTTTCCTTTTGGGGTACCAGGCTCCCCCTTTCCTTTTGGGGTACCAGACTGCCCCTTTTCTTTTGGGGTATCAGTATTCCTCTTCCTTGTGGGAGCACCAACATTTTCTTTCGTGACATCAGCCTCCTCTTTTTTTTTCGGGGCGCCAGCCTCTACCTTTTCTTTTGGGACACCAGTCTCCTCTTTTCCTTTTGGGGCAACAGCTTCCCTGCTTCCTTTCAGGGCACCAGCCTCCCCTTTTTCTTTCAGGGTATCAGTTGCCTCCTTTCCTTTTGGGGTACCAGTATTCCCGTTTCCTTTTGAGGCACCAGTCATCTCTTTTGCCCTTGGAGCCATCCCTTTTCCTTTTGGGGCAGTCCCTCTTTCTTTCTGTGTTGATCTCCCCAGGATACCCTGGATAGCTTTCTGGTAAATCACAGAAGAACCTTGTTCTTGAACTCTGCCCCTCCTTTTCTGGTTTTGTTTTGGCTCCTCAGTCTTATTTCGACCTTCGGCTTCTGCGGTAAATTCAGAGTTGCAGGAGCCATGTTTGTTACGACTGTAGGCGTCCTCCAAAGAAGACATCTTTATGAAACTAGATGGTGATAAGGGATTACAGAGGCAGCACTACTACCTGGAATTAAGAGGAGAAAATGTACTTTAAGATGAGCTACAGGAAAAGTTTCACAATAGAGTTTAGAAAGTCTTCCTTCTGGGCTTTTTTTTAGCCTTTGGGCCCTGTAGGGCCCCTAGCCGCACTTAATCACTTCACAAGTCCCCGAGGCAACTGAATTTGCTATGGGAGAGGTTCTTACCTTAGCACCACTCAAGCGGTAACAGAACTCACCGCCGCGGCTCCTTCTGCGATGCCTCAGGAACCTTTCGGCTCCTTCTGCGATGCCTCAGGAACCTTTCGGCTCCTTCTGCGATGCCTCAGGAACCTTTCTTCATATTTTAAGTTTCTTAGGAATTGCCAAAGACCTTCCACCTCACTTTCAAAGTGCTCTGGAAAAGTTAGCGACCAGGAGTCTCGAGAGGCATGACACAGCGACTGACCGCCACAACGAGCTTCCTAGAATGGCGAGCGGTTTCACTTTTAGCCCCTGTTTCCTGTTTGCTGACGTACTTCCGGCTCATCAAGAATGTACCGTTTGGCTTGGGGTTCCGGGCCCCTCTTCCTGACTAAGGAGGCCTGGCCTCTCAGGGCTGTTTCCTGTTTGCTGACGTACTTCCGGCTCATCAAAAATGTAACATTTGTCTTGGGGTTCTGGGCCCCGCCTCCTAAGGAGTCTTGACCTCTGGCCCAGCCTCCAGCGGCTTCCTCTTATTCATAGTAGACAGACTAGAAGCCTCGAGCACCTTCCTCAGCCCTATCCCTTCCTGAACACATTTCTGTTACCACAGTTAACCATCATTCTTGTGGATAGATATACGGTCCTAGCTAGACCTCCAGTGGTAAGCTGGAGCCATTACTGACACCATTTTGTATGTATTTGGGTCAGTTACCTTACCATTCTCTACTATTCTCTCTCCCAATAGTACAGTTGTGGCTTTGAAAGCATAGTTTACATCTATGATCTACCCCTTTTCTCTTCCTCTATCTCTTAGACCTATGTAACCCCTTTCCCTTACCTCCTTTGTCTCCTTCCCCACTCTTTAATACCACCCTCCTCACCCATTCTATACTCACCCCTGTATATATGTATGTGTGTATAAACATATAAGCATATATATAGACACACACGTTTTCCAAGACAGGGTTTCTCAGTGTAGCCCTGGCTGTCCTGGAACCTCTCTTGTAGACCAGGCTGGCTGTAAACTCACAGAGATCTGCCTGCCTCTGCCTCCTGAGTGCTGGGATTAAAGGTGGGCACCACTGCTACCCAGCTGTGTTTTCTTTTATGAAATCCTGGAATGATATATCCCTGTTATAATTTTTGAAAACAGCAGAAGAGGGGGAGTTATCATGTGACAGGGCCCACATGGAGGGTATTTTTATTGGGGGACAGAATGAGAAAGGGGAGAGAAAAGGGGGAGACCAGCCTCTGGAGAAAGGGAGGGAGGAAGAAAAGAAAGAGAGGCAAAGAAGAGAGAGTGAGGCAGAGAGAAAAAGATAGACAGACTGAGAGGTAGAGAGAGTGCCAAGGAGGCAGAGAGAGAGAGAGAGACAGAAAGACAGACAGAGAGAAAGGGAGAAAGGGAGAAAGGGAGAGAGGAGATAGGTGGGTCCTGCCTTTTAAAGGAGGTGTAGTGCTTGTGCACAGAGACCAAGTAGTCAGGACCCTGAACAGGCCAGAATACTGCCTGAGTACTGGCAAGCACATGGGTATATCCTGCCAATATCCCAAGAGCCACTCCAGGTACATAAATGCTAACTCCCTATCATTTATGCATTGGTCAAACCAGCCTCCTCACCTTTAAAAATTGCACGACTTGTTCTGAGAGATTAACCTTTTGCTTTAGTCCTACCATTATACATCCTATTCTCTTATGGATGAACAAACTTCTACTATTTTGTGTCAGTGCCACACTAGACAATAACCTTTGATAATGTTTGAAGTATAAAATAGGAATAAAAATGAATGTTAAAATTCATTGAACTATGCAGTTAAAAGTGTTATGCCTGAGTCATGAGACTTCTTACCCCCCGTAAGACCACCAAAGCCAACTTCTGATGCAATTACACAAGGTTTCTTTATTGTTCTACAGGCTTGCAAGCAGGGACTTTGTCCCATGCACTGCACCAATGGAGCAGGTCGGGGAGAAAGTCTCAGAGCTCACAGTGCAGAGGATCTTTAAAGGGAAAACAGAAAGCAGGGAGTTACATGCCTTGGTGTTACTGGATTGGGCAGGGGGATAGTTGGCTCTAAATCAAGAGGAGATTTTTGTAAGTTTCCACAAAACTACCCTATAACCGTAAAAAAAAAAAACAAAACAAAACAAACAAACAAAAAACAAACTTGTTTGTCTAGCTTCTGATTGGCTGTCCTCAAGTGTTGACTGAGGTTTCTATCCCGCCAGGTCCCACAGCCATTTAGTCCCAAAGAAACACACAGAGGTCTACATAAGTCATAAACTGGTTGGCCCATTAGCTCAGGCTTTTTATTAACTAATTTCTACACTTAACCCATAATTCTTGTCTGTGTTAGCCATGTGGCTTGGTATTGGTACATTTATCAGTGAGGCGTTCTCATTTTGTTTCCTCTATGTCTGGGTGATGGCTACAGACTGAGCTTTCCTCTTCCCAGAATTCTCCTGTTCTTGTTTCCCCACCTCTATTTCCTTCCTGGTCACTCCACCTATACTTCCTGCCTGACTACTGGCCAATCAGCATTATATATATATATATATATATATATATATATATATATATATATATATATATATATACACACACACACACACACACACACACGTGACAAATCTTTACAAAGTACAAGACTATTGTCCCACAGCACTCAAGTCTCTGGGCAACCAGGCAGTTTTTGAGCCAGTCATGGATTTTCTCTGAATTCACAGGTACATGGGGGTAAAGTGCCTAGGTTGGGGTGCCTGCTAGGTTAGACTCTCACAAAGATTGGTGGGGCCTGGGTTAAAAATGCCTTTAGTTTTGTCTCTTCATTGCCCCTTTTTCTTAGATACTTGTGTGTTGGAGGGAGCTGCTTGTTCATTCCGGCCTCCCAGAACTGAAATAACCACACAGATACTGTATTAATTAAATCACTGCTTAGCCCATTAACTCTAACTTCTTATTGGCCAACTCTTACGTCTTAATTTAACCCATTTCTATTAATCTGTACATTACTATGAGGTCATGGCCTACCAGCAAAGACTCAGCATGTCTATCTCCTGTGGCAGCTCCATGGAGTCTCCCTAACTCCACCTTTCTTCCTCCCAGCATTCAGTTCTGTCTTCCCCACGTACCTAAATTCTGTCCTATCAACAGGCTAAGACAGTTTTTTTTTATTCATTAATGCTAATTACAGCACACAGAGGGGACTCATATCACCTGGGGGCCCAATCTTAGGTCCCAAATGCTGGACCATTGTTTGACCCTATCATAGTGGGAAACCCACATGGGCAGTATATCTTCCAGCAATTTCTTGACCACCATCTGGGAAGTTTCATGTCTGGTAGGGAGTGCCTTAGTTCATTTAGAGAAGGTATCTATAAAGACTAGAAGGTTCCTATAGCCAAATTTACCAGGTTTGACTTCCATGAAGTCAGCTTCCCAATACATACCTGGTTTGTTTTCTCAGAGCCGAGTTCTGGGCTTTTGGGGGTTGGAGATGGCATTGGCCACTTGGCAGGCCTGACAGCTGTTGACCAGGTCCTCTGTATCTGGTTTTTATTTTCTATTTTTACTTCTGAATGTTTCAGCAAGTCCTGCATCTGATGAGTCCCCATGTGGGGAGTGCGGTGGATTTAGTGCAGAATTTGAAGACCCAACAGCTTGGGCAGTGTGACTTTGCTATCAGCAAAATCTCCACTATCCTCCAAGGTGTTGTGTCATTGGTTTTCATCCATATAAGATCCTCCTGAGTGAATTTAGGTTGTCCAACAATGCCGGGGGCCCAGGGTCCACCAAGTCATGGGCCAAAGTGGAGGTCATTGCCACTTTCCTGGATGTTTAATCAGCCAAATGTTTCCTTTTTGTATTGGGCATTTGACACCTTCAAATTTTCAAGGGCCATGTACCAATGCTGGTCAGGGAGCAGTGTACTGATCAAGGTGTAAGGGTTTGGTACTGTGGGGTGGATATCCACTATCTCCTTGTTTACCTCTCTCAGGTCCTGCACTGGCCAGTAATCATTGGAGTAAGGCTTTTTTCCCCCAACAGCAGGGGGGTTGTTTTAGGCTGGCTGAATGGGTCTCAGAATTTCACGTTCTAGCAGTTGCCTTACATGTGGAGTAATTTCCCTCCTTGCTTTGAGGGGCATGGGAAATTGGCTGACTCTTACAGGATCTGCTCCTGACTTGATCTCTACATCAACAGGAAGCTGGTGGGATGTCAACCCTATGCTTTCCATATCTGCCCATGGTGAGGGAAACTTTTGAAGCCAATCCTGCATGGAGGAATCAGTTTCTGGTGGAGCCTGTATTCCTCAGTCAAGATACTGGTGACCAGAATTTGGACTGGCACCCCATTATGATGGAGTAGCTTAGCCTGTCACTATAGAATTGTATTTGTGCTTTCATCTTTGTAAGCAAGTCTTGGCCCAAGAGGGGATATGGGTATTCTAGTATCACCAGGAAAGAATGGGTTACCTGTCCCATTCCTAAATCCACTCTTCTTTGGGTAGTCCATGAGTAGTGTTTAGTTCCAGTGGCTCCCTGTATCCAGATCTTTTTATTAGATATAGCCAGCCCCCTCTGGTTTTAAAAACACTGAGTTTTATGCTCTGGTATCTACCATAAAGTCAACTTTCTTCCCCTCCACCTTTAGGGTTACCCTGGGTTTGGGGAGGAGGGTTGAAGCCCGACTCCCCTAATTAATGTCCACATCGAACTCCAGGACTTTGGTCTTTTGCTGCTTCTTTGAACGTTCTCTTGCCCAGTGTCCTTTCTCCTTTCAGTATAAACACTGATTTCTCCCTAGTATTCTCAGGTTTTTCTGACCTTTGTTCTTGCCCTCTATAGCCAGAAGCTGCTTGTTGTATTCCCTGGCATGGGCCATCATCTAACTCTCTTGATATGGCCAAAATCTTGGCCAATTCCCAGTGGTGGCATTCTTCTAACACTTGGGCAACACTTGTCTTTTTTCATTTTTTGAGTTCTTTTTCCTCTGTACTTTCCCTAGTGTTAAAAATTCTCTCTGCCTCCATTATCAAATCTCTGATATTTCTTTCCCCTAGTCTATCTAGTTTTTGGAGCTTTTTCTTTATATCTGGAGCTGCCTGGTTCATAAAAGCAAAAATCAAGGATATTTCTGTCTCTGGAGTCTCCAGGTCCTAGGGAGTGTAGCACCTGAATGCGCTCTGCAAGCATTCCAGGAAAGCTGTGGGGCTCTCCTCAGGTCCTTGTCTCACATCATAAGCCTTACTTATATTAGTTGGCCACCCGGCCCCTGCCTTGCGACTCACCAACAGAGTCTGGTCATAGACTTTGAGCCTTTCCTTACCTTCTGCTGAGTTAGGATCCCATTCTGGCCAGACAGTGGGGGACTCTATTATCTATGAGGGTAAATTCACAGTGAACTCCCCAGTGGGTCCAGGGACAACTTGGTGGGCTACTCTGATGATCCTGTTTCTCTATTCAGTCATCAACAGAACTTGCAACAGCTGCTGGCAATCATCTCAGGTGGGCAGGTGGGTAAAGAGGACAGTTTCTAAGAGGTTAGTGAGGTCACGTGGATTCTCAGAGAAGGGAGCATTTTGGGAATGCCAACTGTACAAATCACTAGTGGTGAAAGACCAGTAATGATACTGTTGGTTCCCAATCCTCATTTGGCGGCCCAGTTGGCCTCAGTGGTAGGACCGCACAGCCCTGAGCTTGGGGAGTTCTCCCCGCCCTCCGCTTATTGCGGGTAGCCTGGGCTGGCCCTCCACTTGCTGCCTGATTCTCTAATGGAGCTTCTCCAGCAGTGTCCTTGGCAGGTTGGAGGGGGGCAGAGGAAGTGTATAGGGTGGAGGAAAGATATCCTCCTCATCCAATCCCTTTGTAGGATTGGGGCAGAGACAAGCCCCCCCCCCGGGTTTTTGCTCAGCAGTCAATACCTTAACCTGTTGAGGAAAAAATGTTTTACCCCACTGAAGGGTTTTCTATTAGTCCCCACCAGGTGACTATATAGGTAATCTGATCTCGGTAACATTTTCCACTGCACTTATAAGCCTGGCATTGTTTTCTTTTTGCAGTCACCTTACCATCACCCCAACATGCAAGGCAAAGCGCTAAGGGAGGAGAGGGAGTCTGTCCCATGTTAGCAGTGTCAGGTCCATTGTCAAAACAGTGAACAAAGATACAAAGAACAAGACAAACACAAGGACCCAAGGAGAGGAAAAATACTTTGCAAACAGAGTCAGAGGTCTGTGGTCTTGATGAGCCCTGGACTCCAGACTCTAAAATACCAAAGTCCATGTACTTTGGGGGCACTCTGTCCCCAGCAGGGTTGCTTGGTCCCTGCTCCTGTCAGGACCTGGGATGTCTTACCTTGTCCGAGCCGTCCAGTGTGCTGTTTGAGAAAAACAAGAAAAACTGGATCTTTGGAGGATTCCATATCTCTGAAGCAATCAGAAATGTAGAAGAAACTGAAAGGAGAGAGAGAGAGAGAGAGAGAGAGAGAGAGAGAGAGAGAGAGAGAGAAATGGGAACTCACCAGTCTGTCTGAAACTTTTGGGGCAGGGGTCTGGGGGTCATGGGGAATTCAGAAATATAAACATTAAATTTTTTTTCCTCCCAAATCAATTTTTCCTCATATACCTATCTTCTAGAGATGATTTCATATTCTGTAATCTCTGTGGTCAGGCAGGTAACTTCATGTGGTAAATACTACATGGAGGCATGTGGTAAACTGAATATCACACATTCTACCAAATGACATCTCACATTCTGCTTTCAAGAAAATTGCATTTTAAAAAGGGAGAAATAGCAAAATTGCTGAGTGGGTGGAAGCATTTGCTATCACACCTGCAGACCTAAGTTTGATCCCCAGGACCCACATGGTATAAGACAAGAACTGGTTCTTTCAAGATGTATTTTGACCCCATGGTATGTATGTTCATGCATACACATGTACACACACACAATAGAAAATTTCAAGGAATTATATTCTCTGGATTTAATCTAGTCTCTTCTCTGTTTAACTTGCAAATTATGATAAATCTTGTATCATCATCCCCACTATATTTTATCTGAGACAGGCTCTCATTTTGTAGCTTAGGTTTACATGGAACTCACTATTGCTATGAACTGGTGGCAATTCTTTTGCTTAGCCTCCCAAGTACCAGGATTATAGGCATTAGTAACTGGACCAGATTCACAGTTATGTTTCTATAAATTTTCATTTTTAACAGGTTTTAAATCCCTTTTCCTGAATTCACTGGTAGATGGAGTTCATTTGTCTTTGAAATAACTTATTTTTCTATTTACTTCTTTAGTCTAGATGGAGTGTGAGTGTGGTACACGTGCAATGGCACTTATTTAGAGATAAGAGGACAATTTTGGAGTGTGTTCTCTGCTTCTATTTTATTTTTGAGGAAAAGACTCTTGTTTTTCTCACTACCGTTTCTGCTTCCTGTTTGGTCATGGGTGTTATAATTACAAACCTGAGCCACTGCATCTGGCTTTTTTTTTTCTTTTTACCATGGGTTCCAGTGTAAAAGGAGGCAGAACTTTCCTGTCCCAATTGCCCAGTTCCAAATAATCACACAAGAGCTTATATTAATTACAAAATGCTCAGCCTGTAGCTCAGGCTTATCACTAATTAGATCTTACAACTTATATTAACCTATTTTAATTAATCTACAGTTTGCCACATGGCTTGTGGCCACTTGTCCTCTAGCATGTCTCATTTCTCTGGCAGCTGCCTTGCATCTCCCCTGAGTCTGCTCTTCTTCCTCTCTATATTTTCAGTTTTGCTTTCCTTCCTGCCTTATTCTGCCTTACTATTGGCCAAAATAAGCTTTATTATAAACCAATGAGAGTAATATATATTCACAGCATACAGAAGGATTATCACACAGCATTCTAGGAATTGAACTCAGATCCTCAGGCTTGTGGACAAGTACTTTGATCTGCTGAACCTCACTGGCTTTGATATCACTTTTTATCTTTTAGGTGTCTTTTCACTCACCTTATACTTGAACAATAATTGACCACCAAGGCCAGCCCCTTCTTTGGTTTTTATAATTAAAATTGAAAATGTTAATTGTATATATGATTTAATGCTGTGATTATTGAAAATGGACAAAATGCACATCAGTTTATTCAGTAGGAGCATTCAGTTACCCTTATTTAAATACAGAGTTGTAGGCTGGAGAGGTGACTCAGTGGTTAAAAGCACTTACTGTTCTTGCAAAAGATCTTGGTTTAGTTCCCAGTACTGACATGGTGGTTCACAAACACCTGTTATTCCAGTTTCTGGGGATCCAATGCACTTTTCTGACCTTGGTAGGCTAATATGCATATGGTGCACATACATATCTTCAGGTACATACTAATAAAGTATATATATGTATATAATGTTATATATATTCATACTCTTACTAAAACAATAAAAGAAAACATAATGTTAAATCATATCTATCAGAAGCACACACTTAACTTAAAGAAGAAACACTGGGCATACAAACACAAATGTGGGCACACTCAGATTTTGAATCTCCAGCACCCACATTAAAAGCTGAGTGTGGCCACACTTGTGACCGTTACCTCAGTGCTTATTGGAGGTGGAGACAGGAGAATCACTGAGGCTTATTGGCTGTCAGCCTAATTCCAGGTTCAGTGCCAGACTTTCAAGGGAAGATGGTAGAGAATGATAAAGCAGGACATCAGATGTCATTCTCTGTCCTCGAGAATATAGTCAAGTGCGGTTGCACACGTGTGCATATATACTACATAAACAACAAGGCCAATTAAATGCAAGAGACAAAGGAAATATTTAAAGGGAACTTTCAATGAGTCTGGCTCACATTAAGCTTAAAATCATAGAAATATTGTTCCACCAATTGTTCTCAATTTCTGTCTCCTTCTATATGAGCAGCTCATCCTGTTGAGAGTCATTTGAAAGGTTAAAGACATATGCAATTCATGCCACATGGCACAAAAGAGTAACTATTAAAGTGGTTTTCCAGAAGAAGCACTTACTTAAATATGTGTTGGGGTGGGAAGGATTTATTTTTCTTGTTGGGAAATGGTTTTCCAAAGTGGTTAAGGAATTTTTCTAGAATATTTTTTGTCAGGTTCCAAAGAAACTCAGGGGAAATGCCTAACTGTAGTGCCTAATAGCATACAAAATGCATGCTGGCCAAAGACTTTCTCAACATCACACACACCTCTTACAGAGTACTGGCTCCTCTCATCGCATCTCACTGCTGCCCCCCATCTCCAGGCCCTGAGCTTTGCTTCCCTTCCCCCACCTTCTGATTCCTATTTAACTGCCATTACAGCCACAAGATCTCTCTGTCCTCCAGTTTCTTTTGGCCCTCTGTCCTCTCTCTCCTTTTGCTCTCTCACTCCCCCATCTTTCTCCTCTCATGGCCTGGTTCAGTCTACTGGCCATGTCTACTGTACTACTTTCTCTTCCTGCTGTGGACTTTTCCAGAGGCCTCTGGCTGTACTCTTTCTCTCTCATTATCTACAATAAAAACCTTTTCCTCAGCCGTACCTTGAATACCGATCATGTCCTCATTTTTTTTTTCTTTTTTACTGTTTTTGGTTTTACCTTAACCACTTTAGAATCCACTCCTTTCTCCACCTACATTGCCAGGTCAGAGCTAGATTATTTAGTTTCCTGAAGAAATAGCAGGTAGAGTATCCATGCTTTTAGAAGGCTTCCAGGCCTACATTTTTGAGCTATGTGAAGGAAAGCAATCAGTACAACTGAGGATAATTTTACCCCTGTAACCAAGGTAGCTTTGTGCTATTTTTTATGGGAAAATAAATGCATTTTTGTTCATCGTTGAAAGAAAAAGTATTTTGTGCCTCTGACACACATTTTGAGTCCCTTTTTGAGATTCCAAAGTTAAGCCAAAGTTTACTTATTGTAGAACTGAAAGTTAGACTTATTACTTTATTATAGTTCCTTTGTTGTAACCGGAAGGTGGTAAAAGTCAAATTATCTTCATATACTATTACCTAGATTATAGATCTCTTCTCTTAGCTGATATATAGAATGTCTTGGGAAAACCCAACTCTTTTCTTTAACAAAGATTGTACAGGGCATAGATTTATTGATTTTAAGTTTGCTGATATTTTTCACAGTTTCTAATTATGATTCCAACAGGTATTATCTTTTGATGCCTATTTGGAAGATGAAGTGCCTGATAAAAGGCAAGAAAAGTATAGAATAAGATACTTTAAAATCTATTTCTACCTTGAAGATGACACCATTCAAGTAAATGAACCAGAAGTGATAAATAGCGGACTGCTTCAAGGTATTTATTCAAAACAACATTATGGCTCTTTTGCTTCTAACTCATGCCTTTATATATTGTTTGTCTTTAGCTTTTTGAAAGGCCCCATACTAATACTTGGGCATCTTAGTTATGCAAAGCCATGAATATTAACATGACATTAGCCTGTAGTTTGTGATAGTGACTTAGCTTATTTCATACTTATAACTCAATGTAGGCCATTTTTTCTCCTCTGCCTATAGTCTCTAATATAGCAAACTCTCATGTGTTTTTGACCATGTCTTCAAATCTTTTGGTTTCTTTGGCACTAGTGCATCACTTCACTACATTATCCAGGATGCTATTGCTTCTTTTTTTATTGGGAGAAAAGGAAGTGTTTCTTCCTTGCAAATTTCAGGGTGCTATTATTTATTTTTCTTGAATTTTCTGCCTGTTGTTTGTGTCATTCTAGCTTTTCTTATCTACTGATAACTAACACTATTTATGGTAATTATCATGACCTTGATATTTGTTTTATTGTGGTTGTTAGTTTTAACATTGCTGTGACAAATTTCTGATAAAAAAAAAAAACCTTAAAGGAGGAGCTATCTATTTTGCTCATTGTTTCAGCTCATCATTGAGGGGTACGGAGCACAGTGGAGCAGCTGACATTATGATGATCAGCAAGCAGAGTAGAAAGTATCAGAGGCCAGGACAAGATAAAACTGTCAATAATATGTCAGTGATCTACTTGCTTCAATTAGAACCCACTTGCTACAGTTATTATTCCTTTAAAAACGCGGCGGGGCGGGCGCGGGCATGTGGACGAACACAGGATAGACGGGACACGCGCAAAGGAAAGACAAGACACGCGGTTCCCACGTGGGTGTGTTTAATGGGGAGAGGGGAACACGATAAGGGCGGGACGTGCAGACACACAAGGGTAAAGGGAAAAGGACCAAGGGAGCAAGAGAGCGAAACCTCGTGGAGCGCTCGCTTTTAACTGGGGGCGCAAGGTTATCTGGGAGTAATGGTCTTCACCTGGGCGCAGCCAGTGCACACGCAGGTGATCCAGGAGAAGTCTGGGAGCTGTAGTTTCCAAGGAATAACAACAGTTCTACACCCTTCAAAATGATCTATTCAAGTTTTGAATCCAGTAATGTATTAATTCTTTCATTATAGTCTCAGTTATCCTCTTTGTTAGATCAGCACTGTCCTAATGTAATCATTCTGGAAATGCCCTCACAGTTGTAACCATGGTATGTTTTTCTAGTTTCCTCGTGTTTCTGAGTCCAATCAAATCAACAAGATTAACTACCATAGTATCTCAACAGAACCCTGTTCCTTCACTCCATACATGCCTGTAGTCTTTATCTGTATTCCACTTCTGTTATAAATGAGAGTTAACCTTGTAGCCACAGAGAAGCTGATACTAGAGATCAAAGGAGGTGACATTTCATTTTGTGCTGTGCTTCTTATTCTGGAGTGAGACTGAAATCTGGATGCCATCAAGGGATAGCAATCATGATGGGGACAGGACTGACAATGTTTCATGTGTAAGATAGAGCAGTATAAAGGATGCCTGTAATAGGAAGACTCAAGTGTCCTTGATAAGTGTCTTTGATATCTAACTGAATGCATCTAGATGTTGCTTTTCACTAATAGTACAGTAGGAATATAGAAGGGGATTTGAGTGTTTGGTGTTGGTGTAAATGACTTTCTAGAGTCCCTTATTCTCTAAGGAGCCATGATTTTCAACTGCAATAATGTGTGTGTGTGTGTGTGTGTGTGTGTGTGTGTGTGTGTTGTTTTTTTGGAGTATTGTCACCAGAAATATTTCAGACTTTGAAACTTTCCTCTCTGACTATAATGTATCATTTTCTTTTCCCTACTTCTTCACATTTACCCTACTATCCTGTTCTTGATTTTCAGCAAAACACATACCCATGTCTATTCTCTTTGTTGTTATTCAAACTTATGCTGTTCTCATTGTTTGATTATAGGAATGGGACAGTCGCCTACCATGGACTCCTTGTCTACAATTTCAATTTCATTCATGATGTGTTCTTTTTGTGGCAGCTTAGAGAATACCTTGGAGTAGTGCTGGACTCCAAGAAGTGTGTAGACAGACTTTCCCATAGACCAACAAAGAGAAGGCTCATGGACCAAATTCAAATGAGTGAATCATATAATACATTAATTTAAAATGTGTAGTGAGGGCTGGGAATGTAGGTTAGTTATAAAGCCATTGCCCAGCACATGCAAGGCCCTGAGTTCTAGCTCCAGCACTGCAAAATCAAACCAACTAGCCAGCCATCCAGACATTGGGGAAAATACAGTGAGTAATAGGGGGAAAGACACGTTGAACCCAGTCTAAATTGAAGGCAAGAACACTCGACCTGAGTCCTGAGATAGACAGCACCTCCATACCCCACTTTATAAGCTTTGCTAGAAGGCAGTGTGCCTAGAGAGCAATATTGAGGGTAAAACAAGGAGAATTACAGACAGGAGAAGATTGGGCCAAAGGTTCACACTTACACAGATTGATGAGTGTGGAGATGAAGATGCTCGGCCACAGCTGGAGCTCACCAGCAGTCCTATTGAATAGTAATAGGTTTTGTTTGTGTTTCTTGGGCAGGGTGCACTTGGGGCCACAATTGATGTCACCAACGAATGAGTGATCGAATTAAAGCCTTATGAATATTTAGTACTCATGAATATTTACTGATGTATATATTTAGTGTACATGAATATTTAGAGCCCAGGTGCCACATATATTTAATATTTACTGAAAGTTTGTTGTTTTAGTCTTTTCATTCTTCCTTTCTATATTTAACACATACATTTTGTACTTACTACTTTCTTATTGCTATGTCTTATAATTTCTGCCCATGTTGAATAAGATTTTTGCTTACTTGATACTTATTTATGCCTAGTGCCTGCATAGTGATTCATCATGATGAATTTAAAGAGGAAATTGGGGTGCAATCAAGGACTTATGAAAAAGATCAAGGAATTTTTTTCTTCCTGATTGTGTAGCTTTATTGTGTCTGGTATATGGGATGATGAATTTGGAGCCAGTTGGCACTGCCAAAAAGTATTTGTTAAATACCTATCTTTGAAAGCCCAAGACCAGAGGCTAGAACAAGATGAAGTCTGTTGCTGTGATGCATTGGGAGGCATTACGCCTTCAAAGGACTGTTGAGACATCTATATGATGATACTCACCAGGCAGTTAGAACCTTGTAGGGAAAAACAAAACCAAGACTAGAAACCTGGACTGGGAATCAGGCACCCAGATTATAACCAGAATCAGTCTGTTTCCTTTTGTGAGGGTGAGCAGCCCCATTACTCTGCATCTCAGCTCCTATTCTATCTGTTCTCTGGCCAATATCAATGATTGTCCAGTAAATCTTTTAAGAAATATAAAGATACATTAAAAATAAAAAGGGTCAGGCAGTGGCAGTACAGGCCTTTAGTCCTATCACCCAGGATGCAGAGGCAGGTGGGTCTCTGTGAGTTTGAGGCCAACCTAGTCTACAGAGTTAGTTTTAGGACAGCCAGAGTTGTTACATAGAGAAATCCTGCCTCAAAATAAATAAATAAATAAATAAATAGAAGTTTTGAAAAAGGTTTTCACAGACTTTAAGGGTAAAAATGTGACATTTTCTTTTGTGAAGGGAAAGCAGTTTTAGACACTTGGGGAGAATTATTTTCACATGTAAAGATTTTTTTTTTAAATCAGCAAGGTCAGGTATAGTGATGTATATTTTTAATTCTAGCCCTCAGAAGACAGAGGTAGGAGGATCTCTGTGAGTTTAAAGCCGGCCTGGTCTATGTAGTTAGCCATAGGACAACCAGGACTCTGTTGAGAGACTTTGTCTCAAATAAACAAACAAGCAAGCAAATAAAAAACAAACAATAACAACAAAACAATCTGCAAATATATATTAGGAATGTTTGAAATATTGAACATAAAGGGAAAGTTACAACTTTTCATTTTTGTGATCATGTGTTACTTTAGTATATTCAGTTAGTATGTGGACAGTATTGCTTTAGCAAAAAAATACATTTGAAACCTTTAGTAAATAAATAAATAGAAGATGAAAAAAAGATTTATTTTTATTTGTATGAGTGTTTGCCTGTGTACTACATGTATGTTTGGAGCTGTATAGCCCAAAGAAGGCATTGGATACTCTGGAATTGGAATTACAGATAGATGTGAGTTGCCATGTGGGAGCTGTGAAGTGAATTTGTGTTCTCTACAATAGCACAAAGTGCTCTTAACCACTGAGCTATCTCTGGCTCCTAAAATATTCTTTCTTCTAGGCTTTTCCTTACTCTTGTATTCCCTAACCAAGCTTTGTTTACTTTTAGATTACCTTTCCTACTGTTATATCCAGCTTGTACAAATGGGGGACTAGAGGTTCCAAGATACCCCAAACTTCATTATTTGCTTGAATTGTTTGATTTTTATTATTACTTGTGCATGTGTGCAGGCATGTTTGTTTGTGGAGGGAGGCCACAGATCAACTTCAGATTCTTTTTTCAACACTTCCTCATTTTTATTATCTTTTTTGAAACAGAGTCTAATTATGTATCTGTAGGTATGGACTGGAAGTTGGTATATAGATCAGGGTGGTCTTGAACTTATGAATGTCCACTTGCCTCTGCTTCCTGAGCTTTGGGTTTAAAGATGTATGACACCATGATTGTATGCTTTTTTTTTTTTTTTTGATACAGGATCTCTCATTGAAACTGGAACTCACTTATTCATCTTGGTTATCTGGCCAGCAAGCACCAAGGATCTTTCTGTCATCACCTCTATAGCTCTGGAGTCTAGACATGTGCTACCATGCCCAGTTTTCTTTTCTTTTGGTTTGTTTTGATTATGGTTGCTAAGGATTGGAGCCTGGGTCCTCAGCTTGCATGACAAGATTTTTACCTACTGAGCCATCTCTCTACCCTGTTATTAGTTTTAGATGAAAATTTAATATTCTTGAACTTTAGTGGCCCTTGTCTAGTATGCTTTTATTTCATGAACATGTCCACAAATTGTCAAATGCAACCTCTACAAGGATTTTAGAAAAATATATTTTTCTTAATTTCAAAACTCACAAAAGTAGTTTTCATGACGAGTTATAATGATTCACTTGAAAATTATTTTTATGTGAGGAGGAAGGAGCCTTTCTTGTTTATAAAAACACGGGGAAAGAAACCCTGAGCAAAAGACTATTTTAATGTCTCTGAAAAAAATAAGAATTTCTGATTGGCTTATCGAGCATGCACAGACCCCTGAGCTTGAGCCTTGGCATCAAATGGACTGCGTGTTGTCTGTAATCACAATACTAGAGAGGTAAAAGCTGAAGTGGCTAAGACATTTTGTTGGCAAAGATGCAGCTCAGAGGTTGTGGACAGCATACACAGTAATACACATTGAGTTAGTCAACAGAGTGGAGAAACCTGGTGGACTGTAACAAATCCTGTCGAAAGCAAGCACAAATAACCACTCTGCCATCAGGTTCTGTTTATAGAGAGACCCATTTCTCTTGAAATATTTATTATGATTGCCATTAAGGAAGGTCTGCTCAGATAGTCAATAATTTGAAAACTCATTTACACGACTTCTTCGGGCTTTCTTAAGTAATCTAGGAAAAGAAGGTGGACTTGATAAGCTAATAGTTTAGAACAGCTAGTCTTTGTGTCTTCAGTTGCCTGCTACTGCCTCTCAGGCACTTGTGGGGCCTAGGGAAGAAGAGGCTTGGGGTCAAAATTAGGTATTATGCATTTGATTGTGTTCCTGTTTGCTCTAAATTGTTTTGATATCTTTCTGATTTACTGAGAGGCCAGATGCACTTATTCCATGTGGACCTTATAGTTCAGCAATCAGTGCAACAGGATAAATTATAATGCCCCATTTTAGTTGCTTCTACTATTTTTTTTATAGAGTGCAAGGTACTTGGGATAAGCTGGAGACAAAAAGAGGCATCCATTAGGGTTATTCAAAAAGATGTAATCAGTTTGCCTGCAGCTTCTATTCAGAATAATGTATTGTAATATATGAGCTCTTGTTGGCAAAGAGATTTGTGTGTGTTATGAGTCAAATAATTCATTGTCACAGTTTAAAACTTGCTTGAATTTCTTGTCAAGACATAGCTCTCTTTGGGGTTATATATGTTATGTTTATAGAATTCGTTGCCTCTGTGCTGGAATGTAGTTAAAACAATTTTACATCAGGCCAAGAATGTCAGGTAAACTCAAAAACTTAATTCTACTCATCCGACAGAAAAATTGTCAGTCCAGTACCATCATGTCCAAACTAATCTGTGCTAAAGAAAAAGATAATGATTAGAAACAGCATGATTCTGGCATGTTCCAGACCAGTCAGTCTCAGTTAGGGACTCGTATGTTTTGATACTGCAGACCTTCAGTTAACAACTGGCTTGTATGTGGCTGTTAGTACAGCCTTGATTAAGAACAATGATCCATATTAATTGCTTCTTTTGGTTCCTCAACTGGGTAGTATTGTTATACTTTTTAAAAATAGTAATTTACTTGAATGAAGCAAATGTGTTTGCAAACTAAATTCCTCATTTGTATGCCATGCATTTGTATCAGCTACATTCTATATCTAAGCATTTTATCCCATAAAGTAGAGGGGGCAGCAGTAAGGTTACCAGATGAAATGTGATCTGAGCAGTTAAGTTTGAATTTCAGGTAAGAAATGAAATTTTTAGTATAACTACATCCCAAATACTACATGGGATATACTTACACTAAAAAATTACTCATTGTTTTCTGCAATTCATATTTAATTGGGCATCTTGTATTTCATTTTGCTAAGTTTGATACCTTAGGAGGGTACACATTGTGGCAGAAATTAGAAATGAATGGAACAATCTAGAATTTAAAACGGCATAGGCAGTAAAGTGCTTTTTCACAAGCACAAAGACCTGAGTAAGGATTCCCCATGAACCATGTAAGAAGCCAGGCATGGTGGTACACATCTGTAATCCTAGGACTGGGAAGGTAGAGACAAAAAGATTGCTGAACCTTGCTGGCCAGCTATTCTTACCAATTCAGTAAGTTCCAGGTTCAGAGAGGCATGCTCTCTGAAAAAAGGTAGAATGGAATAGATCTTAGGTATGACATCTGCTCTACACACACACACACACAGACACACACACACACTAGCATGTACACACAGACGTGTCTCCATGCATACAACAAAGACACAAAAATAAACAATTTTGAAAAAGAATTTAAGAGCAAAAGAAAGTAAAGATGTGTGTTTAATGCATAGTGACTATTCAATAACTATTGTAGAAGCAATGAGATATGAAGAAAGGAAGGAAGAATTGGAGGTGGTATATAATACTTGTTACACAATGCAGATATCATCAGTGGTACTGGATGCTTGAGGGGTCAGAAGTGGGAAAGCCAGGAACCACTTAGGAACTGAGAATCTGAGTGGTACTTCAAAAGCTTCCCTAGTTAAAGGCAGAAGAGAAAGAAAACAGTCATTGTATGGTGTTTTATTCTTTTGGCTTTTGAGGGAGCTACTACCCAGTCCCCAAATAAATCACACATGGAGGCTTATTCTTAGTTATGAATGTGTGGCCTTAGCTTGACTTGTTTTTAGACAGCTTTTCTTAAATTATCCCGACCACTTTTGCCTCTGGGCTTTTATCTTTCTCCCTTTATGTATACCTTTCTTTGCTTCTTTCTCCATGGCTTGCTGTATAGCTGGGTGGCTGGCCCCTGATGTCCTCCTCTTCTTGTTCTCCCTATTTCCAGATCACTCCTATTTATACTCTCTGCCTGCCAGCCCTGCCTATCCTTGCTTCTGCCTCACTATTGGCTCTTCAGCTCTTTATTAGGACCATCAGGTATTTTAAACAAGCAAAGAATCACAGTTTCACAGTTAATCAATTCAGCATAAACAAAAGTCACATACCTGAAAATAATATTCCCCAACACACAGTCTAGAAGGATAACATGAATTAAATGTGTGGGAAAGTGCTGGGATAAAACATTGGGAGATATTTGGGAATGGATCAGAGAATGTGTAATGACAAGTAGGCACAAAGGTAGCAATGCAAGAGGATGTTACAGAATTTAGCAGGCTATATTTTTATACTAATGGAGTGGTTAATGGGGACTTGCATATGGTTATTAGGTTATTTCTCATTCTGTTCAAAGATGTGGGATATTTAATATTTTGTTCATTCATTGCTAGGTATGTATCAGCATATGAAAAAAGTTATTCTTGTAAAACTCATACTCTAAAGGTGACATTTTAGAAAAATAACAGTAAACCTGGAATAGTCACTTTAGTGAATGAGCAAAGTGAATGCAAGAGAAAGGAATGATGCTTTACCATATCTGATCACTGGATATAAATTTAGTAGACACAGCAACAAGTGTAATTCCATTTTTATATTCATTCACTTAAGTATTTTCTTATTCACCCCTGGTGTGCAATGTTACTGAAATTAAGTAGATATACTTACAATTGAAATAAATGTCAGATATTTAATTCTGAAAGGTAAATTCTACAAAGCTGAATTTTGTGTTATGAGCAAAATTTAAGGCAGGTCCTAGCTGAATGGCATGGATACATGTTAAGCCTAAATGGATATATGGTCAGTTTGATCTACACCACAGGGAACTGTTAAAAAGTTAAGGCTTGTATTGCATAGTCAGATAGCAGGGCAATAACTTTTAAAATATTGAAATGGAGAGGAGACGAGGAGGAACTGGAAGGCAAGCACTTGATGCCTGGATGTATGTTCCAGCTAGTTTATGGGACAGCTGGGAAGATAAACACCAGAAAAATTAGGACAGAAATGGTGCTTTCATTTCTTCTTTGTGTGTGTGTGTGAGAGAGACATTTTTATTTATTTACCTTCATGAGTTCAACTGCTCTTCAGTATGTGCCAAAGGCATGGCATCCTGCCCATTTCTTTGGTATTCTTGAGCAAACTCCCACTGGTAGAGTTCTTGCCATTTATCATGGAAAACAATAAACATGCGAATCCCAATAGCTAGTTGTCACAATTCCTAGAGCTACAGTTGAGAGATCACATACATTTCGAATGGTCCACAATGGATTTCTGATTCAAGCAGTATTGTGACATTATATTTTATTGTTAGTATTTTTTTCTTGTTTCTTAGTAGACCCACTCTGTTTCCAGCCCATAGATAGTCAAGACTATTTTCTGTTACTTTTCAAAAGTAAGAGAATCTATTGAATGCTGAGATAAGGAAGCTGAGAGGTCTGAGATGCAGGCTCTGAAGGGGTGGAAATGCTGTGATGAAGGGATTGTTACAGTAGGCAGGTGAATGGTTCTGGAAATTCATCCTTATAAGGGGGTGGACTGGGCAGGCTGCTTTGAAAGAGCATCTCCACCATCAATTTCTCTTCTTTTCCTTATGGCTGGCATCTCTCTAGCCCATTTTTATTCAATTTTGCTTATGGATCTTCTTTTCCTTCACATAAGTACTTTCTGGATGATTGAGCTATAACTCAGTGAAAACCGTGGAAAATAATAGTGTTTTGTGAGTCTGGTATCTAAAGTTCAAAATGCTTTTCTCTCATTCATTAGGGTTATAACATTGGGCTAGACACTTCAACATTCTTCGCTTTAGTTCCTCTTATATGAAGTGAATATTGATGCTTCATTTACTGTCTGTCTCAGTGGAGGATTAGATGAGAAACTATCAGTGGAAGTCTATTCTAGGACTATGATGGTTATTGTTGTTATTATTATTTAGAAGCACTATAGTCTACTTCATACCTTGAAAGTGATAATATTCCTATTCAGAGTCATACTTAAAAACATAGTTTATTTGGATTTTTATAATGAAGTAAAAATTGTAATATATTCATTACTTACTATTTTATTGCTGAGATAAAATACAATGACCAAAACAGCTACAGAAGAAAGGTTTATTTGAGCTTATAATTCCAGAGAGAGTTCATGAGGGTGGAGTGAAGGAAAGGCAGCAGGAAGGAAGCTGAGGGCTCACATCTTGAACAGCAAGCACAAAGCAGAATTAACTCAAAACCTGCCTTCAGTAACATACTTTCTTCAACAAGGCCACACTTTCTAAATATCCCAAATAGTGCCATCATTTGGGGACTCAGTATTTAAATGCCCAAAGCGATGGGGGACATTTATTATTCAAATCATCACAGTACAGGTGTAAGTTTTGCATTTGTGTGTGGCTGTGTGTGCAAGTGTTTGTGCATGCACATGTGTGTGCGAGTGTATGTGCAGGCATGTGTGTGTGCATTTGGAATGAAGTCAGTGCCAGGTGTCTTCCTGAGCGCTCTCTAGTTCTTGAGGCAGGCTCTTTCACTGAACCCACAGCTTACAGATTTGGTCTAATCTAGCCAGTTTGCCTGGCGTATCTGTCTCACTTCTTGAGTTCTGGCATTCCAGGCAGCTGCCACTGCTGCCAGCCATTTATGTGAGTTCTGGGAGCCTGACTCTGATCCCCACATCGGTGGAACAAGTGGTTTATCCACTGAGCCATTTCCCTAGTTCCATAGAGGAAAGTTTTGAAGAAGCTCCAGATTGTTGAGTGTTTAATAACGTGCCAGAATGCTAGTATTTTTAAAGAGACATATAATAGTTCCTGGAAATATCTGAAATACCCACCCTTTTATAGATTTTAAGTATGCAATTTTTTCTAAATGTCTAACCTTGAATGCTTAAATAATTTGCATACTGTTTTCAATGGCATGAATTAAAGGCTAATTGAAGTATAATTCTTTGCAGTAAAATTGTATCATCTTTTATGTAGTACATTTAAAAATAGTTTATGCCAGTTCTAATTTTATAGTTTTATTATTTTAATTTAATGTACCAAGTAATTAAAAATTGCTACAAAGAAAGATGAAAATGATTTTACTTAATTTCTCCTCAACAAACTGAAAAGATAAATGGAGTAATGGAACAGTGCCCAACACAGTTCCTGGTACATAAAGATTGTTCATTAGCTGATCTTTAATGAACAAGAATGAGTAAGTTTTAAGTATTTCTAAACTTTGAGAAAAGGCAGTATATTCAATAAAAGAAGGTAAATTGACATCTTTATATTAAAATCTTTCCATACTGAGGTCACACAAAGCCATGTGTTACTGGACCATTAGCAACTTGGTGTGCTTTGGTTCTTTTCCCCTTTGCCCTGAGGGTAGATTCTCAGGCCTACGTCAGTTACACACATTGAGAGACAACTCTGCATGAGTGATTTCCAGTTCAGTATATCTTGTCATGCTGCTCTTTGCTTGGAGCTTGCTCTTCAAGGCTGTTTATATGCATAGACAGCTTTAGAAAGACAGAAATGGCCTTGCTTTTTAGTGCAGGTCGGCTTATAGCCTTGGAAGATAGAGGCAGTGCTTCCCTGCAACACAAAAGGCAGACATGGATTTGTTTAGTCTAGTAAGACTACTAAGTGCTCACAGAAGTTTTAGGTTTCCTCTCCTGTGCCACTTGTGTTTGCAGAGGCAAGCTCATCCTCATTCTATCTCTCAAGGGGAACTTGGAAACTGGGACTTGGGAAACTTGCTCAAAAAGGGATGGTCCTTTTTGCTGCTGCTTACTTCTGTTGAACAACGAACAACAAACTATCTCCTTGTCTCTACCAGGAGAGAATGAGCAACGTAGGGTTGTTTATGAAACGTGATAAAATCAAGAACCCATGACCCAGAGTACTGGCTGAAACCATGAAGTCTCTAGCATTCCTCATTTGATGGAGGTAGTTGGATGCAGATAGTCAGAGGTAATGGAGGAAGGAAGAATAAGTTTCTAGATGAGAAAGGATTCTATGAAGCTTTCAAGCTGCATAAAGTCATTCATGCTTATTGAGGCTATAAATAAATATAAACTAAAGCTTATTAGTTTATTTATTGGATTTTGAACCAAGCATTGGCTTTTTAGGAGCACTTTAGTTTTGGACCTTAATGCCTTGTTTAGTTGAATTCATCTAGTAACTGAAAGCAAGCCTATTTATTGTAGGAGAGGTACATGGCAGAGTGGCATTTTTGCTCACTGGGCTAACTCCACCCCTCTTTTATATCCATTCCTGTCCTCCAATCTTTATGGTTTATATAAATGTTTCCCTAACAACACTTAGGAAGCTCAAATCTCATTATCAGACTGGTCAGAGAACTCTGGACCTAAAAAGTCTTGGTTCACTTTTACTTGAATTTGAATGTATAAAGCTGCCTCCTAGAAATATGGCTCCTTGCCTACTACCCCACTGTAGAGACACCTGGAGGGCTGTTGCTGAGATCCACTGTAACTTCCTACTAGCCACATGGTTTAAAAAACTGTGTTATTTATTCCCCCAGGCACTTCTATCAAACGCCATCGGATTACTCTCCCACCTCCTGATGAGGATCAGTTTTATAATGTGTTTCACTTCAATATCAACGCAGATGTTGTCTTCTATGGGCGCACATTCAGGATTTATGATTGCGACAAATTCACAAAGAACTTTTTGAAGAAAATAGGAATCAAACTGAATCCTCCATTACCGCGCCCAGTAGATCCCTACATGAAGATGCGAAGAGAGGTGAGAAGTGGCACATTTGTGACTTCTTGTGACCAGGCGAACGAGTGCTGGCACTTTTTGTTGCAGACACAGAAGAACATTGGAAACTGTAGTTATGTCTTTTTCTTTGGATAGAAAGGAAGACTGAATGGTGGCTGCAGAGCAGGAATGACCCCCCACCCAACCCCTCCTTGCTGACTCCCTTCACCCTCACCTGCAGTTCTCTTTTGGAGCCCCCTTTTTTAGCTATAGGAGTATTTAGTGAGCTGCTTAGGTGAGGTAATGTCTAGGTGCCCATAATTAGTTTTGTGGTCATCAATAGTATATGAATTGAATCTACATTTTTTTCTGCTTGTGCTTTCTGGTTTTAGTTGCCTCCTTCTGGCTGGGAAAAATCTTTCTTCTGTGCCTACTGATCAAATAAACCAAAACTTAAACACTTTCTCCTTGGAACCCTGTGAGATTGATGGTGAAATATTCTCAAAGAGTGAAGTAGCCATGATTTTTATTTTTCTCTGTTATAAAACATAATTGCATTTAAAATCTGATTCTATTGTAAGGAGCAAAGAGTCAGTGTTATAGTTCTGCAGTTTTTAAAACTGATCCCTTGACCCTAGTTTTCTAAATGCTGGGATTACAGTTGTATACTACCACCCCTCACTACTTTTTGTTGTTGTTGACATATAACTGCACATGGCCAAATATACTGGCATTAACTATACTTAAGAGTGAGTCTTAACTTGTATTTAAACTCTGATGATGAGCAGTTCCTCATCCCCTCCTCCCAGAAAATCCCCTTATACACTAATAGGCCTTTCTCTCCACTCAAGGACAACTATCGTTCTCATTGCTGTTTCCAGTAATTAGTTTTCTCTGAATTTTATTGTTTCCAAACCGTAGAATTCATTTCCTTTCAGAATAACAAAATTTTCAATGAAATTCTCCTTTGATTCTGTTTTTATCTCTCATTCAAAACTACATATCCCTCTGCACCTGCGTCTTAGCCTCAGTGGAATTATTCTTTGATGATGTAGGCATACAATCCTCCCGTAAAGTATATGTATTATTACTCCTGGAATGTCTAAGGTAAAATGACTTTGTACCACTATAAAAGGAGATTTGTAGGTTTGAACTCACTTTTACATCTTGCATATGTCCTGGATGATGAATACAAAGTCTTTAGATGTCCCAGAGAGAATCTGAAGGAAAAAGATCCACAGAGTCACTGCTCCTTACTTATAGCTATATGCATTTACCAACTGTTATTATTACACAGTAGTGATTGAGAATCATATTTATTATATGAGTTTCACAGAACACTGTCAAATTGTATAGGTTTCTAAAGAAGAAAAAGTTGGTGCCAGGAATTCAAAATTGAACAAGAACAAGCAAATGTTTTAAAAAATTTCTTTCCAGACTGCAAGAACCATTTTAGCATTCCATTAGGGCAAAGAAAACTCTTCAATAAATATAAGAATCTAGGAAAATTAAGACTTTAATAAGAGGTTTTTAAATAGAATTTTATGGATTTAGATTTAGTTTTTAAGTGTTTGCTACCTTGATATGTGAAGATAAATAACTTCATTAAACTGAGTGGTATATGATCAGTAATGCTTTTCTTAACAATCTTATACATTGAAAGCATTTTAATGAATGAAGACAGAAGTTCCATAATTTCATTTAAATAATAAGGATACAGCTTGAAGATCCTCTATAAAGCTGTTGTGTTTTCCTCTTGAGATAAGCTTGTACCTAGGCTGCTCTAGATAGGTACAATATTTCAAGAGTTTATAGAACAACTATATAATTCAATTAAAATAATAACATTTCTCAAGTGAATTTTTCCTTACATAACAATATCATTTGCTTATACCAGATAGGATGGAGGTGGCTATACTCTAAGACAGGGCTAAGAGGTTACAAATCGAAGAAAAGATGCATCAAGAAGACCATGGAATTCACTGTCTCTAAAGCAGAGTCCAGGCAAAGAGGGTTTCTATGTGGGCTCTTAGTAGTTCTCTATTTGCTCTGCTCCTATTTTCACTGGGCTTCCATTTCTTGGATATCTGAAGTTTTCGTGCAAAATTAAACCATAAATACATTTCTTCCTCTTTGCAAAAAATATAAGCAAATGAGAAACATGCACAACACACACACACATACACACACACACACACGGGGAATTTCTGGTCAAAAGACACATTTTAAAAGTTAATATATAATCAGTTTAGGAATGAGTATCAAGATTTTAAATCAGTGCAAGTCAGTGATTTGGAAAGTGTACAACAAAGTAACCAAAATGAAAATTTTAAGATGTAAAATATTTGGGGTTAGGGACGTAGCTCACTAGTAGAACATTTCTCCAACATGTATAAGACTGGGTTAAATCATCAGCATGGCCCCAAAGAAAAGATACAGAATATTTCCCATAATTTCAAAATATTCTTTTGTTCACTTTTCTTTTCAAATCCCCAGATATTGCCCTTTCTTGTTTTATCCCTACATAGAAATGATTACTCTTCTGGTTTCTGTCACCATAGATTGGGTTTGTCTATTCATAATAAAGTTGTAAGTCTTTGAGAAAAGTCAGCTTCAAACATAGCCCAGGAATATAGTTTAGTATGTTAAAATAATCTTCAACAAGGTATGAAAAGCTTTCCAATGTTTGTCTATATTCTTAAGGTTAAAACTGACTGTGAGTTCATATATCTGTACGCCTGGATCCATATATCTGTACATTATAATATTTAGTTAAATCTTTTAGAAAGTATGGCAAAATAGTCTACAGAAAAAAATTATCTTTGTATTATTGTTTGCCTCCCAGAAATGACTATATAAACCCTGCAGTATTTATAACATTTTTTTTCCATTTGTAGACATTAGAGTTTGTGGATCCCTTTCGCCCTTATCAGTCCTTTGACACCCTGAAACGGTTCCTTCAGTTTGATGGAAAGGTTTTGCGTTTCTTCTGCCTGTGGGATGACTCACACTCACTGTTTGGTGACCGTAGAGAATTAGTCCTACATTACTTCCTGTCTGACCATACTATTGAAATCAGAGAATTACTGTCACTTAACTCAGGCCGAGAAGCTACGTCATCATTCCTTCGGAGGAGCAAGCTGCCCAAGGTAAGCAGTTTGAGGATGTCTGTGGATCAAGAGACTTGTCATTCATTGTTTGGAATGTTGTATGATGGCTCATGTGACACAGTTACTGTATGCTACTTGGCTAAGTTACGGCTTCTGTTGCTGTGCTAAAACATCATGACCAAAAGCAGCTTGTGGGGGAAGGGACTTTTTTCTAGCTTACAGTTCCACATCACAGTTCATCACTGAGAGAAGTCAGGGAAGGAACTCATGAAGGGCAGGTACCTGGAGGTAAGAGCTGGTGCAGGAGACATGCAGGAGTGTTGCTTATTCATTTGCCCTTTATGGCTTGCTTAAATTATTTTCTTGTATCACCCAGGATCACTTACTCAGGGGTGCACTGGCCACAGTGAGCTAGGTTCTCCCATATCAATCATCTATCAAGAAAATGCCTTACAGGCTTGCCCACAAGCCTATGTGATGGAGACTTTTCACAATTGAGATTTCCTTTTCTCAGATGACCTTAGCTTGTGCCAAATTGACAAAAACAAGCAAATGAAGGAAAACACCCCCCCCCCCCAGGGGAAGAAGCTAGCTAGCCAGCACACTTACGCAAGGAAATGAATAAACTTTTGTTGTTGTTGAATTCACAGCAATTAGTAATAAGAAATTTGGGATACTCTTGAAGTTAATTGATTGGCTTTGAGTGGGACATTGCTATCCTGCATCCTACCAAGGAGACCCCACAGGATTGATCAGGGTGTGAATACACACACGTACATACATGTGTGTACTCTAACATACACACAATATGCAAAGGAGTGAATCACAATTCTAAGTATAGTGAGTAGCCACCAAGTAGCCAGCCACCACCACAATGATGACATTGGCATTTTCTTTACTATGAAAAAGTTTTGTCAGGCTTGTTTCTATAAACACTTGTCAGAATTTGAGAAGGAAGGGAACTGGCACAGCAGGAATGACACCGAGACAGACCGGAATTAGACTTCTGGATTTGTCTTTTGATAGCCATGTGAGCATGGGCAAGCCACTTAACCTCTCTGAACATATATTTCCACACCTTTAAAATGCAGATAGCAGAGCTTCCATAACTAGAAGGCTTAAAATGAGATGATATATATTGAAAGCCACTCTCTGAGCACCCATTTCTTAATACCTATCAGGTTACAGAGAACCAAAGCTACTTTTCACAGGTCTTTGTTGCATTTTATTTCTGATTTGGATAAAATATTTAAACTTCATTCTTGCTGTTTCTAAAAAGGTTACTAGGAGCACTTGTTTCTTACGCAAACAACCGCTGCCATTCAGTCCCCCAGGAGGCTGCCCATAGTCAGTGCCTACTGCCAGAAGGCCTGCTGTGTTTCTTCAAGGCTGGGGGAAAGAGGTAGAATTTGTCCCTGAGGGAGCTCTAGAATATGCACAGCAGGCCTCCAGGAAAAGCCAGGGAAATCTGTTATTAGAATGTCTTTGAAAAATAGGTTAAATATGAAATAATGATGCGCCTGACATTTGTAGTATGTCTTGCAATCAGTAGCTTTATTTTATTTACTTATTCAAAAAATATTTGTTGAGTTCTGTTTGCCACTTTTTGAGCTATAATGAAAAAGAAAATTGCTTATGTCCTGCTTTGTGGAGGATAGATTCTCACTGGGGTGAGATCCAGAAGGGATGGGTGTACCCTTGGCTCTCAAAGCAAGGAGTAAGTAATGCTGCGGAGGCGAGAGAGTTAAGAAGCTGAAGTTCTGAGAACAATTTAGGCTGCTAGCTGTACTCCGTTTCCTACACTCAGGACTGGATAGCCTGTTAGACAGAACAAAGAGAGGTGGTGAGGAGCTAGACCTTCTTCCTTGGAGATGTTTGCACTTGGGGGATAAAAAAGATGACTGCCGCCGGGCAGTGGTGGCAGATCTCTGTGAGTTTGAAACCAGCCTGGTCTACAAGAGCTAGTTCCAGGACGGGCCCCAAAGCTACAAAGAAACCTTGTATAGAAAACCAAAAAACCATAAAAAAAAAAAAAAAAAAAAACAAGCAAAAAAGGATGACTGCCTGTACAACAATTGGAAAAATATAGAAAGTGGCCTGAGTCCATGGTGTATATTTTGGTCAAGTCTGGAAATGGAAGCAGACAATGGATTGAGTCTGACCAGACATCTCCATATGTCTGGTCATTCAATGGAGAACTAAGCAGATGGCTACTTGCAGGATGGAAGGTTGGCTGTGGTGATGTGTGCCTATAATCCTATCAGGTGAGAGGTAAAGAAAGATCAGGAGTTCAAGGTCATCCTAAGATACTTTGAGTTTGAGGTCATCCTCAAAAACAAAACAAAAGAACAAAAAAGACGAAAACCTATAGGATAGAGGTTGAAAAAAATGTCTATTGATCAGGATTGTGAAGGACATGTGGTAGTAGAACAAGAGATGGATAGACTGGCTTCTCACAGATGTTAGAATAGAGCTATGTGGTGCCCATTTCTGGCATGTATCCTGGGACTCCACCATCTCTGTATCTGGAAATATGTACCATGTTTGGATTTTATCTTACAGTACGGCCCACCTGGAATATTTCAACCAGGCCAGATAACAGACCGAGCAGTCCTCAATGTGTATGGGGGCTTGTCAGAATGGCGAGCAGATGGCTATCTGTTGGATAAATACCAGGTGAGAAGTCTGGGTTTTTGCTACTGATTCCTATGTGACGTCTGAGAAGTCTGGATGTTGGGGTGAATTGTATAGTCTTGCCTTGTGAGCTAATGAATGAAATCAAGAAATATATAATTATATTCATTCTATTGCGCTTTGTTAATAATAAGCATATTTAAATGCATGTAGAAATATATGCATTAAATTGCATTGCTTGTGCAAGCACTACAGTGTTAAAAAGATGCCTGGGAGGGGAAAGTGCTTGCTGTGCAAATGTAAAGACCTAAGTATGGACCCCTCCCCAGAACAGATGTAAATTTAGGCATGGTCAAGTTCATCTGTAATCCCAGTACTCCGATGAGTGATATGGGAAACTGGGGAGTCCTCAGCTGCTCAAAGGCTAGCTAGTGTGGCATACACAGTGCCTAACAACAAAGAGATCCTGTTTCAAAGGAGATGGAAGGTAAACATCATCACCTAAGGTTGTCCTCTGACTTGCATGATTCATGTTGAATATAGATGTACACATGAATCATGCACATGAACATGCATGTACATACACAATGCATCACACACATAGGCACAAAAAAGATAAAAAATTAATTCTTAGAGTTGATTTGATTTTAAAATTTAGTTGTAAATGATGATTACAAAAATCATAAGGTGATTTTTGAAAGATTTTGCTCAAGAGAGACCTTGGTGAGTCCCATGGTGGGTGGGGGACCATGTGAGAAACAGAATACATGCGATGGAGACAGAGTGTGAAGCTTTATTAAAGGGGGAGGAAGGGAATGGAGGAAGAGAGAGAGAGAAAGAGAAAGAAAGAGAGAGGGGAGAAAGAAGCAGAGAGCTGCCTCTTCAAGGAAAGGGCATGAAGAGAGGGAGAAACCAAAGAGAGCAATGGCAGGAAGCAAGAGATTGGGAGTGGGCAGAGCTTATCTCTTAAAGGGACAGGGTACTGACAGGGAAGTCCAGTATAATTATAACAATTTTAATTTTTTCTTGGGAAAAGGCACGTATTCTTGGGCAGATTCATGGGGCTAATGCTATTTTTCCTCTGATTATCAGCTAGGAAAAGTAGAGCAAGAGTTTTACACAGATCGAGACCTGAAAATAGGTGCCACCATCAATGTGTGGGGAAGGACAGTCCTCCTCTGTGACTGTGATGAATTTACCAAGACCTATTATAGGACAAAGTATGGAGTTGGTAAGTGATGCTCACACTGGTTAGGAAATATTTTTAACACTTTATTCCCTACTTAAGATTTTCTTTTTTTCTTTTCATATTCCTAAAAACAGGCTTCTAGGAGCAGGGTCATTGTCTCCATGTTAGAGGTGAAGAAACTGAGGTCCTTTGAGCTCAGTTGTCCAAGGGTATGTGATAGAGAGAAAAAGCCAAGAATTAAACTGTCTCATGTTAGGGGCTTCCATTTCCTTTTAGAAGCTTCTTTCTCTCTATAGTGTATGGTATTCTGGTAGAACACTTGAACTAGAAGTGTTAGATCCCTTCTCTTCATTTAATTCTTGGTTACCACAATGGAGGACATTCACTTGAGTTCTCTAGGGAAATCTCCTGTGCCAGTTAGCTTTGCATTTCTTGGTGAGGTCTAGCTAGGCTTCCTGTTTCTCTTTCCATAGGTATCAATTCCATTCCAGGCAAGGAAGTTGAGTTGAGTGAAAACTAGTGATTTATTATGTACGTACTATGTGTAGGTCAGTGTGGTAGGCCAGAGGTAATGCAGAGTTATAGAAGAGGCTTGTAGTCTAGAAGAGGGGATCTGAGCCCTGCACCACATTATGCAATATTATGAAAATCTAGAAGCAGGCAAAGGATGCTCTATAAAATCTAATATCGAAACATTCATTTATTAAACTCCCACTTCTACGTACTTTCTAAACCTTGTCTGTACTCATGATCCATATACCTGCTTCTGCTGTAACTGGCAAGATTTGCTGACCTAACTGGATGGGGTTTGGAATTGTGATAGTGTCTAGTACTCTATGTAAGCCTCCTTCAGTATCTGCAGGGAATTGATTCTAACCCTTCCTTCATAGCTACCTCTGAGAGATGCCTAAGACTTTCACTGAAATGATGTATCATTTGCAAACAACCTGTACACATTGCCCTATATGCTGTTTTATGTATGCGTTCACTCATTCATTCATTCAATTTGAGACAGGATCTCATCATATTTTTCAGTCTGACATTGAACTTGCCAATACTTCCTCCTTAGCCTCCTATGTAACTTGGGTAACAAGCAGGTGCCTTGCTACTTTAAATCAATTTTATATTACTTGTGATACTTCAATATAAATGCTATGTAAATATTTGCTATTGTTTATGGGAAAATGACAGGAAAAGAGACTATACATGACCAGTACTGATACAGAGCTTTTAAAAATCCATGATGGGCTAAATTTGGGTATGTGTACTACATATCTGGAGAATTGATGTGTACTTCTTTGAACTATGGCTTATTCACTTAAACATGCTCTGTGGGTGATAAAATGAAGCTGAGCCCCTGTAGCTTCTTAAAAATAAGGTGCGTTAATATTTTGTTTCATTTTGACCTTTTTTTTTTGTCTTATTGATTTTTGCTAGTTTTTCATTTTGTGTTTCTTGTGGGGGTTTTTGGTGCAGGAAAATTATCTATAATCTGTCAATCATGTTTTAAGTAAACACGGATTGGCCAGACAGGAAATATAGGCTGGAAAACCAGACATGAAGTAGAAATGGATGTAATGAGAACAGGAGAATTCTGAGAAGGAGGAAGCTGATTCCTCCCACTCCTGCCTAGACCATCAAAGCAGGATGGGACCTGCTTCACTAAAAAGGGTACTGAGCCACATGGCTAACATAGATCAGAAAAATGGGTTAATCAAGATGTGAGAGTTAGCCAGTGAGAGGCTAGAGCTAATGTGCCGATCAGCTTTATAACTTACAGAGATCTTTATGTGATTTTTCTCTGGGACTAAACAGCTGGGGGTACAGGCAGAACAGAAACCCAAACAAACAAGCCGCCCCCTCCATGTTGCAGAATGGTGCCCAACGTGGATAACTGTATCCACAGAAAGCCTGAGAAAGCTTGGGAAAGACTAAATATTTTGGTTTTCAGCTGTGGTAGGAAAAAAGTTGCTGTTTTAAAATGCCGGCTTTCTGGGTCTTCCTTGCAGGGAAAACTCTGACTAGTTCAGGCGGTCCTGATGGATACACTGTTGCAGCTTGCTTCCTGGCAAGGACCTTGAAACGCCATAGAGTTGTGGCAAAAAAAAAAAAAACAAAAAAAAAACAAAAAAAAAACCTCCATATTCCTTAGCAAATTAAAGACCCATGTGGTCAGAAAAAGAGAGATATGCAATAAAGAAAGATTCAAAGAGAAAGAAAACCTCCAAATGGTTTACAGTGTGTTAAAAATATATACAGGCTAAAGGTTAAAGTTCTCAGAGTAAAGAAAAAAAAAAAAAAAAAGAAAAGAAAGAGAGTAGCCTGGGAGGCAGAGACAGATGGATCTCTGTGAGTTCAAGGATAGCCTGGTTTACAGAGGGAGTTCCAGGACAAAGATACAGAGAACCTGTCTCAAAAAGCCAAAAAGTAAAAGTAAAAATAAAAGAATTAGAGGTTAAAATAAAGCCATGTAAAGATGGAAAATACACAGAGAATCTTGATATTGATACTGTATGTTACTATGCTCTCTTTGAATTGTTTGAATGCTGAGGAAGGAGCAACAGCTGCTAAAAGATATTTGCTTATAAATGCTTCAGAATTAATCCAAGATGGGTATTTTGAAAATACCTTGACTTTACAGTTGAAGTCAAAAAGTATGCTACTTACATAAAGCACACAAAGTGATTAGAATGGAAAGGACTTCTAGTTTTCCTTTCAGATTCATTAAGGGGATTGTTTTACCACATCTGCATGCTAGATTGATGAACATGTTTGTGTATGACAAGAGTCAACTTGGTGGCTGTACTTTCACTTTAATTTTTAAAATTGGTTCTCTTTATTAGACACAATGAACATATTTATTTTGAGGATTATAAACCATCATCCAGGAAGTTTCTAGTGGCCCGTAAATCATTGGGGAAAAGAATTTGCCATTAGTGAGTATAGATATCTGTTTATAATTAGTACACCTTCAATGAAGATGGAATATTTGATGATGATTCACAGAAAACCATTACATACACGTAAAGATTACTCTCATAAAAGGATGTAGTAAAAGATTACAGATTTTCATAACAACTCCAAGATAGCATGTGATTTCCCAAACTGAGTTCAAAATTTGGCTGTTTGTCAGCTTAATTTGAGAATGCAGTATTTACATTAGGAAAAAATGAACGCTGTAGTAGAGGTAGTTGGTCACTCATCCATTTCTTTCGTAGCTTCTACAGAGAATTTTATGAGGTAGTGTGAATTTTCTGGTATGTCCCAAACCTAGCTGTTCTGGGTAAATGTATTGGTTTTAAATTCTCTCTACTCCATTCCACTTGAATCTGTCCTTGTGTTTAATTTCTTTTAGTCCATTTTTCTTTGTTCCTTCTAGACTGTATTATATTATGTAAAAAATGTACTTTGTGCCTTCAAAGTTAACACAGCAGCATATTTTAAAGCAGAAAATTATATAAATACAAATTTAGGAAGCATTTCATAGTCACACTGACTTTTTAATACTTCTTACAACATGCAAAAATGTCTGATTTAACAAATACTATTACAAATGTTTTGAGTTTTAATACCATACTTAATGTTACAAATGACTATAGAGTATATCCATAGTGAAATCTGGAGAAGTGATTCACATTCTCTAATAATCTTTACATTTGCTTTTTTCTGACTTTTGTGAAGTTAAATTTATATACTTCCTGTTACTTAAATTAGTTATTAGTTATTTCTGGTATTTAAAAAATTAAAGAATTGATCTTTATTTTTCTTCATTACTGGCTGTGACACATTGGTAAAGATATTTATAAGGATGAGAAACTTTTCCATGTACTGTAACATTTGACATAAACATTAACAAGCAATTTTAATAGAATTAATGTGATAATAAGGGTGATAATTTTGTTGGTAATTCATGTGGTCTTAAATATTGATAAGATAGAATTTTATATACTATTTTTTACTGTTACTGAAGCCTAAACCAGAACAAAGTGCCACCAGTAACTATGACCCTGGAAGAGGTTGTTTGTGTATGTGTGTTTCTATCTGTCTGTCTGTCTGTTTCTGTCTGCCTCTCTGTCTCTGTGTGCAGGTGTGTGTGTGTGTTCCTGTTGGTAGATGCATGTGTCTGTATGTGGTAGCAAAAGATCAATGTTGGGTGTCTTCCTCAATGGCTCTCTACCATAATTTTGAGACATAGACTTTCACTGAACCTGGAGTTCACCAGTTCTGCTAGACTGGCTGGCTAGTAAACCCAATCTCCCCATTGCTGATATTATAGGCAGATGCTGTCGTGCTTGCCTGTTTTTTACGTAGATGCTGGGTATAGAACTCAGATATTCATGCTTGTGTAGCGACTTTGCCAACTGAGCCATCTCCCTAGCCCCCAGGGGGCAATCTCTAATGCATTATTCAGCCTCAGTACTTTAGACCTCTGTCTTACATAATAACGTTCCAACTTAATTTAGGAAAGAAAAAAAAATGGTAGACAAAGAAAAAGAGTTGGCCACAATCCAAGGAAGATGTATGGCTATCTTTTCTGTTTGTGTAGAAGTATAGGGTTTGATAGAATTCTGAAAGACATTTGAGCCTCTAGATAAGAAGCAGTCCCATAGAAAGATGAGATTCTTTCATTCATTTTAAGATTCCAAGGAGATGGTAATTTCATAGATGTCTTACACAGCTTTGTCCATTGTAACGTCTACATCAGCCAGTGTGGCCATCTTGCTGCTGACGGCTTCCCTGACAGGATGGAGTAGTCCATTCCCTCATTGTTGACGTGGACAAAAATAGATGGGCAGGTAAAAGATTGTTGGTTTTTCCTGTAGATGAAGATTTTAAAAGGTTCCAGGGGCCTAGTTTGTCTTTCTTGGCAGTAAAAAGACAAGAGATCTGAATTTTAACTATTCTTATCTAGGAATTTATGCCTTAGGTTATTTATTAATAAGATTTTTCTCTACTTTCTACTCTCTCCTCCCATTCTTTACTCTCTCTCTTCTGTCTGCTTTCTTCTAACAGTCTTGCTGTGTAGTCCTGACTGACTAGGTACTCACTATGTAACACAAGCTGGTCATATGTTCATGGCAATCTTCCTGACTCAGCCTCCCAGCACTGGGATTTACACGCATATTGCACCATACCCAGTTTATAGGACTAATTTCTGATCATTGATTTTGGTGATTGGTAAAACCAAAGCAGTAACAATCATTCATTCTCAAGGGTTTTGAGTCTTTCTATTGAGACTAAGGTTAAGATAATTTTAAAGCACATTTCATTTTCTGTAGTCAGTTCTGGCCACCTCTGCACTCTCAGGAATAGAAAGAAGAGAACATGGCAGAAGACAAGTCAGTGGTTACTTGAGGAAACGAGCAGCAGAGACAGAATAGTGTATGGCTTACCATGTGGCCTTGATGGACTTCCCAGCTTTACTTCTTTCACTCCCCCTGTAGAGATAGTAAGGATGGTTGAGAAATAGAACTTTGAATTCTGACGGTGTAATTCACTAATTGTTTGGTCTAGGTATTGACTACAAGCTGAGATGGATTTCCTTTGAAGCTAAGGAAGGTTTCATAGTTTTCAAGGTTCTTCTTTTATATAGGGGGTCCTAGTCAAAGGCTCTGGCCTAATTTTATCTTAGTAATTTGACATTCTTTGGCTTGAATGATTTTTTTTTTCAAAATTACATAAGCTTCGGATTTTCTAAAGTCTGGTTCTATCTGTGGGATATTAGATCACATGAGATGAAAGTTGAGGTATTTTGTGCCTTTCACCAATAATGCTTCTACCAGAAATGGCATATAGAATCATTAAACTCCATTTCTATACAGAATCTCTCTGAAATTTGTTTGAATCTACTCAGTCATGGATGAGCATTCAATTCATGTGTACAAGTCATTTGGAATGAGAAGAATCAGTGTATTTGGAAGACATGAGTGTTTCAGTGTCTACCCAAATTTTAGTTAGAAAATACATTTGGGAAGAGGCTTTGTACAAAAGGTGTGCCTTTTTATTTGCTCAACATTTCTGAATATCTGAAATAGGCAGGGTAGATGGGGTGATGACAACCCAATGGCAGCCAACGTCATGTATTATTCTGTGGCTTTGTGAACCTATGTGAGCTACCAGGGAGATTCAATTTAAAGTTAAATCTTGATGTAGAGTTTCCAAAAAGGATCTGTATGATGTTATAAAAGTCAAGGGTGCTAAAGTGGAACAGCTGTCATTTTTTTATACACTAGATGGCACTGTGGGTGCAGAGGAAAGCCCTAAATTGGTTCTTTTGTTTCTTAAATCTGTTGCAAAAATTAGGTAGTTGAGAAAACAACACCATGTTTTAAGACTTGTAGTGAAGGCTATAGAATATATTCTTAATGACTTTGCGATGAAGAATTGAAATCTTCGGTTAGTGCACTAAGATTAGTGTGTAGTATAATCTTGTGGCCAGTGCACTCTGATTAGTAGGTAGAGTTGTATGTATATGCCCTTGTTAGAAGAAACTGCTCAGGCCCCAATTTTCTAATTACATAAAGCTTTCCTGCCATTTCTATGGTACTTGCCCTGGAACAAAGGTAGCAAACAGTGGTGTTTTTGAGGTAAAGGTGAGCAAGGATAGAGTCTACTGCAGTTCAGATTTGAAGATTTGGGCTTTTCTCCTTTACCAAGATGTCTCTTTAATCACAAAATGAACATTAAGAAAGGTTGATGGGATTCTCCATAAGAACACACTGGTTGTCTCTTTTCACTGAGCCACGGAAAAATATTTTCTGGCAATTCCTTTGTCCACATGTCTGCTGTGAGCAGTTTCTGTTAAGATGAACCAATGCTCTTCTGGGGATTGTGCCTCAGGAAATCTCATACAAGGCAGCTAGGAAATCTAAGAAGAGTTGAAAGCTGAAAAATGTTTTTAAATCATAATTAGAAATGGCCTTATACCCTTAGCCTTTTGATCAATTAAAAACCCACTTAACATTGGTGTGCATTTTTTCTAATGATGTGTACCAAAATCTTGATTATTTCTTCTATTAGAAGTTTGACTATGGAGAAGGAAATGTTTACATTTGTAGAGCACTTTTTGTTCATAACTGAAACACCTATCAAGCTTGGGGAAGAAAGAAATACAAAGAAAGAAATCGGTTTTAATTTTATTTTGGGAAATGTTCTAGAATCTCTTTTGCCATTTGTAGTAGGTCAAACACGGTGACTTGGATAGATTGGGTCAGTATGTTGTTTGTTTTAGAAAGCACACTTGGTTCTTAAAGATGACAACACCATAAATGATTACCTAAGAGCTTGTCCCACTCTCATTTCTAACACATGATAAGTAAAAAAAAAACTCAACAGTATTGATCATATCATGCTCCATTTGAGAGTGTAGGCAATTGGGTATCTCTAACTGTTTGGGGTTTTACTTCATTATGACTACAGTTGCAATCTTATCTTGAGCAATAACATGAGTGACCTGGAACATGGCTGGTGACAGGAAGGGGGTTTTGTTTTGTTAATAGACAGTGAAATACAGTGTCTTAGAGTTGAATTGGAGGCAAGGAAGAGGGCTTAAAAAAGTGGATTCAAGGAGGAGGAACTGACCAATGGGTAAAGTTAAAAGTGAGGCAGTTGGAAGCCATTCCTATTGGGAAAATAACTTTTATTAGTGAATGTTGTCTGAAGATAAGAGAGGGCCAAATTGCAGGTTAAAACATGAAATTGATAGGATAAATTTTCAAGTTGAAATTTTCATATTGTTGAAAAATCAAAGGAAGAGCAAAATAATGTTCAGAAATGGGGGTGTGAGGTTATTTGATAAAGATTTCTGCTGTTTTTTTTTTTCATTTGAACCAATGACTAGTAAGTGAGCTCTGTGGTTGTTATAAACACGATTGAAACCTACTCTCATGTTTTGTTTGAAAGAGTTTAAAATAGTCTACAAAATCTTCATGTTCATCTTGAAATAATAACAGACCTTTCAAAACAGCCATAATCAGGGCAAAAAAATATTGATGTTTTGTTTGCCTGTGTTTTGTTATAGATGATTTTACCGCTATTTCATGCAAGCCTCCTCCTCTTCCAAAAATAGAAAGGAAATACCCACCTTACACTGGCTTTGGGTCTGAAGAGGATTCTTTCCGCTCCTGCGTAGGCCTCAAGCCCACACCTCATCGGAGGAACTTCAAAAAGTTGATGGAACTAGACAGGTGCCTGGGGGGACCTCGATTATAGTTCTATCTTTCCCAAAGATGTTATAACCTAACCCTGTCACACAGCTCATTCAATTTTGAGCCCAGGGACAACTTATTGTAGCTTTCCAATGAGGTTGAGGAATGTGTGGGGATTGACAGTTTCTCTCTTGAGAGTTTATTTTAATGTGTGATTTGGACACCTCTAAAGTCCTGTCATCCCTGGCCTGATGTCTTTCCATATCTGTCTGTCTTTCTCTTGGAATAATGCAGGGGAGAAGTCACCTGATTTCAAGGGTCAGAGAGCACATCGCTTTGAATTTCTGGGCCATACGCCCTCCATTACAACCACCAGATATGCCATTATAGTGTGAAAGTTACAAGGACAGAATGTAAACACATGTGTAATTTTGTGTTTCAGTAAAACATTTTATGGACATTAACATTTGAATTTCATAAAACGTTTACATATCACAATATATTATTCTGATCTTTTTCTTTTCAACCATGTAAAAGTGTACATTTAGCTCAAAGACTTACAAACACAGGTGGCCAGCTGGATTTGTCTCACAGACTATGGATTGCCAACCCCTACTAGAGAAATTTCAGTGGTTTGTTAGTGTTTTATGACATGTAATTTTAGAAAATTCATGTTGCTCTGACTTGAAAGATTTGGTTTGAGTCCAGTAAGAATAGACTGCTTACATTGCTGAATGTTAATTTCAGAAGATAGATTTTCCAAAGTATTCCTAATATACACGAGGCACAATCTGATCCTGAATCGTTCATGTAGAACATGGGCACTGGTTGTGGCCACCTTTTGATTCTTCAAGATGAGCAGGCCTTGAAGAAAAATCTCAGGGAAAAGTTGTGGGAGAGCCTTGCAGATGCTTGAATAGGATGTAAACTAAAAATTGTGGCTCTGTGTGAGGGAGATAATGGGTTGGGAGATGCTAGGAGAGAATAACAAAGGGAACATGTGTTAAGACTTGAAGAAGAAAAAGCACTCTTAAGTTGGTCAGATTGAATGGGGTCCCATGCTGTTGTCAAAATTTGAAGGAAAGCGAACTAAGTGTTATGCTGTATCTATAAAAATGGTTTAACTCACTGTCTGCGAATAATATGGAGTGTGGGAAGGTATACCTTTGCTGCGACATGATGTCATTTGTCTTTCAAGAACTCACTGTTTATTTTTAAGAACTTTAGAGTTTTATTTAAATTTCAAACTCCCATACTTGGGAGAATTAATTAATTAATTCGTGTGCTTCTGGATGGATGAGAAAGAAATGTTGGGGCGGGGCCCAGCAATCTCTTTATACAGGCACCCTGGGGCATCCTGCAGCATACTAATGTCTGGGAATCAACTGCATTTTACATGGAAAAGGACATCAGTATGGCCGTGTTCTTTTGTTAGCATTAGGCTAGCTTTCAGGGTAGACTTGGATGGCCTCTTTTTCAGTAACTACTGTTTGTAAGGACTTCCACTTGGAGGGTATGTACTAGAAGAATGTCCTTATTGTAAAAGATGAGGAACATTTTCTTATAACTAAGTAATATGAAATATTATTCAGGGTATTGCTCTGAAACCCAGGGAAATTAGTTCTTTGTGAATAGTTGACTTAGTTTCTCTGTCTGCCATGTAAAATTTGCCTCAGGACCCTAACTACAGATGGAATCATACATGTAAGTTGGACTCTTGGGTTGAAGGATGGGGATATAGGCACACATGTCTCGAATTTCATTCCTTTTCTTCACTGCTTGTTTTGTGTCAGGAATACACTTCCCTCTAGGTCCTCATACACAGTGACCTTGTTTCCATGGTAACTGGCACAAACTGGATGCACAGGACTGAAGTGCTTTGTTTTCTTTGTACCCACAATACTCTGCTGATCATACTTCTAATAATCATAGCACTAGTGATAGCAAGCAGTTAGTAGTTTGCTTTGGATTAACTACTTTATAGAATCTTATTTTACCTAATCCTTAAAACAGCCCTAGAAGAAAACAGATTATATTCTTGCGCCTACCTTCCAAATGAGGAAAGCAAGACACTAAGAAGCTCTGCAACTTGTCCAAACTCACAGCTAATTTTTAGTTGAACTAGGAAGTGAATCCAGGAAAACTTCACTTCTGGAGTTTACCTTCTTTGCCATAGAATCTGTATTTATTACATGACTTGGGGATTACTCACATATGTAATTTCTGCACTCCCCCAGGCTGAGAGTTCCTAGATGTAAGAGACCGATTTTACTGTTTACACGAGAGTTAAAAGAATGCTGGCGAATGTTTCATCCAATAAAAAAATGGGCATATGAATAAGTACAGTGGTAGACAAAATGCTTGCTAATCCTGTTCTTTTGAAAATATGTCTATTGTAGAAGTGTCTTGTCTGTCTGTCTGTATGCTCACCACATCCATGCTTGTGTGTTTCTGGAGGTCAGAAGAGGCCATCAGATCTGGAACTGAAGTTATGGGTAGTTTTGAACTGCTATGTGGGTGCTGGGAACTGAACCTGGGTCCTCTTCAAAAACAATAAGAATCCTTAATTGCTTAGCTATCTATCTCTCCAGCCCCACTAATCCCGTTTTTAATGATGGATCAAAGTAGAAGGACCAGATAACTTCCTTACAAGAAAGTTATTTCATACTCCTACTATTCTGACCATATAGATTCTAAAAAGTCATGGTTTTTTAATTTTATTATTAATCTTTCACTGGTTTCAGGTCTTGTCCATCTTTTGTTTCCACCAACAGCCCCCTTAATTTTTCCTATCATTACCTAACAAAAAAGGTCTTCACATGCTTTCCAATATGAAAACTTATGTATCTCTAGAGCAGTGGTTCTCAACCTGTAGGACAATTCCTGTGGGATTATATGACCCTTTCACAGGGGTCACCTAAGACCATCAGAAAACACAGATATTTATATTACCTTTCATAACAGGAGTGAAATTACAGTTATAAAGTAACAATGAAACTAATTTTATGGTTGGGGTCACCACAACATGAGGAACTGTAGTAAAGGGTGACCACATTTGGAAGGTTGAGAAGCACTGCTCTAGAGCTTTTGTTCTTGTTTGCTTTTGATCTTTAGAAAATTCTTAGTTATAGGTGAGCTTGGGGTGGGGGTGGAGGTCAACAAATATGTCCCAAGAACCTGCTGTGTGACTAGCATTTACTTAGGTATTTGTGATATGTCAGTGAACAAAGTAGCCATGCAAGCACATCTTCCCTCATCAAACGTCATTCTAGTTGAGGGAAATATGCACGAGAGGCACCCAAGTACATCAAATAGTATATAGAATGTGGTAAGCACCACATTAAAAAGAAAAAGCATTACTTTTCCACACAAAGGATCTAGGAGTACATAAATAATGAATATCCCTAGTTGAAATTTTCAGTGGTGCTCTGATAGATTTCTCTGAGGCAAAGGAACATAGTACATAGTCCAAGCAGAAGGAAGTGTCAGTATAAATGCTCTGAACAATGCATCTGACTAGAGTGTGTAGGAACTCTCCAGAGACCAATGTGGATGGAGAAGATGAGGGAAGAGCAAGATGTATCTCACGAACATAAGGTGAAAGATGTAACAAAATGTGAGGTCACATAGGTTTTGCCGGCAATCATAGGGACTCTTGATATTTAGAAAGATAAGGAAGAAGCATTGGGAGATTTGACCAGAGAAATGACTTAATTAGGCTGAACTATTGGAAGAATATCTCCTGTACAGTGTTAAGAATGGACTATACAAAAATGATAAGTAGATTTATGACAACCTATGAGATTACTTCAATAGTCCAAGAGAAAAGTTATCACATCTGGATGGATACTGTTGGAGGGATGAAATGAAATGGCAGGTTGTGACTATATTTTGAATGTAGAGCTAATAAGATTTCCTGATTGATTAGACATGAGGTGTAAGAAAAACAAAAAAAAAGTGAAGAGTTATAGATGTCTCAAGATTTAGACCCAAGTAATTGGAATGGTGCCATAGGTAGATTGGGTTTGGGGACTAGAACCCAAGTTCAGTTTTAGAACAAGTTGAGATGGCAATTAGGTATCAAGTGAAGATGGGTGTGGTCTGTATTGAGGGTATTCAGGAGACAGGTCTAAACTGGAGATATAAATTTGGAAATCAGCAGCATATATTTACCATTTCAGTTAATAATGCCAAATTATACTAAAGTTTCAGACTGTAAGTTCACCAAGGATGAACAAATGTCAAGAAGTACATGAATAAACCTTGGGACATCCCACATTAAGAATTTGGAGAAAAGTGAAGGAACCATGGAAGAAGGATGGCATGGGGCAAACAAGGAGATAGGAATGACATAGAGCTAATAAATGCATAGTGCTTTGAGCCAAGTGAATCAAGAGTGTCATGGAAGAAGTTGCTGATTAGTAAAATTAGATGCAAAAAAGGACTAAGGTTGGGATGTGGCATTTTGGGGATGATTGTTAGTTTTTGTAAGAACAGTTTGGGTAACAAAACCCTTTACCAATAGAAATGGATTTAAATGAAAGGAGAAGGGGCAGAGAATATGACTTACTGGCATATTTCAGGCCTTGGATGCCATTCCCAGCAGGAGAAAGACAGAAGGAAAGGGATGGTGGGGGAGAATCCAATGCAGTGAAGATAGGTAACATTGGGCTCTATGTCAAAAACATTAAGACATGCATCCTAGATCTAGGAATTTATAATTTGTTTTGGGATAGTGGTAATAAACACATTTTAAGACAACCAACTACAAGTACAGGACTGTATAGTGTTAAATTGCTAAATATGACATCATGGTTGATACAAGAGATATGAGTAGTTAATCACCCGAAATGGTGAAGATTGTGATCAGAAGTCAGGCATTTGAAAATTGATTAGATGAAGGAAATATTTGAATATACTTTCCTACAATTTTCCTTGGGGACCATCTTGTAGTTTTCTGCAAATATAAGCTCACTTGTGAGCCCATATCTCTAGTGATTAGATTATGGATTCTGCATATATAATAAGTTTTCCGGGTGACTTTTATGTACATCAAACTTCATGAATGGCTCAATTTTATTGAGTAGGTTTATATTAACAATTGATGAGATATCCAGAATACTACAATTAAGGGGGAAATGAGTGATATATTCAAATATTCCCAGTAAATATATGCACTTATAAACTTAAGTTCTAAGAAGTTATATTTAAAATAGCATTCATTTGGACTTAGACTAGACCTAATTAAATTGTTTATTGATATTTTAGGCATCTGTAACTTTATGAGTCTTTCATAATAGGGGACTGTTGAATATTAACCTGTAAGTTGCATTAGGTACCAGAGAAGGTAATTCACAGAGTATTGCTGGCCCAAATAGTCTATAAAGTCCATCTGAAGCCTTGGAACTAGGCACTTAGGAAAATCCAAATTGTGAGCCCACTGGTGGTTTTGTCCAGACTACCCTGGGATGAGATTTCCAAACTGCTGTGCTCTATCTCATATGAGGCCTCAAATTGGCAATCTTGCCACTGTGTTTTCCCAGCTCACCTTCCTATACAATTTAAGAAGGGGGTGAAGGAGAGCACTTTATGTCTCTGCAAATTAGAAATACTTTGTTGTGGTTTGTATCACTGTGAACACAAAGAATGGATTTCAGGACAGGAGAATCTACAAGTTATAGGGAAGTGATGAAGGGCATGATTGATTTTAGCGGACACTTTCAAAGGTAATGGTTTTGATTATCACAGACCTCCCAAGGCCTTACTATTTGTTGGAGGGCTGACTTTCACTGACTAATAACTGCAGCTGTGCCTTTACTGAAAGACCATGAGTTACTTAGTTCACTGCTCAGGCAACCAACTTTGGGAACTATTTCTTTTATTTTTAAGATAGGGTCTCACTGTGTAGCCCAGGCTGGTATCAGACTCATAAATTCAGCCTCCCCAGTACTGAGTCTACAGGTGTGTGTTACCATAGCTTACCTGAGAAAAATTTTAAATTTTATTTGATTCCATCTCTAACCCCCCTGTTCATTCATATAGTTCTAAGTATTTCTTCTAATCATTATGGGTATAACTTTCTGCAAATAATTAGTGTAATACAGTATAATATAAAACAGTGTCATAGCGGATAATGGTTAAAATAAGACAGGACTTTCTCATGAAAACAGGCATGTAATGGCTACATACAATGCAAATAATAAGTGTATTAAAATGGAGACATGGGCACGATGTTTTTGAAGGGGAAAAGTTAATGTTTTCCTTGAAAGCAGTTAAGAATGTTCGTGGAGAGATGGGAGTGATAGGGCAGAAAAATCCTGGACTTGAGGCAGATGCCTCAGGAGCCCAGTAACGTATGTCATCTGGATTGACTCTGGACATTGTGCTAAGTGTTTATGCCTCTACCTGACAGAATTACTGTGATTGTTGACCAACTACATGATCAGAGGACAGCTGATTAATTCACCTGCTTTGAGAAGGTGTTTATGGATTTTTTTTTGGTTGTGTACAACATGTTCGTGAGGGTTCATGTCTATGTCTGTGCACATGGAGGGCAAAAAGGCAGAGATCAACCTTAGTACTTTCCTGGAGTCACCTAGCTTGTTTTTTAAGATAGGGTCTTTCATTGGTCTCAGGATTCGACTCAGTTGGCTGAGCAGTTGCTCCAAAGACCTGCCCATCTCTTCATTCTAATGCTGAGATCTCAGGCATGTGCCACCAGGAATGGTTTTCAGTATATTTCCCAGAATATGAAGAACAGGAAAGATTTTAATCTATTGAGAAAATTCCTTCAGTGTTTAGATTTAGAACCTTAGAAAGAAGATGTTTAGACTGTTTAGAAAAGAATAAATTTCTTTCTTAAAGCCATGACTCACATTTTACAATATATATAATGTTTAAAGTATTGCTTGTACAATGCTTTAACTCTCATTTCTCTTCTATTTAGCTATGGAAACATAAGTAACACGCTCCGGTATTTTGCAAAACTAGTCACAGAAAAATGTGCCGATTTTGACAGGATGTTTGTTATTGCGTTTTATCTTGGTGATGACACAGTTTCAGTATTTGAACCTATAGAGAGGAATTCCGGTAAGAGACATATGTTACTCATCATTTTCCTCACACCATTAACCACCTTTCCCTTTCGAAATTAAGGAGTATAATCTGATTTGATAGCCTAGAATATCTGTGATGATAATTTTCTAACCAATAAACTTCTTCTTACATCAATGTCTTAAATATTAATCCAAATATATAAAATGATAAACAAAGAACAGCTGGGATCAGTTACCCAAAGGAAATCCCCTTTGCCACTATCATTTCTTTTTCCGAGGCATTCCTATGGAACTTCAGGGCTTCAAAATCATGGTTTGACTACCACCAATCACACTCCTAGCCAGAAAGCTAAGGGAGTGTTCCATTGTCCCACTTACAAAAAATCTTTGCCTGATTAAGAAAAGAATACAAGATATACAAATTTAATCTCCAGGATCCATTTTTCTGTGTTACTTCTGTTTGTTCTGGCTATTACCAAAGGTCCTGCCCCCAGGCCTGTGTAATGTTATCCAGTATGTTGATCTCATGGCTATTGCTAAGGACAGTCATTGACTTACAAATTTGGAAATGTTCTTGGTTTCAACATGTTTACAACTTTTATCTGTGCTGAAGACATATGTTTGAGAAGAATAACCAGCTCAACTAACTCTTTGGGAAAAAAATAAGTAAAAATTTGGTTTGTACCATTTGCCAATTTACGTGTTGTGAATATCCTGATCAAGACCAGTTTCAAGAAACCAACAAGTTTTTTTTTAAAAAAAAAAAACTGACATGCAAAAGTCTGAAAATGTAACAGTCAAGTCATATACTTGAACTTCTTTAGCCACTTAGTATGATAATGAATAATGGATAATTTGTACAACTAAGTGAGGCCCTCAGTGTAATTTGAATAACAGAACATCTTAAAATATAAAACTAAATAAGGATGAGCATATGCCATGTTCTGAATGGTCACAAATATCAATTCTGTATACTTAGAAAAGTAATTATTGTAAATGGAGATTACTCTTTCATTTCCCGGCTGCCCAAACCTGAATAATAACACAGAAACTGTATTAATTACAACACTGTTTGGCCAATAGTTTAGGTATATTTCTAGCTCACTTTTCCATCTTAGATTAACCCTTTTCTATTAATCTGTGTATCATCACGAGGCTGTAGCATACCATACATGACACCAACTGACTCTACCTACTTTCTCTATATATCTCTGTTTCGATTTCCCACCTGGCTTTACTCTACTAAACCTTTGGCTGAAACAGCTTCTTTAATAACCAATGGTAATAAAACATATTATAGCATACACAGGGGAATCCCACATTATCTCCCCTTTCTGTCTAGGTTTTAACGTTAACATAGTAAAATGACATATAACAAAACAGGTATCAAACAAGAGTTACAGTTATAATATTTATATCCACTTTATTTTTTATTATAATTAAAGAAAACAATAGTTATAACTATCTCTTTTCAACTCTATCAAAACCTCCAGAAGGATATATTACCTAGGTAAACAGGAAGTGCATTGTAAGCAGCTTCCAAAACTCTAGAATTGACAGAGACATCTTGCTGCTTGGACAGTCACCCGAAGTTCTTCTGTAATGTTGGAACATCCTTCTTCAGCCTGTAGGTCCATAATATCTGGCAGACTTTTCCATGAATCAGGAAATTTGAATATCTGTTTTGTTTTGTAATGGCACCATACAAGTTCATAAGATGCTTTCTTCTGTGTCCTACAAAATGTCTGGCAGCTTTTTCATGAAGCAGAAACCCTAAAGGACTGTCTCACCTTTAGGGAAGTAATTTTTCTGTGGATCCTACATGTCCAGTTTATACAGCATGCCATCAAGCAGTCCAAGAAATAGCAATTTCTTTCCCAAATGACTAACAAACTCCTTAAGGAGCCTCTTTGATGATGCCCATCTTCCTCTTGAAGTAGTTTGATGCTGTCAGGAGCAGATGAGTCAATCTTATTTTTATGAAAAATCCTAAGTTTTTAAAACATTTTACATGCCATATTCTGTTAGTCTTTAAAAGGTTTGAAGAGTACCTAACTGAAATACATCTCTGTACATCTAGAAAACCTAACTAACATGACCACATGCTTGACTATTATAGATGATTATCTATTAACCTGTATTTCTTAATTATACATTACATTTTTAAATGAGCCACACAAGCACAATACCTTAATCAGAGCAAAAATATACATATAACAAAATTGGCCTTAAATATGTATCAATAAATCAAGATACATACCAATAAAAGTATTTATCTCTATAGCATATCCCCTATAAATATAAACAAATATTCATAAACAATCATTTAGGGAATTTGAGCATTGTTCTCTGATTGGGGGTGCTGTTAATAAGGTCTTTTATGGGATATCCTGTGTGGTAGGTTCATCTCAGCCAGCAGTCCTGAAGCTGTCATGGATGTTGCACCATCTGGGCCATTGCTTCAGGAGGTCTTATTTGATCAAACAATATTAGCCACTAAGGAATCCACAGCTTTCTATCCTCTGAGGAAACAAAAGCAAAACTTCATTTTCAAAGCAACATATCCTTAGACCCAAATATTGAAGTCAAAAAACCTTTAAAACATATATGTTGGTTTAGCTTAGTAGCCTGTACAATGAAATGTCTCTCTGTACTTAGCTTATATGCAGTCAAAAATTTCAAAGAAAACACAATAATTTACATAATCCAGACTCTCTGTGTATTTTCCATCTTTATGTGGCTTATTTTTCTTTTTTTTAACTCTATTACTTTTTAATATTTATTTTTATTATCTTTACTCCTTTAATCTACGACTTACTCTGTCTCTTTAAATACTTTGTTTTATTTTTAAAACTATTTATTTCTTTTTATAACTGTCTATACTCTTTTTCTTCTCTGTCCCAAACCTATGTACATTTTTAAAACACATTGTGACCCATTCAGAGTTTTTTTTTTTTCATCTGAATCTGTCTTTATTGTGTATCTGTAATCACTTTCTGACCAGGAGCACCTTTTATTTTTAAATGCTAAGTGGGCATAGCTAGGACTAAGGCTGCTTTGCCTTTTGACTCTGCCCAGTCCAACATGGCAGAGGTATATTTGCCACCAGCTCTACAAGCCATACTTTCTACCCTAGTTCCAGCAGATCCACTTCACAATCAATCAACCTTTAGCACGCTGCTCACAAAGCCCATTCAAATGCTCCATAGCAGTGTCTCCCAACAGAGACAGAGCCTTCCATGCCAGCATGAACCAGGAAGCCCTCCCATAAAGAAGGCATGCAGTCTTAGTTGCCAATGTTAAGTCAGGAACACCTCTCTTAAAGGAAACTCAGAACCCCTGCTTGCCACCAGTGAACAGAATTTACCTGGAAAAAAATGCAGCTATCAAGAAGCTGCACTAAACTCATTCTTTTGTGTCTAGAATTTCTACCCAAACTCTCTCAGGTTTTATGTGGATGTAGTTGCCACACATTAGGCACCATTTTTTGAATGGAGACTGCTTGTTTGTTTCCCACTCACCCAGACCTGAATGATAACACAGAAACTATATTAATTACAACATTGTTTGGCCAATAGCTTAGGCATATTTCTAGCTAACTTTTACATCTTAAATTAACCCATTTTTATTAATCTGTCTATTATCATGAGTGGCCTGCAGGTAAATGTTCCAGGGTATCTGTCTCCTTGGCAATTACATGGCATCTTCCTGATTATGCCTTCCTTCTCTCTATGTCTCTATTCAGATTTCCTGCCTAGCTGTACTCTACTAAGCCATTAGCTGAAACAGCTTCTTTAATAACCAATGGTAATAAAACATATTCATAGCATACATAGGGGAAGCCCACATAAAATTATGGGGCCAAGCAAATTGCACTTGTGAAATAGAAAGTTTACAAAAAATAGTGACCATCACTGAGGACTTACTATTATCCTTAAGTTTCAAAGCAGGTTAGGTTCTCTAAAAAGAGGCAAATCCAGAAACAGGGTTAATGTAGAAGATATTTATTTAAATAATGAAAACAAATTAACAAACAAACAAAAACAACAATAAAATGCTGAAGGAACCAGAGGAAGCCCAGAGAACCATCAGATCGCAGCGGGTTCTCTCTTTTTTCTTTCTCTCTCTCCCCCTCCCTCTCTCTCCCACTTACTCCCACTCACCCCTCCTCTAATCTTCTCTCCCCTTGTCCATTTCTCCATAGTCTCACTATATAGCCCAGGCAGGGACTAAAACTCATTATCTCCTGAGTGTTGGAATTATACATATCTAATACCACATCTGGCTATAGTAGTTTCTAACTCCTATGAAGGACAGAGGGAAGGGAGAAAGTGGTAGATCTTAGATCTTAGTGGACTTATAAGGAATTTCTGATAGACATATCCAAAACTGCCAGTTGTCTATGCAGGAATGGACCAGTCTCAGTGTTCCTACTTTGAACTTTCATTTGTTGGTAGCAGCCTGTAGCAGCTAGGGCCTTTCTATGGTAATGTTCCCCACAGTAAGAGGTGATCTGAGAGTAAATTTTTATGACTCCTCCCACATACACATCTTAAAATTCCTATTTTACCAGTACCAACTCTAGCAGTTTAGAGACCTTAAAAAAGACTTCAAGAGTATGCAGTAGGCAACTGGCAAAGCCAGTATAGAATGCAACTAAATTTGGCTCCAAAGCCTGTATGTTTTCACCACTTCTCCTGTCTGGTCTCATCTGGTCTCAGTTATCGTCATAAGTCAGTTCCACGTCAGAAGATGCTAGAATCTCCTGTTCAGCTCTGCCTTTTGATTTCCAAGAAGTCAAAGAAAATAAACAAGCATCAGGTAGCTATGCCCAGAAGAGAACAGAAAAATGATGAGAATTCTGGAAAGTAAGCAGCATAAAAAGACTACTAAAAGAAGCAAAGATATTTTACTACAGTGTGAAAGAGGAAACACAAAGGGAACCCTCATACTTGCTTTCTAACACTTAATCTAAATTTTGTCTTAGATGTGGGGTATCTTGCCCTTAGTCTGAATGCCAGGTTAAGTGTGAAGCAGTTCTGTGGAAATAAAGAAAGTAGGTGTTTCACTCATGCCTTAGAGAAGAGGAACTTGCTGATGTCCCACTGTTCCAGCTTGCTGTGGAATATACACAAAAGGTCCTTGCTAAATGTTTTTGGAATTTGGTAGAATGAGGAAAGAAAAGTTTTGAATAACATATTACTTTTTTCTTTAATGCACTCAACCTTGTCATTTAGAAGTCTACAAAGTAATGGGTTCATTTTTATTCATGCATATATTTTGATAATATTCATTTCTCTTATCTTTTCTTATATCTGCTCTCTTTAATTTCATATCCTTTCCTCCTAAATTAAAATTTGAGTGTGGTTTATTTGGTTTCACATGATGATGTCAATTTCCTGCAAATGACATGATTTCATTCTTTATGGCTAAATAAAATTCCAGTGTGTATATGAGACATATTTTCTTCATCCATCCATCCATTGATTAATACCTGTGGCTGATTCCCTAACTTGGCCATTGAGACATACCTGAGTGCATAGCTATCTTTGTAGTATCTTTGAGCCTTGTACTCAGGTTTGTTATATAGCTAGATGATGTGCAAGTTCTATTTTTAATCTCTTCAGGAATTATCTTATGATTTCTATAGTAGTTGTGCTAATTTACATTCTCTCCAGTGGTGTTTAAGAGTTACACAAGAAAAATAATGCTGTTTCTTTGCCCACTTCCCTATTCTTCCCTCCCACAGTGTGCAACATGGCTTTACAGATAATTTGTACAGTCTGTGTTGGAAGAGAAAATAACTAAAGGCAAGTTGTGGTTTTTGTAAGAATGAAGCAACTCATGAACTTTTTTTTTTCATGTTTCTTTAGGGAATGCTGGTGGAATGTTCTTGAAAAGAAGCCGTGTGAAAAAGCCCGGACAAGAAGTCTTTAAAAGTGAATTTTCAGAATACATCAAGGCTGAGGAGCTCTATATTGGAACCACAGTGAATGTGAATGGCTACCTGTTTCATCTGCTTAATGCTGATGAGTACACCTTAAAGTACATGGAGAATAACACAGACAAGGTGAATACACTGTATATTTCTTGACTCCCTCCCTTCTTCAGTGTGTGTTTCTCTCCCTCTAGGACATTTTCTTCTGCATCTTCCCACTGGTATACTTTGCACATTTACACATGTGGGCATGAATAATGGATCTGTGTGACTTGGCCACAGGTCCCATCACAGAGGCCCGGCCCTTGTCTCTGCTATTTACAGCTTAGCTCTCCTCTGCCCAGCATCACAGATTCCAGACCCTGGCAGGAGGCAGACCCAATACTGAATCAAGTTTCCTGGGTTTTTGCTGATGCCAACAATGTTTGTTAGAAGGCAATGCAATAACTATAGGAAAGGAAGAAACTCTGATGGCACACACTGTACCATCCAAATTAATTGACACAGGATAGCAAAGGAAGTTATGGGTAGAACAGACAGAAACCCCAAAGGAAGCTGTAGTTGCTGAAGTTGCTTAACAGTGACACCTGAAGCTGAAATAAGAATCGAAGAAGAAATTTGCTTCAGTGAACTCATAGAAATATCTTCTTCTTGTTGTATTTTAGTTCTTGAATTAATTTCTTTTTTTTTGAGACATACCTAGCCAGATACCTAGGTTGGCTTTGTCCTCACTGTTTACATGCTGCTATCTTCGCTGCGTGTTGAGATTTCAGGTATGTACCACCACACCCAGCAACAATTTCTTTCTTTTTTTTCCTTTTAAACACTGCCTGGCCCATTAGTTCCAAGCCTCTTATTGGCTAGCTCTTACATATCGATCTAACCCATTTCTAATATCCCTGTAACAGCACAAGGTGTCTTACCAGAGAAGATCTTAACCTGCGTCTGTCTGGAGTGGGAGAATCATGGCGACTCCTGACTCAGCTTTTTTCTCCCAGCATCCTGTTCTGTTTTCTCCACCTACCTAAGGGTTGGCCTATCAAATGGGCCTAGGCAGTTTCTTTATTAATAAGAAATCACTCCCACATCATTTCCCCTTTTTCTGTTTAAATAAAAAAGAAAGGCTTTAACTTTAACATAGTAAAATTACATATAACAAAACAGTTATCAAGTAAAAATTATAATAATCTTTATCATAACTAAGGAAAACTATAACTATAACTAACCATTCTTCAACTCCATCAAAGACTCCAGAAGGATATAATATTACCTAAGTAAACAAGAAATAAGAAAACTCTAGAAATGACAGAGACATCTCGCTGCCTGGACAGTCACCCAAATTTCTTTTGTACCGTTGGGGCATCCATCTTCAGCCTTCAGGCCCATAGTATTCTTAATTGTTTATATTGTTTAATTGAAAATACTGCAGTGGCAAATGGTTACTTTTACTAAAAGTGCTGTGCTGACAATATTGTTCTGTAAAAATCCATGAATATAACTCTTAGTCTTTAAATGTAGACTTGTTCAGCATATAAGCTAGTTGTACTTAGAATTCATTGCTTGTAATTTTGAAAAAAATCAGTTTGAACAATTTTATTTTAAGATTTATTAAATAATTATGCACTATTTATACCCACACAGTGCATACTTTATCTCATTTATAAAGAAAATGACCAGGGTTGAGTTGCTAGGTTTCAAGACAGAGTTAGACCCACACTAGGAATATTAGAGGAAAGACCTCTATGGGATGAAAGGAGAGGCTCAAGAAGACGCAGGGAATGGGAGCTACCTTCAGAGTGCTGTGCAGGTCAGGTCTCATCCTTGTGAAATGAGAAGGCAAAGAAGCAAGGGTGGGTAGGAAGAATGTCAGTGGCTCAGAGGTTAAGAACATTGGCTGCTCTTGCAGAAAATCTGGGTTCAATTCCCAGTACCCACAAGCATCTGTAATGAGATCTGGTGCTCTCTACTGGCATGCAGGCATACATGCAAGCAGAAAACTATATGTATACTAAATAAATAAATAAATAAATAAATAAATAAATAAATAAATAAATCTTTAAAAAACTAGCTAGTACAGTTTAGAGAAAGTCTTAACCAGGATGATGGGGACCCTAGAACAGTGTGCTTATCAGGTAAATGCAGAGTTATGCAGAAGTGACGGTTGAAAGCTGGTAGTTCACAGTGCTCTTCTCAGTACCTCTACTGAGTGCAGCATCTTCCACAGTCACTACACCACCTCTCTGTTTATAGTTTTAGAAATGCAGGTTATTCTAAAACTATAGACCGATACTAGAAGACAACTCTAAACTCATGTGAGAAACATGGTGATTAAGCAGTTAGATTTCCAGAGACCACTAAGCCTGGGTACAAATATGGTCCCCACACTAATACGTGACAGGGTTTTGTAGATGAAAGTTTCTGTCCCACTTGGTCCTGCAGTCATTCAGTCCCAAATAAACACACAGAGTCTTGTATTAATTATAAACTATTTGGCCTATAGCTCAGACTTAACAACTAACAAACTCATATTTTAAGTTAACCCATAATTCTAATCTATGTTTAGCCATGTGGTTTCATACCTTTACTCAGTAAGGCATTCTCATCTTGCCCTCTCTGCATCTGGCTGGTAAATGTGTCTCTGCCTTTCCTCTTCCTAGAATTTTCCTAGTCTGGTCACCATGCCTATACTTCCTGCTTTGTTACTGGCCAATCATCATCTTATGAAACCAATATGAGTGACAAATCTTTACAGTGTATAAACAGACTTTAGTTATGTATGATATCTAAGCTTCGGTCTCCTTGTCTTTGAAATAAGAGTAACAACAGTGCTTGTTTGATAAAGTTGCTACAGAGGTTAAATGTGATAATTTGTGTGAGGGACTTAGCCATATAGGACCCATGGCAAGCTTAGTCATTGTTGCTGTTATAAACCAAAATTCTGGTTTTGAACAGAACCTCTACCTTAACATAAAACATATACTTCTTAACTTAGAATTACTTGACATAGGAGTTTTGACTTCACTGTCATGCAAAAGTGATGTGCTTTCTAATAGAAACTTTAAAATTCTGGGTTTTGTTCCCCTTCCAGCCCTGGCTAGTACGTACTATATAATCCAGTCTTCTTACATGCCATTGGGCATCAGCAGTGAGCTGCAGACCTTAAAAACACTGTAATCATGAAGTGAAATACTCTCCAGTGTGCTGTATTGCTAAGCTTGACATGATCTGTAAGTTAGTTGTAATTGGTACATTTTCAACTTACAGTGGGTGTATTAACACACAAATCACTGTAAATTGAGGATTATCTGTGTATATTAAACCATGCATGTGCCTTTTGCTTTATTCTATTTGCAGTGATAGGAATTGAACCCAGGCCTTGAGCATGCTAAATGAGGACTATTACATTCAGTTATACATCCAGCCAAAACATAATATATAGTTTTAAGATATGAGGGTTTATTTGTCTTTCAGTATGAGAAAGCAGTATAAGACATTACTTAGTATCAGCATCTCAAGTGAAAATTGCATTGCTTTAAAAATGCTCTTAACAGGCCATGCCATGGTGGCGCACGCCTTTAATCCCAGCACTCGGGAGGCAGAGGCAGGTGGATCTCTGTGAGTTCGAGGCCAGCCTGGTCTACAAGAGCTAGTCCAGGACAGGCTCCAAAACCACAGAGAAACCCTGTCTCGAAAAAAAAATGCTCTTAACAAAGGTATTGTAAGAAGATAAAGATTAATACACTCCTTATTACCAGCCTCAGTAGTCTTTTCAAAGGAGCTACCAAATAGATGCTATCATGGAAACACATGAAAGAAAATGCAAAAAAGGAGAGGGCTCAGTAGGTGCCAAACCACCTGGATCATTTGATGGTGGAATAGAGGCAGCTTTATACTAAAATAGTATCAGAACTTTTTTTTTCTAAAATTTCATCTTCTCACTTTTGATCTCTTGTCTGTAATTATTTACAAACTTATGCTTTCTGTAATTGAATAAGGATCATTCTTTCTAAGTAAAAAAGCTAACCACAAAGTAGGAGACAGAAACAGTGGAATGCCTAGACAACAAATGTATTTAGGTTACAGTGGTTTTGCAGAACTTTGACACCGAGCTTTGTTATGATCAGTACTTTGCCTGGTGGCCAGCCATTCGAATGATCAAGAGAAAGTAGGTGTACATTTAGCCAGCTCTAAATCTCTTTTTCTTTCCATCAGGGTCAGCTAAAATATCAAGGTTAAGTGTGAGAGTTAGAGGAAGGCTAAGATTGTTTAGTAAACTTTGTTACCTGCTATCCCTTAAGTTCAATTGTTTGAGATCTAGGGCCTAGAATAATGGCAACCCTTTTCCTAAATCTTTCATTCAAAAGATAACAAGGCTAGTTATTTCTTGTGCAGATTTGTTTCTAGTTAAAGACACGTGCAGTTTACGTTGGGTTTACCATGTAGTCCTGTTGGTCTCCAATACCCTCCTAAGGTACAGGGAATAAGAAACTTCAGAATGTTCAGCTGTGAATGGAACATACATATCAGAAGCCTTCTTCAGGCTCAGGCGTCATTGTGGAAGGAGGAAGAAAGATTGCAAGAGCCAGTCAGAGACCATGGATAAGTGGGAACCAGTGTCTTCTGGGAACAACAGAGCAACTTCACTGTGAGCTCACAGTGGTTGTCATAGCATTCATAAGACCTGTGTAAGCCCAAGGCAGACCAAATTCCAGCATGGAAAGTGGAGTTGTGCATGAAATTCTACCACCAGCTCTGGAACTATTGATAACTGTTAGCTGCTAAGAGAAGGAGAGCCAGTCAGGAGAACGGGAAGAAGGGAGGGAGGGGAAACTGTGGTTATATGTAAAATTAATAAAAAAAATTTAAAATAAAAAGTATAGTCTCTGGTAAGTCAGCCACACTTGAGTGTAAGGTCACAGATAAAAAAAAATGGATAGCACAAATTGGTCTTGATTAGTTAAGAACAAGAAAAAGAACACAGTTGGGTAAGTAGGGAAGATAGGAGGACTTGAGAAGAGTCAGGGAAGAGGTAAAATGTGATCAAACCACAGTGTATAAAATCCTCAAAGAACTAACATTGAGAATGATGGTTATGGTTGCGGTGATGGTGATGATGATGATATAATGACCTCCTGGTCTCATGCGCATGTCTTGTTTTTACTCCTTCAAGTATCCATACAGCAACTTTGAACTTGTCATACAAAAGCTGAAAGAAGAAAAATCTAAGTCAAGAGAGATCAAGCAGATATTTTCGGCTGCTGACCATAACCACACAAAGGTGTTGCCTTTTAATACATTCAGGTAAGCTGTATTCTTCTAGCATGGATCTGTTTTTCCCAAAGAATAGAAAGAACCCTTTCATTCCTAGTGTTTCCCAATCAGTTGGCTACATGGGTTTTTATTAAAGATTGGTATTTATTTGTCTTTGTATTACTTTGTATTTAAGGTTTGACTGTGATGTCCTAATAAGTTTTATGCAATTATATACAAGACATTTAGAGGGAGGAATGGAGACAATAGCCAGTTACTGATGATCAGAGAAAAGGCCATATTTTATTTGAATGTCTGTATCTTCAATTGCATCTGAATTCCAAAAGACAAAAGACAGGCATCAGAGACTTTGTCTCAATTCCCCTCAATTTTCCTGTCGTGCTATATATGAGTACTGAGAAGTATCATATGAAATCATGAACAATATTTTCTCAAAGGTAAAGTTGAATTCTGAAATTTCCCAGTAGCTGACCTAGGCAAATTCCCAAAGAACAGAAACACAGGGAAATTCAAGTTCAGGGTCTAGTACAATTGTGAGGACTCTTTGCTAGAAAACAAAGTGAATGGAGTGTTTAGGAGAATGTAAATTAAATCATGGATGGAGGACAAAGAGGATTTTCTCTTTAGCTCGAGATTTCTAGCTTTTGAAAAGAATAAGTAGTTAAAAGCTATATATTGGGCTTAATACAGTCAAGATGTAGCCTGGGAAATGAAGATAGGAACTCAGGTAAGAATGGCAATGTGGACTTTCCAAATTTGTGTTTACAGTTGCTTGTTGGCATCACTACCTGGTAGTCTGGAGCCTATAATGAGGCCTTATGTTTTCTAGGAGTTTATTTGTTGTTATAACAAAGCTCTTTTGTGTCTTCAAAGTGTTCTCTTGAGAGGAGCTTGCAGAAGGCATATTTTTATTGTTTAGAATTGCCAACTTTCTGGGATCAATAAGAATTTACAGTTCTTTATTATTCTGCATCATCATATACATATGGTCCTGGTGCTCTGGAATAGAAATGGAGACAAAGCAAACAGCGAAGACAATTACTCAGACCATGAACTAATGGGAAACACTGGAGGAGAAAACAAGAAATTTCCTTCAGAAACGAGGGAGTGCTTTTTTTTTTTTTTTTTTTTTTTTTTACTATTTTGTGTCCTTTTATAAAAGCATTGGTCCTCCTAGTACTCTCAAAAGACTATTGGAAATATTTTAGCAAGTTCACAGGGCCTTTTGGGAAGTACTTTGGCCAGGAAGGATTTCCTAGGAAGAGAAATTGGTCTGCAAATAGAGGCCTCATCCTAATTGTAGATGTGATAAAGGAACAGCAACTGTATAATTAGAATAACAGCTACCAGGTACTGTGGGCTTACAAAAAACAACCACCACCACCAAAAAACCACCAGCCTCTACATCCTAGACATTCCATAGCATGAACTCCAGCCTCAGGTTATCACAGGCCTGAAAAACTTTTCAGTAGCTTGTTTGACTGCAGCCAACAGAACTTGAGCAACGGGACTTTTATTTTATTTGTTAGAACTGGTAGGGCTATCCAGTGAAGACTGAATATGCCTGTGTTTATTTTCCATATGCTTATACACTTCAATCCAAAAATTGGGGAAGAAGGAAAAAGAGTGTTTTAACATGACACAAAGTACAAACAGAACAATCACCTGCTTCAATACTTGAGACATCAAGCCACTATTTCCTGAGTTAAGCATTCTGATGTTTTAGACAGGACATGCAGTGACTACACCTTAGGCCAAGTTTCCTGTCGGCAGCCACTCCCTGGGTCAAATCTCCTGTCTTATCCTTATAGGAGCAAGAATAGGTTTGAATCTTCTTATGTTTGATGACCAAGGTGGAACAGATCCACTTCCATGGGCCATCTTAATACCCAAACACCAAGTAACCACACACTAAGTCAAGGGATGTTGTTTGTAGCCACTCCTTAAGTCAGACTTCTGTCAATGACTTTGAAAGAGCAGGAGTAGGCTTAAGCTCTCTGACCTTCAGTCAACATGGAGCAGACCCATTTCTATGGGCCCCACAAGAGGGTTTCCTTTTTGTTTGTCCAAGAAGGGTTAGTGATTAGTTCTAGGCCTGAAGTATAAGTCAGAGTTCCTCATAACCGACCTGGAGTTTTAGCTAGAGTGCATAGTGTGGTTAGTGGCCATCGTGCCGGCTTCTTCATAAATACACAATGCAGAAAGGGTGAAATATGGTAAAAAAAAAACAAAAAACAAAAAACAAAACACTACCAAATCCACTCATTAGCCAGGTAGTGGTTGCACACACCCTTAATCCTAGCACTTGTGAGGCAGAAGGAGTTGGATCTCTATGAGTTCAAGGCCAGCCTGGTCTACAGAGTGAGTTCCAGAACAGCCACTGCAACACAAAGAAATTCTATCTCAAAAAACCAAAACAAATCCATTCATTAAAAATATTGTCTATAAATCAGACTGGCAAAAGCTATTATTTTTATATTCCATGCCATCACTTCTTTTTCTGTTGGCCTCACTAGTTACCTTTTAATTTTTCAAACATATCAAGTTCTATACACAAAGTTCTCTCTGCCTGGAAGGACCTTACCACTTTCCTTTCCAGGGAAAATTCTAGGACTTTTTATTACCAGAGTATTTGTTTCTGTCCGACAACCCTAAGTAAATACCCACTGTTATTCTTAGCCCTTTGCTTATATTTCTTCACAGCATATAACACAGTTTGTAATTATTTTACTTAGAGAATTGTTTACTTGGAGGAGTGATGATGTGTGTGTGTGTGTGTGTGTGTGTGTACTTGGGTGTTTTTTTATTCTAATAGAAAATGTAAGAACCTTGATAATCTTGTACACTACAGTATCCCTGGGCTTCCAGTGCTAAGCTCCATTTAGACACAGTCACTGAATGACATGAGCCACTAGGATTATTTCTGGATGGTCTAGTTTGGAGGTGGCTGCATGATCCTTATATTAGTCAGTTTTCCATTGCAACAATATAATACCTGATGCTGAGTAATATATGAAGAAAGGAGATTTAGTTAGCTCCTTAAAAGAGCTCATGAGAAAGCCATGAAAACCATATCCCTCTCTTCCTCAGGCAGTGCCTTCAATGACCTAACCACCTCCTATTAGGCCTCATCTTTTAAAGATTCTTACTACCTCTCACATTATTGCACTTGGAAAGGAATCAAACTTCCAACATGGAGAATATTGCATCTAAACCACAACAGTTTCCAAATTAGGGCATATACTGGGAGTCAGTATGATCTGGTCCAGGTTACATCTTTAGGTTCCACACTGAGTTCCTGGGCGTGGACCTCTTCCATCAGTACTTCGTTTGCAAGTGTAGGTCCCTACCCATCTTCATCAGTATGCTCTTTTGCTTTCCATATCCTAGTCTGGGTAATGACAAAGGAACTCCATAGCCAGTCATTTCATATCAAACATTTTAATGTTTTACTCCATGCTTTTACTAGCTAGTATTTTTATATGTGTATGTATTTGTATACATTCTGGATTATTTCTCTTTTATCTAACCTCATGGAGAGTAGGAACCTTTGGTTTCTTGCCTTCTACTTTAGCCATGGCATTTGTCATAGTGTTGAGCAAATAGTAAGGAATTTATAAATGTTAAGTGGCTACCTTTTCTCTAGTCATGACTACTTTGCTTCTGACATAGAGATGTTCCAGTTGACATCTAGGTATTAATTAATTCCTCAAACTTATTGGTCTCTTGAACTGTACAGACCTTGAAATAGGAGTGTCTTTGAACCTTCTCCTATTGGATGTTCCTTAGGCATCTGTAGAGAACCTTTTTTTTAAGATAAATTTATTTATTTGCTTATTTCTTTCTTTGTGTGTGTGTGTGTGTGTGTGTGTGTGAGAGAGAGAGAGAGAGAGAGAGAGAGAGAGAGAGAGAGAGAGAGAGAGAGAGAGGAGATTATGTATACTATACTATGTAGCATATAGGAGCCCGTGGAAGCCAGGAAAGGGCATAGGGTCCCCTATAACTGTACTTACAGGCAGTTGTAAGCTGACTTGTTGGTGCTAGGAACTGAACCCAGGTCTTCTTTTTTTTTTTAAATTTTTTTAAAAATTTTTTTTAGATTCATTTATTTTGTTTACAGTGTTCTGTCTGCATGTATGCCTGCAGGCCAGAAGAGGGCACCAGATTTCATGACAGGTGATTGTGAGCCACCATGTGGTTGCTGGGAATTGAACTCAGGACCTTTGGAAGAACAATCAGTGCTCTTAACCTCTGAGCCATTTCGCCAGCTCCCTTGGACCCAGGTCTTCTATAAGAGCAATAAGTACTCTTGACCACTCAGGCATCTCTGCAACCCTGTGACTTTATTTTTCTCCATTACATTGCACCTGAGGACCAAATTCTAGTAAAGCCCACGTTATGTGTTGTAGGGCCAGGTGAGGGATCTTCCTGGTGTCTTTTCTCCATCTAATCCCTGTGTTTCCCCCTCATCTTTGGAATTGCATTTCTTACCCTCTAGAAAGGTTCCTTACTTTCTATCTAAAATCCCATCATTGTCCTGATGTTTGGAGAACTGAGAAAGTGATCTTCCTTTTAAGAGTTCCATTCTGCAAAGTTTTCCCAAGTGACCCTCTTCAGATGTGATTAGGCCATTCCTCTCTTTAAAGCTTGCTTAACTCCCTGTTATCTCTGGGACAAATCCTAGCCACTCAGTGTATCATGTGAGTTTGGTCACAGTCTGTTCCTTGCCTACCACTTTATTTTCAGCTTGTTAGCATAAAATTTTTTAGAAGCCACCATTTATTGAGTACTTAATGTGGGCTAATAGATGTACTGAACTGTTTTCAATTTCCTTTGTACTGGGAGATCCCTGCTGTTCCTTATTTCATTTTCTTCTTCCATGGGCCTGCCAAGTACAATAGATGTTTACTGAATAATTTAATGAATGATTCTATTTCTCTATCAATGTTAAGTCTAAAGCTTCCTGAAGATAGATAAATAATTGACATCATGGAAGGGCCATATGTCTCTGGCTTAATGATGGCAGGGAAACTTAGGCCTATCCCTCACCAGAAAAGCAACTTCCTTGCATCTCCTCTTACATCCATACTTTGGTTCTAAGGTTCATTATATACTCTGACATCCTGAAACTCTTACATTGTAGGTTTACAATGAACTTGTTAAATGTTCCCTTTTCTGGTTCATGCATGGAAACAATAAAAGATAATAGAAACTTCTAGGCTTCATTTATATGACTCCAGTACTCTGAAATAGAGGCCTACCGACTCTACTATGTACCTGAGACCTTAGGGCCCATACCTGTTGTATTGCCCAAGGGACAGGTCAGGAAGTCATAGGTAATAGTTCTCTTTTTTTAAAAAAAAAAAAGAAATAGGTTTAGTTTATTTTATATGTATGAATATTTTGCCTGCATGTAAGTATATGCACTATATGTATGTTTGGTGGCCTAGGAAGTCAGAAAAGGTATTCAGTCCCCTGGAACCATAGTTACAGGTGTTTGTTAGCTGCCATGTAGATTTTGGGAATTGAACCTGGATCCTTTGCAAGAGCTCTCAGCACTCTTAACTGCTGAACCATCTCTCGAGCCCCATGATTCTCAGTTTTTCTTTAAGTGGTGGACATTTCCCTTTTGCCCTATGGAAATCATCAATTATGCCTCTATACTGGACCTGTTTCTCTGTGGCTCTTTATTCTCTGAGAGATTCACCTGTAACAGCTACTGATTGTTATCCAAGATAGTGCAGAGGGCCATTCTCAGAGGGAGGGCAGATATCAGCAGGATGCAGGGTCAGGTCTAGGCTTAACAGGCATAGGATTTCATGTACTTGGGAACACAGGCAGGGAGAACCTTTCCAGAGTGGTCTCAACACTCCTAAGCACAGGTGGCAGCAGCAGTAAGAGCTCTCTACCAGGGAACGTGCAGCTCATCTCTCCTGGCTACCTCTCTGAGCACTGTGCTAACTAGCCATCAGAAATGACTCCTGATACTTTGTAGCTGTATAGACTTTTGATACTGTGCATGCTACTGTTTTCTCACTACTTAGATGACAGGTGTCCAAGTGCAGAGTCCATGCCAGTTCCTCCTTTGTCTTCCCAAGATCCCTTTAGAACCGGGTATATGAGGCCTCTATAAATGCAGGAAATTATTCCACAGCTTTTTCTTACGCTCCCATTATTGACTGAAAGGCCAGTGGTTCTTTTGTGAACATTGTATAATCAAAATCTTTTAAGATTTAGAGCCTTGAGTAAATGTTCTCACTTATAAAACTGAATAATGCTCTCACTCATATCCTGAGGGAGGTAGTGTGCTATAAATAGACTAGACTGCTGACTTTGGACTTGGCAGACCCATACCCAAAGTTAATCTCTTTCATTTACAAGCCTGGTGGCCTTGGGTACATTACTAAATATTTTTTATCTATAAAATATGTATAGCAATACCCACTGCATAGAACTCTTGTGATTACTAATAGATTTGTTACTGTTTGTAAAGTTCTTATTGTAGCCCACCAACTATTTCATGGTGAATATTTAACACAGTGAAAACCTTCATTCTTATTTCATTCTCATAATTGCGACCTGTTGTTCTGGTAAAGGCAGTAATCTATAAATTGTATAATGTTTTCAGTATTTCAATAAACTGTCCTTTTACTCATGGTAGCCTCATTTAAAACAGTCTTTCTTTCTTTTTTTTTTTTTTTTTTTTTTGAGACAGGGATTCTCTGTGAAATAGTTCTGGCTGTTCTGGAACTCGCTCTGTAGACCAGGCTGGCACCAAACTTACAGAGCTCTGCCTACCTCTGCCTCCCAAGTGCTGGGTTTAAAGGTGTGTGCTACCACCACCCAACTCATTCAAAACATTCTTAAGTGAGGTTGAAATGGAAATCTTAAAAACTTTTTAGTTCAAAAGGTAGAAAATACTGAACATAATCATTTGTGGATGTAAGGTTGTAATATATTATTACGGTCTACTCTCTTAGTGTCTTTTACTTTAAGGAAATAGATTGTAAATGTAGGGTTTTAAATATAGCAATGATTTAAACCTGGTTTTCTAAGACAGTTATGTGTCCCTTTATTAGCTTTTGCTCTATTTTTACTTAGATTAGTTTGATCGCATTAGTTTTAGGTTATTTCATGCTTTAGGGTACGTGTATATGTGTGTTGTATTTAAATGCTGTGTGTGTGGTACTTGAGTACATGTGCATGTGTATATGCCACTGTGGGTGCAAAGGCCAGAAGAGAACATTGGATGGCCTCCTCTAACACTTCTTATTTATTTATTTGTTTGTTTATTATTTATTTATAGTCTTTTACTAAACCTGGAGCTAGGCTGGAAGACTGTAAGTCTCAAGAATCCTCTGGTTTCTATCCTCCAGAACTGGAGTTACAGGCATGGGAGCAACTATGTCTGGCTATTTTCATAGGTATGGAAATTTGAACTCAGATCCTTATGCATTCATAGCAAGCTCTCATATCCCATGAGCCATCACTTTTTTTTCTCCATTTGAGATATGGTCTTTCTGTGCAGCTCAGGGTAGCTTTGACTTTATGATCTTTCTGCCTCCTCCCCCCTCCCATGCTCCAGTGCTGAATAGATTATGGGGATGCATTTTTTGAAAATAATATTTCAAACCTTCCTGAAAGCATAAAATGTAAGTGTGATAGGGTAGAAAGAATGCTGGCCTGAGAATTGAAAAGTTGAAGATATTTGATTTAATTCTGTCATTGCCTGATGGTGGTGTTTGCATTGGGGAGGGCTTACTTTTATAAAGCAAACTCCTGTCTGGCCAGTTAAATAAAAGGAAAATTTATTTAAAAGATCCTGGGTCTTTGTGAGTTTGAGGCCATCCTGGTCTACAAGAGCTAGTTCCAGGACAGGCGCCAAAGCTACAGAGAAACCCTGTCTTGAAAACCAAAACCAAAACCAAACCAAACCAAAACAAAACAAAACAAAACAACAACAACAACAAAAAGTTCCTGGGTGGTTCATAATATCTTCAGAAAGGCTGGAGAAACAGCATGGAGCTAAATTTTAATTACAGAGCCCTATACCAAGCTGTAGGACTTATCTGATGGGAAAATGACCTATTACTACTGATACCACCCATAAGTCATTGCTACACTTTGTGTTCCTGCCAAGAAGTAGATTTTACCATGCTACTTTTTACTACCTTGACTTCTTTGTTAATCCTAAGAATCAGCCCCCTCTAAAGCAAAGTGGTGCTTGCACTGAGCTGGCTTTTCATGTGAGCCAAATATCTTCCTTCCTTCCTTCCTTCCTTCCTTCCTTCCTTCCTTCCTTCCTTCCTTCCTTCCTTCCTTCCTTCCTTCCTTCCTTCCTTTCTTTCTTTCTTTCTTTCTTTCTTTCTTTCTTTCTTTCTTTCTTTCTTTCTTTCGACTTCTGCCTCCTCCCCGCCACCGCCTCCCATTTCCC